>NW_026555341.1:21033227-21619021 GCF_029017545.1 Prosopis cineraria
CCAGTTGATGAATGGTGAAATTATATTTTTAAAATTCATTTTATTTTGGGAGTAATTAAATAAAAAGTCAACACTTTCTAAGTGTCTTAGTTTGTCCTAGTTTTTGGTTTGCCTTTGTGTGAAAATTTTTATATAATTTTGTGCAGCCTGAAACTTGGTTAATTTATAAATTCTCCCTTCTAATTATGAATTTAATTCTGGACATGAATTAGATTTTATTATATCATATGCTATTTAATTGAATTATGTGATTTATGTGACATAGGTGGCATGTGACTTGTGCATCAATTGGGCAATTGAGGTCAACACTCCTTGAGGACAATGGCTGATGGTTTGCACGTGAATTATGATTATTTTGAGGGATTAGATCAGCTAAAATGATGTGGATGACACATGGGAAATTAGGCACACATTGGAATCATCTACAAACCAATAGGAAGTTGCCACCTTGCAAGTGTGACAAGGCTCCCATTTACATTTTAATTTCTTTTTCCTTATTTTAAAGCTTCAGCTGATGGGAGACACCAAGGAGCACGCCATTTTAAGTCCCAAATGGGATCCAACACATATCTCATTCATCTTCCACATTCTCTCTCTCTTTGTCATAGTGTTCTTCATTTTCTCTCTTTGTTCTTCATTTTCCAGCACCCTAACCTCCATTTTCAGCCACCAAACCTCCACAAAACTCATACCATTCTTCTCCTCTCTTCATTTTCGTTCCATCCCTTCCATTTTCACAAGGATTGAAGCTCATTTCCATCATTCAAGAGCTATGGAGTTTGGCCTTCACAAGCAATCACTAGGGTTCTTGAAGATGAAGATTGGCTAAGTTTCTTTGTGGAATCCTAGAGAGATGAAGATGGAGGATGAGTCTTGAGCTTCAAATTGGCTAAGTTCTTTTGTTTCCTATCCTCTTCTCTTTTTACTAGATGGTTAGATTCCTTAATCTAGGGTTTAATCATCTTAGCTTATAAATTCTAATTTGAATTTGATGTTGATGTAAAGAGAGAGGATTGTTTCATTTAATTTCTTCCTTGGACAGCCATGACTGAATTTTGCCACTCTTTGTTTGGCACATAATCTTGTGTTTTTCAATTAGTGAATTTCTTGTGTTAATATTGCATAATCTTGTGGTGTTAATGCTTGTGTTGTTGAGTAGCTTGACATAATCTTGTGGTTGCTCAATTTATGTGTTTGACCATGGCTGTTGAGAGAGGATTTTGAGTGAATCACTTGGCTAATGTCTTCACCAATTGGTTAATTGAACTAGGGACTTTAATCTAAGACCTAGGGAGGTTAGCTAATTAGGTTAATTGGCTTAGGATAATTTTCTTAAGTCATGACAGCTTTAGTCAAGAGGAAAGGGAAGCTAAACTTAGCCTAATCATGAGAAGATAATGAGTCCAAAATCAACTAATCTCTAGGGTTCCATTATTGTAAAAAGGGAAGTTCATTTCACTCACTTTCACTAGCATTTTAATTACTTGCATATTAGGTAATTAGTTTAGATAATTAGCTAGATAACTAAATTCCTACAAACTTTGGTTGATTTATTTCACTAGATAACTTTCAATTAGACTTAAAACCATTCCTTGGGAGATGACCTAGGGTTGGCCCTATATTGCATTAGGGTTAGCTTTAGTGTAATTTTGAGGATAAGCGACTAATTTCCTATCAAAATTTTGGCGCCGTTGCCGGGGAATGGTTTAAGTTTAATTCTAAGGTTGTTTAGTACTTAATTTACATTTTTAGTGTTCCTGGAAAATTTTTTGAAAAATTATAAAAATTTGTGTTTTGTGTTTTTGTTTAGTGTTTTTTGTGTGTTTTGAGTGTTTTTATTCTGTTTTGAAAAGAAAAAAAAAATTAGTGCAATTTTCGTTGGTTTGGTGTAGAGCTGAAAATACTCTGTTTCTAGTGTCTCTGTCTGAAATTGAAAAATTAACTGGGAATGAGTCTGAGGGAATTTGAACTTGAAATTTATTTCATTGAAAGCTCTATATCCTAGCTTCACTTTAAAATTGGTTTGGTCAATTTTGGACGTGGGAAGTGTCCTGTGGAAATTTTACAATCTAACAAGGTCCAGGGAGCCATTACAGAGGATTCCCAAAACCCTGTTTCAACTTTGAGTTAGCATATCTTCCTCTTTGTGCGTTCAAATTGATTGATTCCAGTTTCATTTTTCTTATCGCTGTCTTATCTTTGTTTCTTGTGTTTAGGATTTTCTTCAATTTTTCCATTTTCCTATTTGAAAGTTTGTTAGAAGCTCTGAAGGTCTTCTGGACGAAATCCTGTTTCTCCAGACCTGAGGACCAACTTGTGAAAAATTCTGGGAACGATTGGGAAGGATTTTTAATCTAAAAGTTTTATATAATTTTCCTGTATATCTCTTGTGTTTCTCATAAAAGTTTCAGGGGAATTTATCATGTGGATTTGCTGATAGAAAATTCACAAGTTCACTGTCTCCAGAGAGCCTACTGTGCGAATTCCAGAATTGCCAAAGCTTCTTGATTGAGCATTTCTAACTCTCTTTCTACTTGTTTGGTGTTATTTTTTTTTCATTTTGTTGCTATTGAGTTTTAAAAAAAAAAAAAATTATTTCTCTTGCTTTTGTGTGTTTTGAATTGTTTCATGTTGATTTGCATTTTAGTTTAGTTGTTCTTTGTTCTTAATTTTCTTGAGCTTGATTAGTGCATGACCCGAAGAAAACATACCTCTTTTGTTGAATTAGATCCAGAAATTGAAAGAACTATTTCTAGATTGAGAAGATCACAACCTATTCTTGATTCTCATTTGGTTTGTAATTCAACAATGGAAGGTATCTTAGGACATGAGCATGTGCATAATGAGGGCCATGGGAATGGGAATGAGAATTTGCATGATGATGGCCATGTTAATAATGAATTTGAAGGCTTGCATAACCCTAGAGAGGAGAGGAGCATTAGGCAATTAACTCAACCTAATTGGCATGATAATCCTTATGGCTTATATGTTCCTCCTACTAATGTTCAATTTGAAATTAAATCCTCCTTGATTAATGCATTGCCTAAATTTCATGGGTTACCAGGAGAGGATTGTCATAGGTTTTTGCATACTTTCCTATTGGTTTGTGATACTATGAAGCCTATGCATGTAAATGTTGATGATGTTCAAGCTAAGGCTTTTGTATTTTCTCTTGAAGGTTTAGCAAAGGAGTGGTATTTCAACTACCCTTCTTATGTGAAAGTGAGCACATGGGCCGAGCTAAGAAGACTCTTCTTAGATAAATTCTTTCCAAATTCCAAGGTCACCAATTTGAGAAAGCAAATCTATGGGGTCCAACAAGGAGAGGATGAGAGTCTCTATGAGTATTGGACTAGATTCCAAGGCCTTTTGGCTAAATGCCCACACCATCAAATTTCTAGTGAGAATTTAGTCCAATATTTCTATGAGGGCTTGATTCCAAGAGACAAAGTTAACATTGATGCCGCTAGTGGTGGATGCTTGATTGACCTCACTTCCTTAAAGGCTTGGGAACTAATTGACAAGATGGCTTCAAGTGGTGCTCAATACTCTACAAGGGAAAAGAGAAATGTGAATATGGTAGGTTCCTCAGTTCTTAATGATTCATATGTGGACTTGCTAGCTGCCAAGATTGGGAGAATGTTGGCTCCACAAATATCTCAAGTGAGCAATGTAAGTACTTCTCAAGCACTTGTCCCTTATTCTTGTACTTTTTGTGACTCACCTATGCATGTAGAAAGCAATTGTCCTATTAAGTTTGAACAAGTAAATGCTATCTACAATGGAAAACAATCCTATGGTGGGAGGCAAGGGCAAGGAGCTTATTCTAATACTTACAACCCTTCATGGAGAGACCATCCTAATTTCTCCTATTCAAATCCAAATGTGGCTTTACAAGACAATCAACAAAGAGGATCCTATCAAAACACCTTTGGCCGTGACCCTCCACCTCATTTGTCTCAAGGTAGCTCTTCTCAAAGCTACAATCCAAGTGGTAATTCTCTTGCACCTTCTTCTAATTCTTATAGTGATAGGAGGCTTGTTCCAATTGAGAGTTCTTCTAATTCGAACTCTTCTAATGATGTGAATGTGTTACGTAAGCAGTTGATTGAAATGAACTCTTTGTATAAAAACATGTATGATGGCTTAGGGAACAAGGTAGAGAGTATGGGTAACAAGTGTGAGAACATGAACTCTAAAATTGATGCCCTTACTTCTCAAATGAATATGCTTGCTAACCAATTAAGTGCAGCCAATGCTCAAGCCTCTACATTACCATCCAACACCGTTGCTAATCCTAAAGCTAATCTTAATGCTATCACATTGAGGAGTGGCAAGGAGTTGGGAGAAAGAGTACAAGAAGACAAAAGACAAGGGAAGGCCGAGAAGCCCTCTTTAAATTCTTCAATTGATGTTAATGTTTCTAGTTCTTCTTTTGCTCCTAATGATGCATCTTTTTGTAGAGATGATGAGGATGAAAACATTGAGGAGATCATATGTGAGCAACCACCATCTAAGGTGGAAAAGGGGACTATGGCCGAGTTGTTTAGTAAGGAAAAAGAGGGAGAGGCCGAGCAAAGTGAAACAAGAAAGGAGAGTTCAAGGAAGGAAGAAGGAAAGCAAAGTCAAGAGATTATGAAGAAGCTTCCTTTTCCACAAGCACAAGTGGTCCCTAAGCAAGTAAAGGGACAATTTGATCAAGAGGTATATGATTTCTTCCACAAGATTCATGTTAATGTACCCTTGATGGATGTAGTTAAGAACTTTCCTAAGTATGCCAAATTTTTGAAAGATTGTTGTACAAATAAAAGAAAATTTAGGCCTAATGCAAGGGTACAATTACCCTCATCTGTGAGTGCTATCATGAAGCCTCAACTCCCTATAAAATGTGAGGACCCCGGTTCCTTCACAATTCCATGCAAGATTGGCAACACACATTTTTCTCATGCATTGATAGACTTAGGTGCAGCCATTAATGTTATGCCTCTTTCAATTTATCATGCCTTGAGTCTTGATTGCATGCATAAGACACCTATGATATGCCAATTAGCGGATAGAAGTGTTAGAAGACCACATGGAGTAGTAGAAGACTTGTTGGTTTGTGTTAAAGGTCTATTATTTCCTGTGGATTTCTATGTGCTTGATATGTCAAAAGAAGGGAGTGGGGATGATATTTTGATTTTAGGAAGGCCATTTATGAGGACTGCCCGTACATTGATTGACATGGAAAAAGGTAGTTTGATTTTGAAATGTGGAGAGGATCATGTTTTTTTAATATATATGAAGCAATGAAACATCCTTTTGAGGATTATTCTTTGTTAGGTGTAAGTTCCATTGAGTTATTGCTTCATGATGCTTGTGAGTCTCACATGCTTGATTCTTTCTCACATGTTGATGATGATTTGTCTCTTGTTACTACTACATGTATTGATGGATGTAGTTGTCCTATTTGTTTAGAGATTGATGCATGCTTGAATGATGCAACTACTTCTTCTCATGATTTGTTTAAAATATCTCCTATGCTTGATCTTGAAATGCTTGAGAAGGGTATATCTTCTTGTGTTGTAGGTACTAAAGCCATTAAGGCCGAATCTATGAGTTTTTCTCCACTCGAGCTTGATGTTCTTAGGATTCCCAAGCTATTGGAGGAAAATTCTACACTTTCACATGTCGAGGCCGTGGCTCAAGTCCAAGCACTTGAGGACAAGTTGCAAGAAAAGGGGGAGGCTGTAAAGAAAGAAGAGGAGAAATCAAAAACAAGTGAGAAGCCTAAAAGACAAGATAGTACCATGGAATATTCCACCAAATTAGACTTGAAGAAGCTCATTCCCTCTTGTGTAGAGCCACCTACCTTGGAGTTGAAGCCTTTACCATCCAATCTCAAGTATGCATATCTCATTGAGAATGAGAAGCTTCCGGTAATAATTTCTAACTCTTTATCTCTTGAGGAAGAAAATGCATTACTTGATGTGTTGAGAAAGAACATACATGCTATTGGTTGGACTTTGGCTGACATTCCTGGTATTGACCCTATTGTGTGCACACATAAAATTTTTCTTGAGGACAATGCTAAGCCCATTAGGCAACCACAAAGGAGACTTAACCCATTGATTTTAGATGTGGTAAAGAAAGAGGTTGTTAAGCTACTTAGTGCTGGGATCATCTATCCTATAGCTGACAGTGAGTGGGTGTCTCCAACCCAAGTTGTACCTAAGAAAGGGGGGATTACTGTGGTAAAAAATGAGAAAGGAGAGCTTGTTCCAACTAGAGTTCAAAATGCTTGGAGAGTGTGCATAGACTATAGGAAGCTCAATAATGTGACTAGGAAGGACCATTTTCCTTTGCCTTTTATTGATCAAATGCTTGAGAGATTGGCTTCCAAGTCCCATTATTGCTTCCTAGATGGGTTTAGTGGGTATTTTCAGATTCCTATAGCTCCTAGTGACCAAGATAAGACTACCTTTACATGCCCCTTTGGTACATTTGCCTATAGGAGGATGCCTTTTGGTCTTTGCAATGCACCTGGTACTTTTCAAAGATGCATGATGTCCATATTTTGTGATTTTATTGAACATTGCATGGAAGTCTTTATGGATGATTTTACTGTGTATGGTGAGTCCTTTGATTCATGCTTGCATTCTTTAGATAAAGTGCTTGGTAGGTGCATTGAAAAGAAGCTTGTGCTTAACTTTGAAAAATGCCATTTCATGGTAGATAAAGGAATTGTTTTAGGCCATTTGATTTCTTCCAATGGCATAGAGGTGGATAAGGCCAAAGTAGATGTGATTGCTTCTTTGCCATATCCTGTTTGTTTGAAAGATTTGAGATCATTTTTGGGACATGCAGGCTTTTATAGGAGATTTATAAAGGGGTTTAGTGAAATTGCTTTGCCTATGTCTAAACTCTTACAAAAAGATGTTGATTTTGTTTTTGATGATGCTTGCAAAAGGAGTTTTGACACTTTGAAAAGCATGCTCATTTCCCCTCCCATTCTTAAAGCCCCAAATTGGTCTTTGCCTTTTGAGTTGTCATGTGATGCTTCTAATTTTGCTGTGGGAGCTATGCTTGGTCAAAGAGAGGGCAAGTTATCATATGTGATTGCTTATGCATCTAGGACCCTAGATTCAGCTCAGGTTAATTACACCACAACTGAGAAAGAGTTGTTTGCTATTGTTTTTGCACTTGATAAATTTAGATCATATCTTCTTAACTCTAAAGTTGTTGTGTACACTGACCATGCTGCTGTGAGGTACTTGTTTAAGAAGACAGATTCTAAGCCTCGCTTGATTCGATGGGTGATCTTGATGCAAGAATTTGATGTGGAGATAAGGGATAGGAGTGGTTCTACCAATCAAGTAGCGGATCATTTGTCTAGACTACCTCATTTAAAAGCTACTATGGTAAACTCTAACCCTACTATTCCTTGTGATTCATTTCCTGATGAGGCATTGTGTGCCATTTCATCTAAGCCTCCATGGTATGCCTCTTTTGCTAACTATATTGAGTGTAGAGTCTTGCCTCCTTGTGCTTCACGTTTTGCCATTGAAAAATTGAAAAGAGAGTCTAGATTTTACATTTGGGAACCACCTTTGATGTGGAAGATTTGTAGTGATAAAGTGATTAGGAGGTGTGTTGATGATGTTGATGTGCCTTCTGTTCTTGAATTTTGTCACTCTCATGCATGTGGTGGTCATTTTAGCTCAAATAAGACAGCTAGGAAGGTTTTAGATTGTGGATTGTATTGGCCTAGCTTGTTTAAAGACTCTTATGAATTTTGTAAAGCATGCTTGAAATGTCAAAAGGTTAGTAGTTGGGGTAAGAGACATGAAATGCCTCAACAACCCATTTTATTTTGTGAGATTTTTGATGTTTGGGGCATTGACTTCATGGGTCCCTTTCCACCATCCTTTAGTTTTGAGTACATATTACTTGGTGTTGATTATGTTTCAAAGTGGATTGAAGCCATTCCTACTAGAACTTGTGATGCTAAGATTGTTTTGAAGTTTCTCAAATCTAATATTTTTTGTAGGTATGGAGTTCCTAAGGCCTTGGTAAGTGACCAAGGATCCCACTTTTGCAATAAGATGATGAAGGCTCTCTTGGCTAAATATGGGGTGCATCACAAAATCTCTACACCATATCATCCCCAAACTAATGGCCAAGCCGAAGTATCAAATAGAGAAGTCAAGAAGATCCTAACCAAGGTGGTGAACACAAATAGGAAGGATTGGTCTTTACACTTAGAGGATGCTTTGTGGGCTTATCGGACCACTTATAAGACTCCCATTGGCATGTCTCCTTTTCGATTGGTATATGGAAAGGCTTGTCACCTCCCTGTGGAGATAGAGCATAAGGCCTATTGGGCCATCAAGAAACTCAACTTGGATTTCCATCTTTCGGCTAAGGAGAGATTTCTTCAAATGCAAGAACTTGAGGAGCTTAGGTTGGATGCCTATGAGTCTTCTAGGATCTATAAGGAGAAAACAAGGATCCTTCATGACAAGCTAATCTTGAGGAAAAAGTTCCAAGAAGGAGATCAAGTCCTCTTGTTCCAAACAAGGTTTATTCATAAGCATGCCAAGTTGAAGTCTAAGTGGGAGGGACCATATCTAGTGACCAAGGTGTTTCCCTATGGGGTTTTGCAACTCTTGAATAAAGCCACGGGTTCCACTATGCAAATCAATGGTCACCTATGCAAGCTCTACAAAGATGCCAAATCACTTCAAAAGGAGGAGGACTTCTCTCAACATGTTTTTGAACCACCATGATAAGGTTGTATCTCTCTAACCTTGAGCTTTTACCTTCCTTTAATTGATATATTTAATGATAGGTATAGTTCAAGTGTGGGGGAGATGAACCTAGTAGGAAAATTAGAGTTTATTTGCTTTATTTGACTTCTTTGTTTTGTGTTTTAGTTTGAAAAAAAAAAATATCTGCACCACACTTTTGTTATGCATTCATTATTGATCTCACCATATTTTATCACTAGTCTATACATACATTGAGGACAATGCATGATTTAAGTGTGGGGGAGAGAAATAAACATTTTGTTTTGTTTGTTTGGTTTTGTTTGGTTTTGCAAAAAAAAAAAATAAAAAAAAAATTTCTTTGTTTTTTTTGTTTGAGGTTACTTAATTACCTAGCTCTTGAATGGATATTTTGATTCTTGAGATGTGGTAATTTTTAGGATTGAATAGGTGTGAAGTGAACATTCTTTTACCTTGAATTAATGGATTAGAGTGGCATATTACCCTTTCATGGAAGAGGCTAAACACTCATGTGTGATTAATTCCTTAGTGATGTTACCCTCTAGAATTTATTTCACTTCTTAATTAAGACCATATATCTTGCACTTGTTTGATAGGAGATGAGAGATGGCATTCATAAAAAATAGCCAAGAGCCAAATAGCCAACCTATTATTATTTATTATCCTTTGTTAGCCACTTTGAGCCTTTGGTTTGATTCTTAAAAAAAAAATATTCACCCTATTTTTCCCCAAGGAATGCATGTTACACTTTTATATGTTTTTTTTAATATTCATTGCATGTCCTAGA
The DNA here is from genome assembly GCF_029017545.1 of Prosopis cineraria. Classification (NCBI taxonomy): domain Eukaryota; kingdom Viridiplantae; phylum Streptophyta; class Magnoliopsida; order Fabales; family Fabaceae; genus Prosopis; species Prosopis cineraria. Next base: position 21,042,783 of record NW_026555341.1, read on the forward strand.
TCAAATGAGTGGATGCTTATTCTCATTTCTCTATCCATTACTTCCATTGTTTTCAAAGAGTTAGGGCAAAAAAAAAAACAAAGATAGATTTAAAAAAAATATAGTAAAAAAAAAAGAAATAAAGTTGCTAGAAAAAGAAACAAAAGAAGAAAGAAAAAAAAAAGAAAGAAAAAAAAAAGTTGCCTAGCTCATCCATTCCATTTGTTTTATTATTTCTTATCATTTCTTTCATCCTCATTGTGTTAAGGTGTTCACTCAATTGAGTTAGGTTATGCTTTGCATATTAAGGGGATATATCTTGATTTAGCATTATTTTGATGCTAACCCTATTTTTTTATATACATGCATTTCTTAGACATCCTTTCATTACCTATATCACAACCTAATAAAGTCCACTTGATTCTTGATTGCAAGTGCTATTTAGTGATGGAGATGTAGAAGGGTTACAAATTTATAGTAGGGTTTATCCTAAGAAATTTTGAGTGAAATTTAATACCTTATACACTTTGAGTGATGAGAGCAAACACTTAACCTAGAGAGGCTTACTCTTTGACATTGATTCTTGGTAAGGGTTTGTTTGTGATGTGCATAATTCTTTCCTAATTATTGCCACATTGATTGATAATTTGTAGAAGTTCATGAGCTAGTATTTTAGTGACTTGAAACAATGTTTTCTCTTATTTCTTTGTCTTATAGTTTCTTTTGGGACCTTTTTCACTTGATTTTGCCCGGAGTGCAAAAGCTAAGTGTGGGGGAATTGATAGAACACATTTGTTACCCACTTTTATTTGTCAATTAGGACCATTTTATTAATGATTTATCACCTTCAAGTGCACACATTGCATTAGATTTGGAACTTTGCCTAAGTTTCTAGGTTCAGTGCACTAGGGGCATTTTGGTCCAAAAAATGAACTTTTGAGAAAATGTACAAGAAAAATTGAAAAGTGCATTTTATGTCCAGTTGATGAATGGTGAAATTATATTTTTAAAATTCATTTTAGTTTGGGAGTAATTAAATAAAAAAGTCAACACTTTCTTAAGTGTCTTAGTTTGTCCTAGTTTTTGGTTTGCCTTTGTGTGAAAATTTTTATATAATTTTGTGCAGCCTGAAACTTGGTTAATTTAATAAATTCTCCCTTCTAATTATGAATTTAATTCTGGACATGAATTAGATTTTATTATATCATATGCTATTTAATTGAATTATGTGATTTATGTGACATAGGTGGCATGTGACTTGTGCATCAATTGGGCAATTGAGGTCAACACTCCTTGAGGTCAATGGCTGATGGTTTGCACGTGAATTATGATTATTTTGAGGGATTGAATCAGCCAAAATGATGTGGATGACACATGGGAAATTAGGCACACATTGGAATCATCTACAAACCAATAGGAAGTTGCCACCTTGCAAGTGTGACAAGGCTCCCATTTACATTTTAATTTCTTTTTTCCTTATTTTAATTAAGCTCAGCTGATGGGAGACACCAAGGAGCACGCCATTTTAAGCCCCAAATGGGATCCAACACATATCTCATTCATCTTCCACATTCTCTCTCTCTTGTTCATAGTGTTCTTCATTTTCTCTCTTTTGTTCTTCATTTTCCAGCACCCTAACCTCCATTTTCAGCCACCAAACCTCCACAAAACTCATACCATTCTTCTCCTCTCTTCATTTTCGTTCCATCCCTTCCATTTTCACAAGGATTGAAGCTCATTTCCATCATTCAAGAGCTATGGAGTTTGGCCTTCACAAGCAATCACTAGGGTTCTTGAAGATGAAGATTGGCTAAGTTTCTTTATGGAATCCTAGAGAGATGAAGATGGAGGATGAGTCTTGAGCTTCAAATTGGCTAAGTTCTTTTGTTTCCTATCCTCTTCTCTTTTTACTAGATGGTTAGATTCCTTAATCTAGGGTTTAATCATCTTAGCTTATAAATTCTAATTTGAATTTGATGTTGATGTAAAGAGAGAGGATTGTTTCATTTAATTTCTTCCTTGGACAGCCATGACTGAATTTTGCCACTCTTTGTTTGGCACATAATCTTGTGTTTTTCAATTAGTGAATTTCTTGTGTTAATATTGCATAATCTTGTGGTGTTAATGCTTGTGTTGTTGAGTAGCTTGACATAATCTTGTGGTTGCTCAATTTATGTGTTTGACCATGGCTATTGAGAGAGGATTTTGAGTGAATCACTTGGCTAATGTCTTCACCAATTGGTTAATTGAACTAGGGACTTTAATCTAAGACCTAGGGAGGTTAGCTAATTAGGTTAATTGGCTTAGGATAATTTTCTTAAATCATGACAGCTTTAGTCAAGAGGAAAGGGAAGCTAAACTTAGCCTAATCATGAGAAGATAATGAGTTCAAAATCAACTAATCTCTAGGGTTCCATTATTGTAAAAAGGGAAGTTCATTTCACTCACTTTCACTAGCATTTTAATTACTTGCATATTAGGTAATTAGTTTAGATAATTAACTAGGTAACTAAATTCCTACAAACTTTGGTTGATTTATTTCACTAGATAACTTTCAATTAGACTTAAAACCATTCCTTGGGAGATGACCTAGGGTTGGCCCTATATTGCATTAGGGTTAGCTTTAGTGTAATTTTGAGGATAAGCGACTAATTTCCTATCACCTGACTTACCACACTTATAGCAAGCCTAACATCTTCTCAGATAAGATCTGCTATGGAGAAAGGGAAAGGGAGGAGCAGTTATCTATGTAATTATGGTCATTATTGGCCGTTGTTCCGGTCGAGCACTCTCTTTTCTTTGCTTTATCTAATTCCATCTTACCAAACAAGACTTACTTCTGACTAACCCATGAAGGGTTGTGAAGTTAGACCAGGTATGAAGAATGAATCTATATTTATGTACAGTATAAAAGTTGCCATGTTGCATTAGTGCATCGTTCTAGTACTCAAAGTCAAAGTTAGAAGATTCAATGCTTGCCTCGAAGACTGTAGAGGCCTAATTTTCATACCTTCACCCCTTTGCATTGACCTTCTATGCACAGGTTGAGACTGTGATCCTCGACTGAAACCTCTTCTTCTAAAAGAACTGGAACTGCTCGCACTGAACTCAGTCCCCTTTGAGATTCCACCAATTAGACCCATAGGAGATGAAAATTTTCCATACTATCTTGTCTCTTTTTAGCTTCTGCCTCTCTACCACGCCTAGCTGCTACCCTCAACTTGTGACACATCTCTTCATATATTGTCACATCAAGCAATGCTATCTGTTACCTATACTCAGGTCTCATCCTTTTGAGTAATCTCTTAGCTTTCCACCTTAAGTCATTACTATGCTCAAGATACATAGAGTAAACTGATAAGTCATTAAATCTTCTTATAAATTCTACCTCGTCCAGGTCTCCCTGCCTGAAAGCATGAAATTCCTCTTCCTTCTCAGTTCTGAATGTAACTAGAAAGTATTGATCAAAGAATATTCTCTTGAATTCATCCCAGCTCAATCAAATACCAATAGTTGGTCTCACAGATTCCTACCACCTCTTAGTAGCACTAACTAATTACACCGCACCCAAAATAACTTTCTACTCTAAAGTACAAATCACTACCTCAACAATGGTTTCTATTCATTCTATCCACAATTCTACTTCACCTTCCCTCATACTTCCATCAAGTATCGGTAGATTGAATCGATCGAACAAATATCTTCCAAGCATGATCAATAGATGAATCAATACTAGGAATCTCTGGTCCACTACCCAAATTCTAAGACCATCTAGGTCTACTATATGCTTCCTGTACTGGAATATTCTAAGCTTTAAGTCTCTCTTCTTACTCTCTATCCCTTAGGATTGTGTCATGATTCCTAATAGTTATCCTATATCGACAACTATATCCCTGAGCTCTTCAAGTAGCTTATCATGTTTATCCCTTTACAGTTGAATCGGTTGAACTTTCAACTCCCGTTCCTCTTTTACAACTCGTTTAGGTACTGCAGTTCTTGCACGAGTGCCTCTCATACTTTACTATTTTCTTCCCTCCTAAGGATGAAAATATGAAACACAAAGTGTATCAGGGAAAAGGTTGTGTAATAAATAAGATAAGTTGCTATATTTCTAAATGAATGCATCAAATATAATTAGGTCTAAAAAATTGAGAAGCTGATACCAAAATTTGTAACTTCCTCCTATATCCACTCAGTATAAGAAAAGATTATGGTGTTATTATTACCTCGCATCAAACACAACAATCAAACTTTAAAAGCTTTAGCCGAAGACTTATTTTCTAAAATTGATCAATTCATAGCACAATTAGAAAAATATAGTAAAAGTAAATCATACATACCTCTATTATATATTAGACATAACCTACAAGCATTCCTATCTCAATTGCATGCATTTCAACCTAAAATAACAACTAAAATTTGGTAAGTGTGTTATGGCAGGCGGTCAGTACACCGTGGCATGTGGCACAGAGCCACATGCTCGTCCTGCTTGTGTCAGGCATTATGGCATGCATCACCATACACCATAGCATGCCTATCTGGATTTTTGCCGTTATTTTGATGGAAAAAATGATGAATTTTTAGTGTGTGCCAACTTCTCGTACAACATCCAATCAAAGTGATTCAAGTACCCGCATGAAGTTTACCTCATATACTACCTAATGAGACTATTTTGGACATGATCTAATGGTCCAATTAAAATTTAAATACCCGAGTGTAAAAAGTTACTTCATCTAAAAATTTTGCGCACCCAAGCGCTCAGCTCAATCCCTTTCTCTCATTAGACCATACTAGGCCTTGAACTAAGTCTAAAAGGATCTAATACACTTAATTGACCTCAATTAATCACAATCATACTCATATATCAAAAATTAACCCCTTTACGACTAATTTTCACTATTCACTAACTTAACATATTATGCCATTTCTTGGCATAACATAGCCCACTTGGCTATTTCTCAATTCATATGTATACAATCATATTCACAATACAATAGCCACCAAATTACTCATTTCATCATAATTTATCCTTTATCTTAAGATTCACTAACACAAGCAACCATTTCACACATATAGTCTAAGTTATAGCCCTTTTTTGTTTCATTTCTACACATATACAATCAATCGGGCTAGACTTCACAAAAATATCAATTTAATACATGCATGTAACCTATAGCAACTCATATACACTTATATATACAATCTCAGTTTAGTTCATTACACAACCTCAGGGTACACGGCTTCTCAACTCAAGCCAGTCTAAACTCTCTTTCCTTGACCTAATCACTTCTTGATCTTGTAAACATATAACCACGAGGGTCAGATAAAAATCTCAATAACAAAATAACTCACTTCTATTGACTATCACATGCAACAATACGAAAGTAAACATAGTATATATTTAAAACCATATAAAGTAGTATTTACATCATATATCTCATTTCATTCTCTGCTTTTTATCAATCCTAAAGGATTGTGTGTTATCTCAAGAAATTTCATCATATCACATAACATAGTAGCATCATCTCTACAAACCAAACCTTTACCACTATAGGAAGTTGCCACCTTGCAAGTGTGACAAGGCTCCCATTTACATTTTAATTTCTTTTTCCTTATTTTAATTAAGCTTCAGCTGATGGGAGACACTAAGGAGCACGCCATTTTAAGCCCCAAATGGGATCCAACACATTCATTCATCTTCCACATTCTCTCTCTCTTGTTCATAGTATTCTTCATTTTCTCTCTTTTGTTCTTCATTTTCCAGCACCCTAACCTCCATTTTCAGCCACCAAACCTCCATAAAACTCATACCATTCTTCTCCTCTCTTCATTTTTGTTCCATCCCTTCCATTTTCACAAGGATTGAAGCTCATTTTCATCATTCAAGAGCCATGGAGTTTGGCCTTCACAAGCAATCACTAGGGTTCTTGAAGATGAAGATTGGCTAAGTTTCTTTATGGAATCCTAAAGAGATGAAGATGGAGGATGAGTCTTGAGCTTCAAATTAGCTAAGTTCTTTTGTTTCCTATCCTCTTCTCTTTTTACTAGATGGTTAGATTCCTTAATCTAGGGTTTAATCATCTTAGCTTATAAATTCTAATTTGAATTTGATGTTGATGTAAAGAGAGAGGATTGTTTCATTTAATTTCTTCCTTGGATAGCCATGACTGAATTTTGCCACTCTTTGTTTGGCACATAATCTTGTGTTTTTCAATTAGTGAATTTCTTGTGTTAATATTGCATAATCTTGTGGTGTTAATGCCTGTGTTGTTGAGTAACTTGACATAATCTTATGGTTGCTCAATTTATGTGTTTGACCATGGCTGTTGAGAGAGGATTTTGAGTGAATCACTAGGCTAATGTCTTCACCAATTGGTTAATTAAACTAGGGACTTTAATCTAAGACCTAGGGAGGTTAGCTAATTAGGTTAATTAGCTTAGGATAATTTTCTTAAGTCATGACAGCTTTAGTCAAGAGGAAAGGGAAGCTAAACGTAGCCTAATCATGAGAAGATAATGAGTCCAAAATCAACTAATCTCTAGGGTTCCATTATTGTGAAAAGGGAAGTTCATTTCACTCACTTTCACTAGCATTTTAATTACTTGCACATTAGGTAATTAGCTAGGTAACTAAATTCCTACAAACTTTGGTTGATTTATTTCACTAGATAACTTTCAATTAAACTTAAAACCATTCCTTAGGGGATGACCTAGGGTTGGCCCTATATTGCATTAGGGTTAGCTTTAGTGTAATTTTGAGGATAAGCGACTAATTTCCTATCACTAGGTAGACAATTTTATTAGATGTGTATAATTTCTGTAATGTCTTCTAGCTACTCAATCTTTGTTGATAGAGTAAGGAAATGTGTACTATGGTGCAGTTAGGAAAATAGAGTGTTCACCTTGGTACATAAAGTTTCTAGTAGCAACGATTAGTAGGATTGATGTAGAATGCCATTAGAGTAACACAGCAGAATCGAGGTAATGTCTCAAACCAAGATGGTTGTGCTAGATAGTGATTTTCTACATTCGACTCCTTAGAGTTTTAGTAGTGTGGTGGGAGAATATTAGAGAGAGAGAAAGTTTGTTGAATAAGTGTGCTTTATTTTAGGTTAAGAGGGAGGTTTAAAATGTGCCAAGAGATTGGTTCTTAAAATGCAAGAGTTTTATTGCAGGTTACATTTAAATTAATGGTGGTTTTTGTATTAGCATTTTGATGTGCTCCAGAGGAAGAATGCTGTATGAGGCATGTGAGATTGCATTATGGGATTTTGAAGGATAAATTCAATGTGAGGCTTTGTAAATGTGAGTTTAAGTTAAATGGGAGTGAAGATTTTATAGGGGTGTAATTGATAAATAGAGATGTAGTGAATTCATAAAAGTTAGGAGATAGTTTTAATACTCTTTTTAATTAGCTCTAGATGAGTAAGTTAGTACCATTTGTTTTTAATGATAAGGGTCTGAGATGTTGGGTGGATTAGGAAATTTGAGTGTAAGAAACAAGAAATAGTAGAACTTACTACAGACTAAAATTTAAAACTTATGTATCATGTAGGCGAAGTAAATGAGGTTTCGTTGATGCTATTTGAATATTTAGTAAGATATATTTAGGATGATTTGGTGTAGTTTCCATCCCATTAATATCCTGAGCAATTTGTAAGAGAATTAATGAGAATTTAATTAAGGATTGAGTGCTTATGAGGAAATCTAAGTAATAGAAGCAAGATGAGCTATATGTTTTGATTTTAGTGGCATTGGGTTTATAGATTTCAAGATTAGAGGTTGGATTTTAAGAGGTGAAGAGATGAAGAAGAAGATTCTTGATGATAACCATTTGCATGAATATATAGTTTGATTGAAACTGTGAAAGTATAGTCAGATATTAAGTACTGTTCTTAAGGAATAGATATAAGAGCTATGATAAGGTGGTAGAATGATGGTAGAGCAATGTAGGACTTGTCAAAAAGGGTTAAAATCAAATGTTAAAAATTAATACAAGCTTATGACTATTAAGAGTGCCAAGTAGAAGTGGGACAATATTTTGAGATTTATTTCAAATGTCCTTGATAAGTAGGCTGAGATTGTAAGGAAGTAGCTAGGAATTTTGGAAATATATTGCAATTTGAGAAAGTTGAGTTTAGGAGGGTGTAATAACTATTGGTTTAGAGGGGAACACAATATGACCACCATAGATAGACTAGCAAGTAAGAGAGAATAATGTTAACTTTAAGAGAAGTGCAGTAGGAATTGTGCTTTTTAGTGGTAGGATGATTAGGTCAATCACTTGTTCTTGGTCGATAATAGGTGCTACCTAGTATCCAAACAATACGGCAAAAAGCATTATATAGAGATGAATGCTCATTATTCTTTAGTTAAACTAAATCAGTTAATAAAGAGTTTTCAACCTAGATATAGGGAATTAGATTAGATGAAAGGTTTAGTTATAAGGTAGAAGGATTTGAATGATGTAAGATAGATAAGAGTACTATATAAATAGGTGTTTAAGGTTCATTGGATTTTCCGAGGTGACATTGTCTTTTAAAGGTTACTCTGGTGACTAGAGTTCAAAAGTTGGTGAAAGCATAGGAATTAGCTCGTAAGTTAATGATTCTTTTGAGGTTTTTAGAGAAGATTGGGTAGAATGTCTATAAGGTTGCCTTACCACTGTTATAATTTTAATATTTGTGATATGTTATGTGTCTTTTTGACTCGAGGTATTGAGAGAAGTTATCATATGGTCTAGGATCAGGGGTAGTAAGTTTAAAGAGAACCAAGTTGGGTCGAGAAAGATAGTGGAGGTAAAGAATAGGTAGCTTTAGAACAAGGCTACTTGGTTGATAAAAATGTTATGGAAAAATGTGACTTTTATTAAGCTACTTGAGAGTTAGGAGAAGATATTATCTGTTTATGTTCCCTTAACATTGATTTGTATAGTAATTTTGAATTTTGGGGATAAAATTCTTAAAAGGAGGGGAGAACTGTAATATCCTAAATTTCTAATCTTGCATTAATGACTGATTAGTTGGTGAATTAGTTATTTAATGTGGGATTAGGGTTTTGAATAGTGAAGTGTTATTTTAACTTATTTGGATGTTATATGAACAAATGTGAGCGGCAAAGCCAAATCCTGAAGCAAAGCATATAAGCATAGTAAGGATTTTTCCTTACTGTGCCATGGGCCGCAGTGCGGGATAGGTATATCGTGGCGCATGATACAAGACTTTGATTAATAGGGACATGTCCAGCACGTGAAACAGAAAGGAGGAATGTGAGAGAAAGGTTTTGGCATGGAGAAGAGTAGGGGATGTACTAAGGCAAGTGATTTAGGGAGCAAGGATGGTATTTCCAACTTGTTACTTATTAAATAAGTCTCATACTACCTTAACCTTCGATTCTATCCTATTTTCTCTTAGTTTTAACTAGTAAGAAATTGAATTTGAGAATTTTAAGGAGTTAATTTCTTACTCGATAGTAATAGAAAGTTTCTCCAGAACTAAACTAGTACTTTATGATTGGTTTGAGTTAGAACGATAAAGTTTTAAAGCTATAGGTAAGGTTTGCCCCAATCTAGAGAGAGTAGTAAGAGAAATTTGGCTAGAAAAAGTTAAAGTTTGAAATGAGGGGTAATCAGTGGTAATGTATGCAATTGAGTGTGAATTATGGAATTGATAGCGATTAGTGTGTAATTTTGATAATCAACACTTTTTGTCAATAGTGATATTGACTTCGAATGCCAACTTTATGTAGGTTCTAGTTTGTGATGTGTAGATAAACGAAAAGATATTTAAGTAGGGAAGTTACATGGGTAAACCTTTCTATTGAACATAAGGGTTGAGGTAATTAGATAATTCATTCTGTCTATTAGTAGATTAACTATTTATAGGTATATTTGAAGTAATGTGTAGGATTTGTATACATGGGATTGATTGTGAACTTGCATAGTTTTTTGTTTTATAAAGGGGTTTATTTAGAAAGTAAAATATGGTGAAAGTTGATTTGAGAAAACTATTGATATATATGTGTGTGTGTACAAAAATCAAATATACATATATTTTCATTAACTTATATTAGAGGGGTGGGAGTTCGCTCATTTGAAGAGATAAGTGGTGAAAATCCATATGGATTAGTTAACACTAAGGGACCCATGGTGTAGCAATTTAAAGGATTGTGCCATGAAAAATCCAAGCAGTCTGAGAACTCCTTAGTGCTTGTAAGTGCGTGGTTAGGAGCCAATGACACCCCTAGCTTGTGTGAAGGGGGAATTTGTAGTCCTAAAGTAGGTTAGAATGCCATGACCTGGTGATTCACCTATGGATGGTTGGGTGAGGACTAATTTATTAAGAACTAGTCAGAGTTACCTACGACTTCAGTAGGGGATGTACGGAGGATGGATGGCTTTAGGATGGTCATATGTATGTGTTGAACCCTGGTTTTGATGTTTAAAAATAAAGAGAAGCTTTGTACATTTTGGTTTTTCTTAATTAAAATAAATGGCTGAACATTAAAACTGGCTAAGTGAGAGATTATACAAATAAAAGGTATGCAATCTTGATAGTTAAGTATTTGACTTAACTATAATTCTCTGCGCTTGAAGTTGTCTTATTGAAAAATATTTCCAAGTATTGATAACAATGATCTTGGATGCCTTAACACTTGTGTTACCTCTATTATCTTCACTGTTCTATTGATTCTTAGTACATATGACACCGGTCTTACTCATTCTAACACCGGTGTTACCCTTTTATACTTATGATATTGAGTCTCTCTTGTTTGAATCTTTTTCTTGGCACTGGTACTATCTCTTCAATATCGCTCATATTTCTCTTTTATACTTAGTTGAGTTATGTCAACACCTGTGTCACATGGTTAGTACCTTTACTAAGTTTTGCCCAAATTTGTGCAACACCTATGCTAAATCTTAAACACCGATATTGTCCTTTCTTCTATTCTTTAAAGAGATTTGATTAATATGTTACTTCAATGTTATTTTCTGTTAATACTGGAGCTAAATAATCTTTTCAGAAATATTCTAATTCTTCCAAAAATATCAAAAATCTTTATCTTTTATATATTGGATTACACTGGTATTACAAGGACAACACCTATGTTAAAACTTTCCTTCTATGTCTGTTCATAACTGTAACACTAGTGCTAGTTCATCATAACACTGGTGCTACTATGAAGCTTTGTGCTTTGTTTTTTATATCTCTTTTAAAAGTCATCAAAACTCATCTTTTAATCCTTCTTTTCATCTATAATCAATTTATTTCACTCTATATCCTTACCAAATGGTATCTAAACATATTTGTCTGCTTGAAATTCTTCTAAATGCAAATATTTATTTTGATCACTGAGATTTTCTTCTACAATATCAAACGTATAAGATACAACCACTTTTGTTAGAAGCATTTAATGTTTTCAGCCATTTTTAGACAAAAAGAGGAAGTCTCTGCCATAAAGCACTGTTCGATTAGCTAGTCCATTAGAGAACCTCAAAGAAGCTTGGATATATAAGGAAACTTAAAGTCAAAAGGAAACAGACCACAAGCAACCTCTAACAAAAAAATTTGAGTCTAATGGATCATTTATGATTCACAACTATAAATAAGGTTCATTTATGAAATGCAGAAGTAAGAGGAAAAACTCGAACTGTAAGAACATTATGCATTTATTGAGTATCAAAGTTTAGCTACCTTCTGTATATCATTTATTGATAAAGAGCTTCATTGATTATATATCTACTCTTAAAGGGAGTTTCAAAGCAGTAGTAATTCATTCTTGAACTTACTTTGTTTATCCTTATTTTACATCTTCAAAATAGAGAAATTTAAGCTCGGATAGTTTAAGGGGATTTATTACTACCTTTGTAAAGGGGAGAGTTTTAGACTTATTAAAAAATCTATTTATATACGGTGGCAACCAAGAGCCTGGATTAATCTTGGTAATAAAGTTAGAAATCTTAGGAGGTTCTTAAGGACTAGATGTAGACTCAAGTAGTAGGAGTCAAACCAGGATAAATCATCTATGTCAAGCTCTATTCCTTCAACTCTCGTGATTGGTGATTTCATTCCTTCATCTCACTGAATATTACTGTATTTCATTTAAATTTTCAATTAGCCAAATTTACCCTTCTTGGGGAATTTACAATTGGTATCAGAGTGTGGTTGCTCATATTTGATTATTCTATTGATGGTTAATTTTGCAGATGATAAGTTAGGACAAGGTATGTCAATAGCGAGGCTTGCATTTAGAGGAGAAGACTATTCCTTCTAGAAAAGCAAAATGATGATGTATCTTAAAGCTCGGGACATTGAGATGTTGGACATCATAACCAGAAGTCCATATGTTCTTATGATTCCTGAAGATAATGGCCTGATAAGACAAAAAACAAGAGAAGAATGGGATGATGAGGACAAAAGAAGATTAACTCTCAACACTAAGGCAAAACTTACGATTGCCTGTGCTCTCGATAGAATGGAATATTATCATGTTACTCACTACACTACTGCAAAAAAAATATAGGATGTCTTATGACATGCACGTGAAGAAACTGATGGAGTTAAGGAAAATAAGAAGAGTAGTCTCATTCATGAATATGAGATGTTCAAGGTAAAGGAAGGTGAAGCAATCAAAGATATGCAAGTGTATTTTACTCATATTATCAATCATTTGATAAATTTGGGCAAAACTTATACTCAAGCTAAATATGTCAAAAAATCCTCAAAAGTCTTCTAATGGAATGGCAACCTAAAACCACTGCCATTACAAAGGCATAAATAGTATCAATGAGTTCGGTATACTACTACAAAAAGGGTAATATTGGATGGTTCTTTTAGCCTATACTGAATGGTTATAAACTGTCTAATATGACATCGTCATATATTGCTAAGACAAATATAGGACCATTATCACAACCATCCAATATATTGTCAAAGAAGTGGGAATTATAGTAGACGATTAAAGGAAACATCTAATATATTATTGAAAGAAGTGGGAATTGGGAAAGGATATATTGGATGGTTAACTTTAGAATTGTCCAATATTTTGTAATATATTGGATGATTAACTTTAGAACCATCCAATATTTTGCAATATAAATGTCTAATATATTGCAGAATATTAGATGGTTATGACTATAACCGTCTAATAAATTGCTTAAATTGGATGGTTTTTGTCAATAACTATCCAATATATTAAACTTTTTTTTTATAATAGTACATGTAAATAAAATATCCAGTCCAATCCAAACTTATACTAAACTAAAAGCAATTATAAAAATATAATAATTTTATTAAAAAACAAATATGTTTGCTATACAATTACTCATTATAATATTAAGGAAAAAACAATCTATTCCAAGTTAAAATCTAAATGAAAAAAACTAAAACTAAAACAAACAAGGTCCAGCTTACTTATTTTTGGCCCATAGTTGAAAAATATACTCACACCATTCCCCAAAGACTTCGTTGATGTGATGGAACCTGAATTCTTCACAATACAAGTCAGGATAATACTGCAATAATGTAATATGACAACAATGTTAATCAATTACTTAAGGAAATTGAAATTCATAACCTTGTATAATTGAATTTGAATAACATACATACCATAGCAGGAATTAGCGTCATTCCATCAGTGATGATATCTTTGAGAAACCTCATCACGCAATATCCATAATCCTTGCTATATGCTATTTGTTGTGGGCATTGTATAGAAAAATCAATAAACATATTATTGAATTAATTAGAGAATTATAATTAATTGTTAAAATTATTATTAACTAGTACCTTTATTATCTTCCAATTAGGGTAGGCTGAATCATATGACTTGTACCTTAATGGTACAGAAAGGTTCTTTTAGGTGCAATAAAGCACCACAGCCTAGATAACAAAAGAAAATAAGTTGAAGTTAGAAATTCAAAATGATAAAAAGTATATAAAAGTTAATTAAAATATTTACATATTAAATAATTCCATCATGTCAGGTCTATTATCTGGCTTCCCATTAGCAAAATCAAAATAGTAAAACTTTGTGATTTTAACACTAGTCAGCATAATGCCAATCAACATCTAGTGACTCCTAAAACAATTTAAAAGAACATGTCATGAAATTTAAAATGAAAAGACAAATTAAATTAATTAGGATATATCTAAACTCACCTTGCATATAAGGTAGCAGAAATAATATCCTCATAGTAGGATTCTTTGCCTTGAAGTGATTTGCCAATGCTTGAGCTTGGTCATGCCGCCCCTTAATAGTAATGTTGCAATAAGTAGAGACCTCATGAGGATAGACAAAGACAAATTTCAATGCAAGATCATCAAGGACGATAAAATTTTCATATAGGAACAAAATAAAAAATAAATAAATTATTATCTTAAACTTAAACATAGTAAAAGGTCATGCATATAATATATACCTCATATGAAAGTGGACTATGTTTTGGCTAATTGAAACATGCTTGAGGACTTCATTGACCATTTCAACCCTAATCATATTATGTGTTCTTTGTTGTACATGCTTTAGTCAAAACTGATAAGCATCATAGAGTCAATAAACAATTTTGCATATGCCTTAAGCGTATTCAGGTAGGTTTTTGGCAATTGATCCAGCACAGATGTCTTAACCTTGGATAATTAGCCTAATTGTCTGGTGATGCCCTTTCCTTTAGATTTCATACCAATTATATTGTTAGAGACCAATATAGGTATCATATACATAAATAGGTAATTAGCACATCTGTGCTTGATTCTATGCTTCGTCTTCTATATAGAAGCAAACCCTGGGCCATGCAACAAAGTTTCTACCTGCCTCTCCAACATGAATGCATTTAAAGGGGGAATAGGCAGTGAGTAGTTGGCATTAATAGGTTCAAGAATCAACCTTGCAAATAGTCTGTAGGAATCAGCACATTGTATATGATGTTTTTCCTGGGGATATTAAACACATGGCTTTTACCACTTTATGTCGACTAGGGCTATTTGCCATAAAAATGCAATCATCATCGGCCTAAATAAAAATAAGTATAATTTAATGAAATAATAGTGAATCAAAGTTAAGGAGTGAAAAATTAAGTATACCTCAAGAATCTGAGTAGATGGTTAGGCCACAGTGCAACTATTTATCTTGCTAAGGCTAATGTGCTTCATGGGCAACTTCCCAGTCTCATTAGCTTTAAGCAGTGCCTCAATCATTTTTTTCTGTGCTTCTACTTATTGTTCTAGAGCATTAAACTCAGCTGAAGAAGGCACACCTTTTGGAGTCTTCTTTTTGCCCAAGATTTGTTTCCTAGAGACCCCCATGCTAACGCCCTTAACACAACCCTAGTGATCATGATTTCTTAATGCCTTTTCTAAGACATCTTCATCTTAGGGAAGCTCACCTCTATAAATTATTCTAAGATGGCACTCTATTCATCATAATTTGAAAAACATAAGTTATTATAATAACAACTATTAATATGCTATCTAAATTTAAGAGTGAGAGTACTTATAACTTTTTCAACAAGTTCTTGAATATGTTCACCCACATAGTTGCCATCTTTATTAGTCTGGCCTAATATAAAGAGTCTAGCTTGTGATATAGAGCTCTCTGGTGTGCTCTCTTCATCGATCTATGCATTAAACACATTAGTGACATAATATATTGCATATCAATTAATAAATTCAAAACATACTACTTATTGCTCAATCCTTGAATACCTTAACTGCCTTTTTAGAAGGGAAAGAGATTTTTTGCACTTACTCTTTATTCTTTTGGCTCAATTCCAAAAAAAAAGTATCATGAGTCTAGTTATCAACTCATATAAAATTGTTACACAAAATAGCATAATCCTTACCAAGAATGATTTGTCAAGATGCCTGGCAACAAAAGCATCCTAGTGCTCTTGTTTGATAATGGGTCTTATCAAGTCATGGATTGTAGAACTAATATACCTATAGACATGAGTTATGTATTTTTATCCTACAAAATATCAGAAGGTTTGATGTGTCTTACCTGTTATCCCCATAACAAAATGCCTTTTATTGGCATCAATTTCAAATGTTGACTGCTCAATCAACACATTCAAGTTATAAGTTAGAAAGTTGACATAATAATATAATAAACCAATTAGTATTATAAATACATATATTACCTCAACTTGTTACCATGTTAAGTCCTTTGAGGCTGAATCTACATCGTGCCAACTATTAAGTCTAAATGCCCTCTGCTCACAGCTCCGATATAGCTGGTGAATTTATGCTTATTGGTCCTAATTCGTTAACCCTTTGAATTCCATTGAAGAGAATATTTTTATCCAGCCAACTATCTTCTATTCAACTCACCTATCAATACTAAGCCTTTTCTAATTGATATAGCCATGATTTCTTGAGCATTTATAGCCATAGGCTGACTTGTGGATGTAGAGGGATGATCGCCCATCAGTGGGTCAATTGGTGAAATAATTAGCTGGTTAGGGGGTGAACTGGTGGCACTGGGAGGATTATCCAATAAGTTATTAGTCAAATCACTAGGTCTCTTGGGTGGCATTTTGGAAGCCATTTATATATTATGTAAGGGAAAAATAGTTAGAAGATAAAACACTAATAATAATTAAGCAAATTAATACACACAAGACACAAATAGTAATTAAGAAAATTAAAACACACAAGGCATAAATAAAATACAAATTGCAAGAAAATTGGTCACTATAAAATTAAGTCAATGTTTTTCTTTTCCTTGACTTCTTTTGAACCTTTTCTACCTTGATAGCTCGATTTAATTTTTTAATTTTCTCTTTAATTCTTTTGCCCTCTTTGAAATCTATATATCTTTCATTGTGATCATGTCTTACATAATTAGCATCATCTTCGATGAAATTGCTTTCAAGAGTAGTCCTTGTAAATAGATAATCCTCAACAACATCAATCATCTCTCTCATTACCTTATTTGATAATAAAACAATAGACCAACTATGTTTTATAGGATTCAAAATATAGAACACTTGTTTGCCTTGCGATGCCAAAATAAAAGGCTCACCTTTATTTCCCTGCCTTGTAAAATTCACTTGTATGAACCCAGATGATGCATCAATTTGAAGACCACTTTTATAATCAAACCAATTACAACTAAAGATTGAAACTTTTTAAACTTGACGTAGTCTAACTCCCAAATATGTCCAATCACTCCAAAATATGACATCGATGCATATATAAGATTTTTATCCTTAATACTGAAAATATGCATTGCTTTAGCTATAAAAGTTACATCGCTATTTTGCATTGTGCTCTGATTATCTAGCTCTTTAGTGTAGAATGTGTATCTATTGATTACATAGCTAGTATAAGAAACAACTTGTATGTTTGGACCTCTAGCCAACCATTTTACTCTTTCAGAAACAGAATTATGATTGGAATTATACTTGTTAAAAACATGCTTTTTTAGCTAATATGTGAAATGCTTATTATGTTCTTTCTCATACCAAGTTTTTGTTCTTCCAGGATTGTCCTCCCTAATGTTAGACTTGTGCTTATTTGCATACTCATCAACCTCTTTAGGGTTATCTAACATATAAAGGTATGCTTGCTCCTAATGTGTTTTAAAATAATGACTAATTTGACCCCCTTCATTCCTTCCCCATCTTTTCTTCCCATATGCTTATGTTCTAGGATTCCAATGTATTTTCCATCTCCTGAGTACTCATGACAAAATTCTTCAGCCTCTTTACTAATGTACCTCTCAACAATGCAATCCTCAGGTCAACTTTGATTTTTCACATATCCTTTTAGTACTTTCATGTTACATTCAATCGGGTACATCTATCTTAAATAAGCTAGGCCATAAATTTCTACCTCCTTAACTAAGTGAAAAGTAAGATGAATCATTATGTTAAAAAATGAAGGCGAGAAATACATTTCAAGTTCACACAATGTCCTTATAATTCAGCCTTGTAACCTTGATAATTTTTGAGGGTTAATCACTTTGCTACAAATAGGCTTGAAGAAGAAACACATTTTAGTTATCGCATTATACACCTCGCTTGTTAAAATAGAATGTATGGCCACTGGAAGAAAATTTTTCATCAACACATGGCAATCGTGAGATTTTAAACCTTTCAGCTTCAAGTTTTTTTATCGACACAAGAATTTTAGTAGTGGACAAGTAACCCTCTAGAACTTTAATTGTACCAAGAAACTCACATAATGATCTTTTTTCTTTTTTAGATAAAGTGTGAGCTATCGGACAAAGAAATATACAGCTTCCATTCTGTTTCGGTGCCAAGTCTCCTGTATTCCCATAGAAACTATGTCTAGCCTCACTTTCATGCCATCTTTGCTCTTCCCTGGAATATGTAGTAACGTACCAATAATACTTTCACACACATTTTTTTAATATGCATTATATCAAGAAAATGCCTCATATCTAAGGTCTTCCAATATGGTAAATCAAAGAAAATAGATCTTTTCTTCCATCCACTTGTACTAATATGCCTTGCAGAAGGTTTTTCAAATTCAATATTGAAATCCTTAACCTTTTCAAACAGCTGATCGCTAGATAAAAATGGAGGAGGCACACCTTCTTTTGGATTACCATTAAAATATTTTCTTAATCTCTAATAATAATGTTGTTGAAGCAACCATTTGCGATATCCCATGTAGATATTCTTCATGCCATGTTCTAATCTCACTGACTATGTACTATCTTCATAAATAGGGCATCCAAGTTTTCATTTGATACTATACCCAAATAAATTACCATAAGCTGGAAAGTCATTGATTGTAATAAATAGCGTGGCTCTTAAATTAAATGTTTCCTTTTTACACCCATCATACACTTTGACACCTATCTCCTATAATAGCTTCAAATTTTCAATTAAAGGAGCCAAGTATATGTCTATATTATTTCCAAGTTGTTTTGGCCTATAAATTAATATGGAAATCATCAAATACTTGTGTTTCATGTATAACCATAAAGGTAGGTTGTAAATAATTAACATCACTGTCCATATACTATGGGTAGTGCTTTGCATGTTATATGGATTCATTTCGATAGTAGCTAGTGCAAGGGGTAGGTTCTTAGAATCTCTTGTAAAGTTGAGATACTCTTGATCAACCTTTTTCTATTGAGTAGAGTTAGCAGGATTCCTTAACATACCATCTCTAATCCTCTTATCTGCATTCCTTGTCAAATTTTTGGAATCTACTACACTACTATATAACCATTTAAACTTAGGCACTATGGGAAAGTACCATACCACCTTCTCCAAACTCTTTCCATTATCCTTATAATGTGATGCATTACATTTCAAACACTCAGTTAATAATGCATATTTATTCTTGAACAAAGTACAATCATTGAGATAAGCATGTATTTTCTCATAACTCATGTCCAAAGATCACAACACTTATTTTGCATCATATTCTCAGGTTGGAAGCTCATTACCCTTCGGTAGCATTTCATGAATAAGAGAGAGAAATTTAGTAAAGATTGTATCAATCTAATCCCTTCTCACTTTTAAGTGATACAATCTTAGCACAACAATCAATTTTAAGAATCCAGTGCAACCAGTGTATAAAGGTGTTCCCCATCATTTCTCAACCTTTTAAACATTTCAAGACAATCTTGAAGTTTCTCTTCAATAGCATTCACCATCTCTTTAACTTGATCGTCCTCATCTATATTTGTTTCGAAATCATGTGACACGTATGTTGAACCACTATTCCTACGGCTTCTATTAGGTGTATCTTTTGACTCACCATGCTTATGCCAACATGTGTAAGAATGATCAATTCCATAGCATACTAAATGGTCTTCTAACTCGCTTGTACTAACTTTCTTCAAGAGGCCACACTTGATACTAGGGCATATAATGCTATTATGATCTACGTTATGGTCTAATGCAAATCTAATGAACTCCTTTACCCTATTTAAATATTCTTTTAAGACTCTATTTGCAAACATCCATTCATTGTCCATGATCTCTCCCAATCTAACAAGAACTGTTAAGCAAAATGATATTAGTGACTCAGTCATGTTGAAAGAGTTAGTTTAATGAATGAATTAACTACTAACTCAATCAATCATAAGCCACATGCTTTCACAGATATATCATCCCTCTCTAAGCTAATTAAGTTTAAGATAATACTTACAATTACATTAAACTAATTGTAAGTAATTTATCTTAAATACAAACTTGCCAATTAGTGAATTTTTTAATTTATAAGTTCTAAATAATTTATAACATTTGTTTTTATGATTTCTTTAGCCATTGTATTTGAATATATCTAATCCAAACAAAAAAATAAATTATTTTTAAATAATTTAAAGATTTAAAAAAAAAGATTTATTTTGTAGAGATTTAAAAAAAAGAATATAATTATTTTATGTTTGTTACAATCACAAAAAAAATTACTTATAATTATAATAAGAAAAATATATATTTGAATATTAATATTAACATATATCCTAATTGTTTTATGCTTTTTACTTAAAACAAAAAAAGCTTAAACAAAATTTTAAATAAAAATTGGGCAGCATAACAATATAAAAATGGAACTTTTCAAGACATTTTTCCTTATTTCAATCACAACACCATCAACAACATATCTCAATGGATACATCATTGAAGAGTGTACATTAAACAACCACCTTGTTTTGAAGATGCTCAAAAACTTGATACTGTCTTCAAATTGAAGAGGGCTAAAACAAGCACCCAGAGCCTAGCATGACCGATTAAGTTCCTTTCTTTTAGAAAAAGGATTCAATCAAGATTAAGTTGATACTACTCTCTTTATAAAAAGAAAAAGGGATCAATTATTAATTATTGAAATTTACATAGATGATATTATATTTGAAGCAACTGATGAATCTCTGTGTAAGAAATTTTTTAAGTTAATGCAGGGAGAATTTGAAATTTCTATGATAGGAGAACTAACATTCTTTCCGGGACCACAAATTAAGCAAAGGAAGGATGGTATATTTATGTGTCAAACTAAAAATCTTAGAGAAATGCTCAAAAAATTGGGGATGAATTAGCTAATGGAATTGATACACCAATGAGCTCAACCATCAAAATGGATGAAGATGCTACTGGAACTGAATATGATTGCAAATCATATAGAGGGATGATTTGATCTCTTCTATATTTAACAACAAGTCATCTAGATATATCTTTCAGTGTTGGTCTTTGTGTGATATAATATATTTGTTGCCCACTTTTATTTACCAATTAGGATCTTTTATCAATGTTTTATCATCTCAGAGTACACTCATTGCATTAAATTTAGAAAGTTGCTTAAGTTCTAGGTTCAGTGTGCTAGGGGTATTTTAGTCCAAAAAATAAAATTTTGAGAAAATGTATAAGAATAATTGAAAAAGTGAATTTTATGTCTAGTTGATGAGTGGTAAAATTATATTTTTAAAATTTATTTTAGTTTGGGAGTAATTAAATAAAAAGTCAACACTTTCTAAAGTACCTTAGTTTGACTAGTTTCCGGGTTGCCTTTATGTGAAAATTTTTATATAATTTTGTAAATCCTAGGACTTGGTTAATTTAATAAATTATTCCCTCTAATTATGAATGTAATCTTGAAAATTAATTAGATTTTATTATATCACATGCTATTTAAGTGAATTATGTGATTTCTGTGACATAGGTTGCATGTGACTTGCGCATCAATTGGGCAATTGAGAACAACATTCCTTGAGATCAAAGCTAATAGATTGTACATGAATTATATGTTATTTGGGGATTAAATCAGCTTGAAAAGGTGGATGACATATAGGAAATTATACACACATTGAAATCATTTACCAACCAATAGGAGGTTGACACCTTGCAAGTATGACGAGGCTCCCATTTCCATTTTAATTTCTTTTTATATTTTTTAATTAAGCTTCAGCTGTGCCAAAACAAAATAATCATGCCACTCAGTTCCCAAAATTAGATCTAACACTCATCTCATTCATCTTCTATACTTTCTCTCTCTTGTTCATCTTGTTCCTCATTTTTCTCTTCCTTTTCTCTACACTAGATTTTCATACAGCCACTATTTCTCCCTCTTTTCACCATCAAATCAACTTAATTTCTCCACCATTCTTCTCCTCTCTCAAGGCCAAACTAACCTAAAAAACTAGGAGGAGATTTAAAGCTCAATCCATTAAGAAGCATGGAGCATGTGCCACAACCTAATTATGTTCATAGAGGAAGCAACGTGCTCTTGATGTTTTCTAGCTAGAGTCTCCATGGAATCCTAGGGGAGAGTTGATGGAAGAGGAGTTTTAAAGTCTTCACTTGGCTAAACTCAACTATTTCTTCATCTTGTTTCAATTCTATTAAAATACTATGACTATTGTTGATTGTATAATGTTCAACTTGACATTACCAAAATTCACCATACAATTACAACAAACAATCATAATTAGGAGCAAGGATTGCTCCTAAGCTCACAATATATATATATATATAGACAAGGGTTAAAACTAATATTCTTTTAAAAGTAATTGTGAAATGTTTGGAATCCCATAAAAACCCTTCAAATTTTTAGTTTAAGCTCAAACTTAATGATTTATAAAGGTATTAGAAGTATGGAAAAGTTTAGGGAAGCAAAACACTTCAAAATGAGGGCAGAAGTATCATTTTTTAGTATTTTGGCATATGTGCCGCGGCTCATGGTCCGTGCGCCACGGCATGTGGCACAGAATGGCAAGTTTGGCTGATATACCGTGCGTCGCGGCGTATTTGTCCATAACAGCAACGCTGTCATGATAGCTTTTCTGAATGAATTTTGATCATGCGTCATTTTTTACATCTAATGTCTGATTGAAATGATTCAAGTGCCCATGTGAAGCTTATTCAATAAGCTAATTAATGTACAAGTTTTGTTACAATTTGACACCATATGAGAATTTTAGACACTTGGATGCGAAAGTTAGTTTTTAAAGTGATTTTCAAGAATCCAAGTACCCAAAACTCAAAACTTATACCATTAACCTATTTTAAGGCTTGAACCAAATCCAATAAACCAAAATACACTTGTTTAAGCACTCAAACACACAAAAACATACCAAACACAACATTTGGCCACTTAATGCCCATTTCATCCAATATGGCCAAAATACAAAATCAATGCCATATGTACTCTTTGGCCTCTATTGCCACATAATACACTACATATACATTGTCATCACATAGATAAAACATTCCATATACTTGTATTAGTATTGTAGCCTATCACCATAAAATTTTCCCATATTCACATCATATACAATATTAGGCTAAAATACAAAATAACATAGTATGAAACAAGTGCAACCAATCAAAATAATATGCATTCCTAGTTGGAAACATATAATATCATCCATATAAATTTATGTACATAACTTAAAATGAAATCAGGCTTTACAATGATAATGTAGCAAGTATGCTAGCCCTTGCTCGATTCCTTTTCTTGCTTAGTCTTAGTGGTAGAACTTGTAAAATGATAACCACGAGGTGAGATAAAAAAATTAGTAACTAAGATAATTTACATTATTGATTAACATGCCAAGTTATAAACAAGCCTTAAAATAACATAATAAACACACTATATAAAATCACTACAAGTTACATGCATGATGCCTAACCATCTAGTCTCCTGACCAAACTGGTCACGGAACTAAATCACATATATGGTCCCCAGGCTCACCATTTATAGGAAGACTACCCAGCTAAGGTGTCTTAAACCACTTCTGGACTATTGGTTCCCCCTATTACAAGTAATTGAGGTGTCATTACTCCAACACCACATCCTATAGATGTTAAGCAGTATAGTCTCCAACTCCGTACCCTTCAGAGTACTAAGGAGAGTAAGTCTCTAACACCGTACCCATTTTCAATCACTAAGGAGAAATATGTGCTACACCTGGCGTCCCGAGGTGCCAGTAATGCCATGTGGACTTAATCTTCACTAACTCTACTAGGGTGATCTCCTACCCTCTAATATTGACATTTCACTATATTTCTCTACTTGACCATGCATAAACAACTTTCTAAACAAATATAATAAATCTTACCACTTACTTTAAAAATATGAAATTTCACAAACCAATATAATGAATACTCCACTCATTTTTTAAAATAGTTAACTTTTACAAAATTCATATATATATATATACACACAACAAATCATGCAAGAACAACTTAAGAATAACTTATATAAAGTAATAAATAATACAAATTATCTAGTTACCTTAACCCTTTTGTTACTAAAAGGGTTACCCATGGTACTAAATTTCTTCTTGCGTCAAGGTAAATCTTCCCACACTACAATCTATATCAATAAGTACTATATGTTAATTTTCAATTAACACAAGCATTATTAGCTACCAATAACCTCTTAATTCTCCTACTTCTTACTCATATTCTCAATAAATAGGCTTGTAAAGATTACAATTTGCTCACACAATCCCTTCAAGCCTCCCTCTAATTCTATCACAATATAATAGTTGACATCTTAACTTGTCACATCTCAAATCTCTATAATCAAGCTAGGGCATAATCCAATTTTCACTAAACAATAAAGTAGCTTCACATTACTACATATCCAAGATTAATAAACCTAAATCAAACCATTAGAGTCAATAGAAACCTTCAAAATATAAATTCATAGCTTAATCCATTCAGACCAAATTCTTCCACCTTCAAATCCCATAGAAAAATGATTTATCTTTAAAATCCTCCTAAAATGATGCCCTAACAGTGCCCAAAGCTGTCCCCTTTGTGTTCTAGGTTTCCTACCATAAAAACTAACCTTTTTAATGATTTTTGAGATTTAAAGTTGTCTATTATGCCTATGCACCACAGTACACGCCACACAAGCTGTGGCTCACGATACAGCGAGCAACATGTCAATTTTGCTCCCCCTGATGCCTCTCGACTTGATCTAACTTTCATTCTAACTCAATTTAAGCTAAAAATAACCTAAAAAGCTAATTAGTAACTGAAAAACGTAATTAAATCAATTAATCATCTTTTTAACTAATTTATCTCTTAATTAGTCAATTTTTTTCAGATTAGAAGTTTCAGATGCTACAAATTGTGGTTTAATTTGACTTTAGTTACATGGTTGCTTGTAATTTGTAATGTTGAAACAAGATTGTTGAGTTAAATTTCATGACCTGTGTGTTACTAGAATTTCATCCACTATATGAATTTGCATGGTAATATGGGATTTCAATAGGTGAAAGTCTTATTTTAGCTTAGCATGTAATTGTGTGGTGAATACTTGATAAGTTGCTTGAGTTTTCATAGTTTTGAACTTAGGTACAGCTTTGGGCAGTGGCATTTGGGAATGAATTTTGGCTAAACACTTGGTTAATTTTAGAGTTAAGCTAGTAAGGTTACCTTGGGGGTTTATAATAGCACTTAAGGAATTGAATTAGTAAAGCTAAGATACTTGAGATAGTTTTCTTAAGTAAATGCATTTTTCAGCCAAGGAAAAGGAGTTGAGTGAGCTATCATGTTTGATTAGAAATTAGGATTCTTCTATTAGAAACACCCTATGGTTCCTACTTAAATTGAGAAGCCACTTCATTCGTAGTTAGATTTACTTTGCTAGTTTAATTCACTAGATAATTAGGTTAGCAATTAGTTAATCAACTTTAAGTTTTAGGCAATTTATTTCACTAGATAACTTTAAATTAGACTTAAAATCTATGCAAGATTTTAATCAGCACCAAAAGAATCCCATGTGGCTGTAGTGAAAAGGATTTTTAGATATCTAAAAGATACTAATTCACTTGGTCTGTGGTATCCTAAAGGAGGAAGTGAGTTCTTAATTGGATATTCGGATGTTGATTTCGGTGGATGCAAGACAGAGAGGAAAAGCACAAGTGGTACATGTCACTTTTTGGGTGGATCACTTATGCCTTGACCAAGCAAGAAACAAAATACTATCTCATTATCATTAACTAATCAGAATATATAGCTGCTAGATTGTGTTTTCAAATCTTATGGTTGAAGCAGCAACTTGAAGATTTTGGAATCAAGCTCAAGAAATTCCAATCAACTATGACAATACCAGTACAATATGCTTGACTACAAATCTAGTTCATCATTCTCAAACTAAGCATATTGACATCTATCATCACATCATCAGAGATCATGTTCAAAAGAAAGATGTCACTGTAGAATTCATCCTTATTGATCTACAACTTATTGATATCTTCACAAAATCTAGGAGTAGAATAGTTCGTATTCATAAGAAGATAGTTGGGGTCTATTAAATCCAAATGAATTGTAAGTGATTCCTTCTTCGTACTCATTCTTTTCAATCTATTTAATTACATATTCTAACCTAAGCATTGAAGTAGTTAACTGAAAGTGTAGGTCTTTGTCTAAAGAAATTTTCTATTAGTGTTATAAAAATTTATAATACTAGTGTTATAAGTTTAACACCTATACTAATGGTTATTCTAAGATATTACAAAAAGCTAACTTCGATAGTAAGACCAATGCTACTCTATTTAACACTAATGCTATGAAAGACACTTTAAAGTTATTAACTTTACAACTTGGATAAGGCCAAATTGATTTACAACTTTAAATGAGGTAACTATTAAACTTTAATATCTTGAGTTTAACACTACTGCTACGTTAAGCAACACTGGTGCTATATCTGTCTATATATATGTGTGGATGTGCTTTCTCACTTAGTTCACTCTTTTGCCCTAAGTTCACCAATGTTACTTTCCTCTTGCATAAACTTCCTCTTCATTCTTCCCTCTAATAACCATTTCACTTTAAACCTAACCATTCTACTATCAAATGTACACCATTTTCTCTATCCAAATCTCCAATTAACACTAATCAACCCTTGATGAAGCCTACTCGAACAAAAACAACTAAAGAAGCTCTGAAAACTTGAGGACTCTTTGCGTTTAATTTCTTTCAAGTTAGAGACATTATAGTCAAGTGAGATGGGTTTAGATGAGGAAATTCAAGTCTCAATAGCTACAACAAAGTGATGAGTAAAGTAGAGCAAGTTGCAAAACTCAGAAAGAGCAAGGAAAGAGCCAAGACAAAATCTCTTGATGAAGAATAAGTGGGAACTATTGGTACTGCTCCATCTCAACCCATTCTTAAGAAGTCAAGGACTGCTCGAAAAGGATAAAGAGCAATAAAGAAAGCTAAGGCTTCTCAACCCACTAAACATGAATCAGTCTCTTCTGAGAGGACATATAGGGACTCCCTTACTAAACCATGCTTAATTCCAAACCATGGCAATCTAGGGTTTAACCCTCAATAAATTACCAAATTGTAAATTTTTATAAAGGAAATTTCTCAAATTCTTTCAGAAAAATCCTAATTTCAATAATTCAAATCTCAAACATTATTTAATACATCCATATCATAATTTTGAAGGAAAAGTGAAAGCTTGGAAATTAATTAAGACCCAAAATAGTGAGCTTTAAAACACAAAAACAAACTTTATGAAGAAAGGGTCATGTGCGCTATGGCTTACGGCATATGCACCATGGCATGTTTTCTCTATGCCATACACCACAGGATGAGGCATCTCGCGTTGTAGTGCATTGCATGAATTTTGATAGCATTAGTGCTATCATTTGATAGCACAAGGAGAAAACTTTAAACAGGTCCCAAATCTTTGTCCGACATCTGATTGAGGTGGTTTCACTGTCAACATAAAGCTTTCTCCTAACTGTAGCTAATGGCACTAGTTACACACTTAAAATAATTTTCTATAAAAAGTTGGGCACCAAAACCCATTTGACCATTTTTTCTTAAAATTGCATAAATAGGTGCCATTAGCTATAAAGGATTATAAAACTAATAACCATGTGATTGAGCCTGCCACAAAACACTTTATCATGTTATTTTGCAAAACATAACACAAGGTCATAAAAATAACAACCATGCACCCTTAATACATGCCAGATCATAAAACAAACAACCATGTGGCCGGACTTATATGCATGATCATATGCCAACCTTATATCCTCCTGTTATCTTTGACACAAAATCGATGGCTATCACATGGCTACATCCTTCACAGACTAACCCAACCTTTTACTTGTCAAGAGCTATTGGACCAAGGTAAACTTACTCATTTATATAATTTGCTTTCCCCAATGCTAACATCCATAGGGTGTCGTACTCTTAATCTAGCCTCCTTATAAACTGGTAGAAACTAGTTAGATTTGAGTCCCTTATATAATAAGTGGGATAGTCCCAAATCAAACATGAGACAAGGACTACCTCCTAATTCCAACGATCAATGCCAAGATTAGTTCTCGATTCTAATGGTCACTACCAATACCATGTGGATTTAGATCAATCTACTTCTTTTGCTAGGCGAACTCCCACCCATGATCATCCTATGCACATTTATCACATATTATGCATTTTCAATAATAAATTTATAGCAAACAATCTCGGATACTCATTTTAAATCACTCTACACATTCAATAAATCATACATCACAAATCTCCACTTTTGCATCAACATGCCATAAGTAAACTTTTAAATCATAAATAAGTGGTATAATCAACATTTTATTTCCCAAAATCATTTCACAAGTCAAACATTGCTAGCATGTATCATACATTTAAATCATTAATCATATTTCATAAACACAAATTAATATTCTACTATAAAAGTTAAGTTTTCCCCAGTTACCTCAAATCCTTAATAGGTCAAAGGTTTACCCCTCACTATACTAACTTTCCAAAGTTTCAAGAAGCTTAAATGGTGCCAAAAATGAACCTCATTACATCCATACCACAAGAATATCATCATTGTCTACCTCTTGAAGCTTTATCAACATATGACTTCACACACTCTATTTAATCAACTCGTAGTCACTGCCCATTCATACCCAATAGACTCTTTAAATTCTATTAATGTACATTATCACTAATAACATCTTAAATCATTATTAATGTACATGAACCTTTTCCAACTACCTCATTTATGTTAATTTTTGGATATTAAATGCTCCTATGGACTAACCACTTCTAGAATTATCAATGTAGTATTCCAATACCTTAAACAACTTCCATTATAATCATTCTAACTAATGAAATCAGACCCATACTCCTATGGACTGAAAATCCATCTTTCAAGTCAAACCCTACCATAAATCATTATAAATGAGGGAGAGAAAGGAAGAAGAAGGCACTATATAAACTTACGTTAGGTGTTTGGAAGCTTCAAAACATCAACAATGGGAGCTAATGAGTATGCCTTAGCAAAACTCCAATGTTCTCTTAATTTTCTTCCTCTTTTATCTTTTATTTTCTCACATAAACATGATTTGATTTATTAAAAATTTCACCTATGTGCTGTGGCACATGCTGCCCTCCGTCACGGCGTATGGCACAGAGGAGCTTGTTGTGTTCAAATTCACCTCTGTGCACCTGATAGAATGCATTTGTTACCTACTTTTATTTATCAATTAGGACTCTTTTATTAATGATTTTTTACCTTCAAGTGCACACATTGGATTAGATTTGAAATTTTGCCTAAGCTTCTAGGTTTAGCGCACTAGAGGCATTTTGGTCCAAAAAAATAAAATTTTGAGAAAATATATAAGAAAACTTGACAAAGTTCATTTTATGTCCAGTTGATGAGTGGTGAAATTATATTTTTAAAATTCATTTTATTTTGGGAGTAATTAAAAAAAAAAGTCAACACTTTTTTAGGTGTCTTAGTTTGACCTAGTTTTTGGTTTGCCATTGTGTGGATATTTTTATATAATTTTGTGCATCTTGAAACTTGATTAATTTAATAAATTATCCCTTCTAATTATGAATTTAATTCTCAACATTAATTAAATTTTATTATCACATGCTATTTAATTGAATTATGTGATTTATGTGACATAGGTGGCATATGACTTACGCATCAATTGGGCAATTGAAGTCAATACTCCTTAAGGTCAATGGATAAGAATTTTCACATGATTTATACTATTTTTGGGATAGTAAATCAACTTAAATGATGTAGATAACATATGAGAAATTACACACACATTGGAATCATCTACAAACCAATAGGAGGTTACTACCTTGCAAGTATAACAAGGCTCCCATTTCCATTTTAATTTCTTTTCTTATTTTTTAATTAAGCTTTTGCTAATGGGAAACACTTAGGAGCACATCCGTATGCCTTATTTTCAGATCCAACACTCATTTCATTCATCTTCTTCATTCTCTCTCTTATATTCATAATGTTCTTCATTTTTTTCTATTGTTCTTCATTTTCCAGCACCATAACCTCCATTTTCAGCCGTCAAACCTCCACAAAACTCATACCATTCTTCTCCTCTCTTCATT
This sequence comes from Prosopis cineraria, assembly GCF_029017545.1. Classification (NCBI taxonomy): domain Eukaryota; kingdom Viridiplantae; phylum Streptophyta; class Magnoliopsida; order Fabales; family Fabaceae; genus Prosopis; species Prosopis cineraria. The sequence continues at coordinate 21,073,078 of NW_026555341.1, forward strand.
TTCATTACATCCCTCCCATTTTCACAAGGATTGAAGCTCATTACCATCATTCAAGAGCTATGAAGTTTAGATTCACAACCAATCGCTAGGTTCTTGAATATGATGAAGATTGGCTAATTTCTTTAGTGAAATCCTAGAGAGATGAAGATGGAGGATGAGACTTGAGTTTTAAATTAGCTAAGTTCTTTTATTTCCTATCCTCTTTTCTTTTTACTAGATGGTTAGATTCCTTAATCTAGCATTTAATCATCTTATATTGTGAATTCTAATTTGAATTTAATGTTAATGTAAAGAGAGAGGATTGTTTCATTTAATTTCTTCCTTGGATAGCCATGACTAAATTTTTCCACTCTTTGTTTGGCATATAATCTTTTGTTTTTCAATCTAAAACCTAGGGAAGTTAGCTAATTAGGCTAATTGGCTTAGGATAATTTTCTTAAGTCACAACAGTTTTAGTCAAGAAAAAAGGTAAGTTAACTTGGCCTAGTCATGAGGAGATAATAAGTCCAAAATCAATTAATCTCTAAGGTTCCATTATTGTAAAAAGAAAAGTTCATTTCACTTACTTTCACTAGCATTTTAATTACTTGCACATTAGGTAATTAGTTTAGATAATTAGCTAAATAACTAAATTTCTATAAACTTTGGTTGATTTATTTCACCAAATAACTTTCAATTAGACTTAAAATGATTCCTCAGGATATGACCAGGGTTGGCCCTATATTGCATTAGGGTTATCTTTAGATTAATTTTGAGAATAAGCAACTCATTCCTATTAGCACCATAGCTGAATGTCCACGAGCTGCAACATGTGGCACAAAGGACCATTTTTTAATTTTTCTTACCCTTTCTTTGCTTGGGTGGCACATTGATCCAGAATCACTTTTAGGGATGAAATCATAACAATAACACCAAGTTAAGCCCCTCTAGCCACAAACCTCATTAACTCAATAATTACTCTCATTAGGTTAGTAAACAAGGATTAAATTTTTTTGAATGTTACAGGACTCCCGAGGACATAATGCCTAGCCAACCTTAATTAGAATTCATGAAGAACAGAGGAAGAGGAAAGGAAAAGCTCCTATCATTAAGGTATTAGATGAGAGTAATGATTTTACTGGCTTTTAGATTGACTCACTCCATACTAAACAGATTCCAAGCTTGACCTTGAAAATGGCTAGAAAAGAAGTTAGTAAATCATGGATTGTCAACCTCACAGAGTTCAAAGAGAAGGGATATGATGTTATGAAAATGACAAAGCCTTATAAGACACTGTAGGAGCTCAACATGGCAGTAAGTCGAGAAGTTGCAAGAGCTTCTTATAGTTCTTGACAAGTTTTACACAATGGTAAAGTGCTATAAGCAATAGTGAGAGGGAAATATTTTGACATCATAAAAGACTATATCAATACCCTTCTTAATTTTCCAACCAATAAGGGTTTGATGAGGCTATCGGATTTGTCCTATGAGAAGCTATTCATGTTCACAACATTAGTGCCAACATGGGAAGAAAGCACTAGTCTAGTAGAAAAGCCTAAGTCTATGCCAACACTTCACAGAGTAATCTACCATATTCTATCAAGGTCGATTTCATGCAAAAGAAATGGTGTATATAAGTTTATCACTGAGGACTTGATGTATCTAGCCACTTTGATCAAAGGATTTAAATTACATGTTGCCTCTATTATCTTCAAAAAAAATCAAGAACTTAGTCCAGCTAAGTAGAAAAGGAGATGGGAAATATCTCATATATGGAAATGTAATTTTCAAAATGCTAGAAGATCAAAAGATTATGTACCTACAAGGCAATAAAATGCTAGGACATAAAGAGATCAATTCTGTGACTCTAAAAAAGATGGAGATTATTAAAGAAGGAAGAGGTAGTGCTCAAACTAAAGCTCATTTAGTAGCAACTAATAGTGCTCAAGGAAGATAAGATTCTCAACTAACTCAGAATGATTCACTATCCCACCACCATCACAAGTAGTACATCTTGATTCAAATGCTGTCAAGTAGTTGGATAGGAGATTTAAGATTCAAGCTGAGCTTTTCACCTTGTGTCTTGAAAGGTAAGTTGAAAACTTCAATCAAAGACTGAAGAAAGCCTCTGAAGAAATTAGAGAAGAATTCAAGGAAGAAATTAGCTTGCTGAGAGCTCAAGTTCAAAGTTTAGGAGGTATACCAGCTAGACCAAGAAACTCATCCAAGCACTATTTTCCCTTTAGGGTAGGTACTCCTACTAGTGTCTCTTTTCAAGATAATGTTGGTATCCTTTTACATGAGGACTTTTATCAGTATACATACCTAGCACCTCTACTTCAAAGAAGGAGATTGAGGCAGCCATTGATAGTGACTTACAAATACCCTCCAAGATTGGGAATCTGAGGGTTAGACCAATTTCCTCTACTAATTTTGAACTAAGAGCTATGCTTGAAGATAGTTTAAAAGGATCTGAGTCACATGCTTTAGAGAGCAACAAGCTTGTACTAGTTGTAGCCAAGATTACTAGAGAGTATATTGAAATATCTGATGATGAGGAAGACTTGGAGTCTGCACAATCACCCCTACCTTTTACTCTATTATTCTCTAGCATCAATTGTACTAATGTCTTTTAAGACTTAACTAGGAGAAATCTCAATTTTGTGTTCTCTTCTACACCTTTCACTTCTATATTAGAATTTAGTATAGTGTTTAAGCCTCCACCAAGGTTCAAGAATAGACTAATCTGGACTGAAAGTCATACTTCTTCATCCTATGTGCCTTCCTTCAACTTGTTTGTTCCTATTGATCTATCTAAGCCTTTTGTTGATGACAAAAAGGGGAGAAGTGTAATGTAAACCTACTTCACATGGCAGATAATAAGGTTTAAGATAGTGGTTTAGACAAGTATATGGTTGAAGATTCAAGAAGTGGTAAGCATAAGGGTCAAGCTATTGTGAGAAGACCAATAAGTGCCTCACCTAGACTCAGTAGATTCAGAGTAAAGTCTTCAAAAACTTCTAAGCCTCAAACCTCATCTAAACCCTTTAAACCTCAATCTTCTCAACCCTCTGAAATACCTAAACCTTCATTTCCTGCTACCAAGAAATTTCATGAAATAATGGATTTCTTTCATGCTATCTTTAAGAAGTGGACTGAGTAGTCGTTTGAATGTTTAACTGTTTATATGTTTGAGCTTTCTCTAATAATTTGCACCTTCTTCTATATATATATATATATATAATATGCATTTCTTCCATTTTTATTCTATGATTATTTCTTTTAACAAGTAGAGATCAAAGTCTCTTCGAGAGCTGACTCTTTGCATTTGAGTTTTGTCATCATTAAAAAAGGAGAGAATGTTAAACCTTAGTTTTGATGATTACAAAATAAAGAGAAGTTTGTTGCATTTTTAGGTTTTCTTAATTAAAATAAATGGCTTAACATTAAACTTAGCTAAGTGATAGGTTATATGAACAGAAGGTATGCCATCTTAGTAGTTAAGTAATTAATTTAACTATAATCCTTTATGCTTGAAGTTATCTTGTTGAAAAATATTTCCAAGTATTGATAACACAAATCCTGGATGCCTTAACACTTGTTTTATGTTTGTTATCTTCACTGTTCTATTGATTATTGGTACATAAAACACTAGTCCTACTCATTCTAACACCTATGTTACCCTTTTGTACTTATGCAATTGAGTCTCTCTTATTCAAATCTTTTTCTTTGCAATGGTACTATCTCTTCAACATTGGTCTTAATTCTCTTTTATCCTTGATTTAGTTACGTCAATACTTATGTCACGTGGTTAGCATTTGTACTAAATTTTGCTTAAATTTGTGCAATACTTGTGTTAACATCTTAACACTGGTACTGTCCTTTCTTCTATTCTTTAAAGAGATTTGATCAATATATTACTTTGGTGTTATTTCCTTTTAACACTAGTGCTAAATAATCTTTTTAAAAGTTTTCTAATTCTTCAAAAAATATCAAAAATCTTCATCTTTTATGTACTGGATTACATCAATACTCCAAGGACAACACCTATACTAAAACTTTCCTCCTGTATCTGTTCATGACTGTAACACTGATGCTAGATCATAATAACATCGGTGCTACTATGAATTTTTGTTCTTTTTTTTGTATCTCTTCTGAACTTCATCAGAACTTATCTTTTAAACATTCTTTTCATCTATAATCAATTAATTTCACTCTATATCCTTACCAAATGATATCTAAACATATTTGTCTTATTGAAAGTCTTCTACCTACAAATATTTCTTCTGATCACCAAGCTTTTCTTCTATTATATCAAAACATATAAGCTTCAACTACTTTTGTTAGAAGCATTTAATATTTTTTACTGTTACTATACAAAAGAGGAAGTCTTTGCCATAAAGTGTTGTTCCATTAGCTACTAGTCCACTAGGGAACCTTAGAGAAGCTCGGATATGCAAAGAAACTCAAAGTTAGAAGGAAACAAACCACAGGCAAACTCCAATAGAAAAATTTATGAGTCTAATATATCATTTATGATTCACAGCTATAAATAAGGCTCATTTATGAGGCACGGAAGTAAGAGGAATAACGTGAAATGTAAGAACATTATGCATTTATTGAGTATCGAAGTTTACCTGCCTTCTATGTATCATTTATTAATAGAAAGTTTCATTCATTATATATATACTCTTAAAGAGAGTTTTAGAGCAATGATAGTTCATTCTTGAAATTACTCTATTTATCCCTGTTTTACGTCTTTAAAATAGAGGAACTTTAGCTCAGAGAGTTTAAGGGGATTCATTTACCTTTGTAAGGGAGAGAGTTTCAGACCTATTGAAAAGTTTGTTTATGTATTGTGGTAACCAAAAGCCCAGATTAATCTTGGCAATATAGTTGAAAATCTCAGGAGGTTTATGAAGACTAAATGTAGATTTAAGTGGTAGGAGTCAAATCAAGATAAATCATCTATGTCGAGCTCTATTCCTTCAACTCATGTGATTAGTGATTTCATTCCTTCATCTTACTTATTATTATTATATTTCATTTAAATTTTTAATTAGCCTAATTCACCCCCTCTTGGGGCATTTATAGTGTGTAATCAATGATTTGATGAAATGAGTATGTATTTGCTATTGCATATGTGAAATGAGAAAAGTAAAGTTAATATTACTTATTTATAGATTTTAGTTAATAGGTTGCTTTAGATTATCTTGGTTACTGAGATTTTTATCTAACCCCATGATTTATGTTTTTTAGATCTTGAGATTAATAGCAGCAAGAGAAAAGAAATAGGCTAGGAGTTGTGAAACTACTAGAAGTCCTAGCTTTATGCAATGAATTGAAATATTGTACATGAATATGTTTATAAGTTGCCATAGGAATGCATACATATATGTGATGTCGATGTTCTTATATGTGTGTGTCTTAGCCTTGAAGTGTGACAGTGTATATTGTGATGTGGAATTTAGTCATGCTTATGAAATATGTGAGAAGTGTGGAAGATAGCCTTATGTGTGTGGAAGGCATAGTTTTGACCAAATTTAGATGCACACTCACACACATATATAATTACATGAAAATTTAGGCTAAGAGGGTTAAGATACTTGTATAAGTGCTTGATTGTATGTTTTAAATGTTGTTATGATTTGTTAGCCAAGTGAGTAAGTTATGTGCACAATGTGCAAATAGGCCCTATTGAGCAAAAGGGCAATTAACTGGCTAAAAGTGTGTATATTGTTATTATTGATAATGTGTGTCATCAATTAGGTGTAAAGTGACCCATTAGATGTGGTCAAGCCCTTGAAAACAGCTAATGGCATAAGGTTTGTACTTGGGACGCTTGGGTATAGAAAAATGACATAAAGCGGTCATTTTGCCTTTAGGTGCCCAACTTTCAAAAGAAAAATCATATTGGGATGAAACCTATGTCATTAATTATATTTTGAAACAAGTGATATGTAGGCACTTGAATCACTCTAATCGGGCATTAGATGTGAAAATGGCGCATGATGGAAGTTTGTATTAGTAAAGCTATTTTGACAGTAAAATTTAATACGTGTGCCGCAACACATGATGTCACATACTGTGATGCATGGCACAGCGTGACGATTTGTGATTTTGTACCACATGCCACAGCGCAAATGGTACAAGCCTCGATGCATAGTCTTGTTTAGTCAAAAATTGTGATCTTGTTCTAGGATTTAAGTATAATAGTTATGCATTCTTAAACACTCTTGTGAACACCGTATTTTTTCCGGACATTTTTTTAAATAATAATAAATAACCAAAAAATATAAAAATACAAAAAATGAAATTTAATCCTTTTTTAAGATTATATTTTCAAAAAAAAATAATTTAACAAAATTAACAAAAAATAAAACCTTGCTTAAAATCTCTTCAAAATTATCCTAACCATTCAAGATATTAAGAACTAATTTTAAGAGTCAACTTCTTTTGAATTTCTTCCTTTAAATTTATTATCTTCCAAAAAAATAATATGTTTGCTTAATTCAAAATCAAATTTCTTTTGTCTTTTTTTTTAACTTCTAAATTAACAAACAAGATTTTTTTTTAAAAAAAGAAAGAATTATATTTTTTTTAAAAAAATAATACCCAAGCCGATGGGTTAAATCTTTCCCCATCAGTTCCAAACTTGGTCTTTTGGTCAGATGCCATACACACATGAGCAGAAACATGCACACACACACGAGAGAGCAAAGGAAAAATGCACAACACCAACACACACGAAACATACACAGAAAAATAGAGGCACGGACATGACAGAAAAAAAACAGTAGGAGCACGCACACACACAGCCAACCGAGAGAAGCGCTGGAAAAGGGAGAGCAAACCCCAGACCCATGCAAGGAGGAAGAGCAGAGCAGAGCCTGCCAGACACGCGAGCGAAAGAACGAAGTACAGAGCAAATTTTTGGCTACACGCAAGTCACGAGTTCAGGATGTTTTTACCCGAGAGGTGGAGAAGCACTAAAAAAAACAGAGAAGAAGAGCATAGGCACAAACACAGCTGTGGGAGGAGAGAGGAGACTGAGATCAGGAAAACAGAAACAGAGCACCGAGGGGACTGAACAGAGCTGAGAGAGCTAGAAGAAGAAAACACATAAACATGCATGCATATGTGGGTTTATGGACTGAACGAGATCATCACTTTCTTCTTCCCTCAGTCACGAGTTCAGGATGTTTTTACTAACAACAAAGAACTAGAAACACATTCAAAACTTGAGGTTGAGGTGATGAAAGCGTTGAAGAATGCATATCTAGAATCACAGGTTGCTCAAGGTAATATTTAAATCACATCACCTCCTTTAATCTGGATTTATTGACGAACATATATATATTGATAGGTGTGGACTGATCTAGATGTATGTTTAGACATTAAAAAAATTTAGGAATTAAATATTTTTTATGTAGAATTTAGAACATATCTGAGAGGTGTCTGACAAAAAAAATGAGACCCTGTGAAAATATTATTGATAATTTGTGAGGTTGATTGTGGTTTGGAGCCGTGTCTATTGTGGTTATTGCTAGAAGTTCATGCCAAATATGGATTTTTTTAGAATATGTTCCCAGGTCAAAAGAATAGTGAACTGTCAAAATAATTTATTTATCTATTCTTTCCATTGTCTTCATCGCATGAATCATTTAGCCAACTATAATATTATGCACCAACTGCAAATACAAATATTTAGATTATCTATTTGTCATGTGAGATTTTAAGAATCTCCATAGGCATTAGAATGATTTCATATCGTGTAAATCAATAAGATTTCGCAGGTATGAGGATCAATCTTATAATAAATATTTAAGTCTCATGTGAGATTTTAAGAATCTTCGTAGAGACTCAAATTAATCACATTATCGTGTGGGATAGTATATCCCTGCAGATATCATGATTCTCAATCTGTATATATTACATAAATGAATTTTTGTAAATAAAATAATAAATGTTTTTCTGATTTTAATTAATTAAATTAATAAATTTGAATTATAATTACTTTGTCAAATTAGATCTTTTGGTCATGTGAGGTTTTTGAAACTCTATAGACCTTTAAGATAATCGTACTACCATGTGAGTCAATAAGGCTTGATAGGTATAACGGTTAAGATTTCTATATTTAAAAATATGCGTTGTATACTTACGTATTAAAATATATTCAAAGTGAATATTGTTTAATCCTTTTATCGTGTGAGACCTTGTATCCCTGCAGATATTCAGGATAATCTCGTATCGTGTAAATCTATAAGGTTTCGCAGATATGAGAGTAAAACTTTTACGTTAATATGGGTTCAAAAGGCCCATCATTAAATTTAACTCTCTTTTTATAACCCAGATTAATAATTTGTTTAAGTCTCATGTGAGATTTCAAGAATCTTCATAAGGACTTAAATTAATCACATTATCATGTGGGATAATGAGTCCTCGCAGATATAGTGGTTCTCAATATATATGAATGATGTTCGTAAATAATCATATAATAAACAATTCAAAAAATTAATTAACCAAATTAATGTATTTAAATTGTAATCACATTTACCAATTATATCTTTTAGTCATGTGAGATTTTTGAATCTCCGTAGACTTATAAGATAATCGTATTATCGTATGAGTCAATAAGACTCTACAGATATAACGATTAAGTTTATTAAAATATATATAAATTATATATTAAATTAATTAAATTAAAAGACATATTTAAATTTAATTCCTTTATCGTGTCAGATTTTAGAATCTCCGCAGATAATTAGGATAATCATATTACCGTATAAGCCAATAAGGCTATACAGGTATGATGATTAAAATTCTTTAAAACATGTATCTACATGCTAAAAAAGTTATTATCAACATTTAAAAATGTACATAAGAATATAAGAAAATAAATTAAATTGCCAAATTCTTTTATCGTGTGAGATTTCAAAATCTCCACAGATATTTAGAACAATTGTATTACCGTATGAACCAATAAGGCTCTGCAGCCATAACAGTTAAATTCCCAATCATAAAATATAAAGAAAAATAATTTTAAACCCTTTCCTTTCTTTATTAAATATTCAAAATGGAGAAAATAATTAAAATTAAATTACCTTTTGCAATTTAAAACACACATATCAAAATTTCAGAAATTGTTTTATTTGTAAAATGGTGAATTATTTCTAATTAATTTCTCTTCAAAAAATATTTTCACCAACAAACTTTTAAGCTCGAACTACGTAGACTTTGATCCCCATCACAGGGTACGTAGGCCTCAGAGTCAGATTCTGAGTCAAGTTCGTCCTTCCTCGTAAATAAATAAACATCTCTCACTTAATTCTTATCATTTTTGAAACACATGAATGTAAAAGGGATAATTAAAATAATTATAAAACCATATTAATAGAACACAACAAACTTCAGGTAACCGTTCTGACGAACGGGTGTTGTGGGGGGCCTAACACCTTCCCCACACTCAATCGACTCCCGAACCCATTCTCTGATTTTGCAGACCACCTTATCCCCCATTAATCGGTTTCCCGAGATTTACCCCAAAATCTCGGTGGCGACTCCTCGTTTGATTCGGTTCCCGCCGCGAAGGCTGGGACCACCGCTCGCGCACCGTCCACGTTGCATTTTTTCGAGTGCGACAACTCTTGTTATTGGGATTCCTATTTTCTAAATAAATTTTTATGATTTAATAAACTATAGATAGTCGATGGATTAGACACATGAGATGCTTTGATTACCTTGGTGTGGTTTGTGATGCATGAGTTAGTAATGTCTAGGAGATAGGATTACAATAGTCACTTTACAAGCAATTATAATGAAATTCATCAATATTCACTTTTGGGCTAATTTTTACTAGGAACTCAACACTTATTCATGCTTAAGATTCATTTTCTACTGGTATAAAAATACCCATGAGGTTTCTTAGCTTCCTTTAACCCCCATTAATACCATTGACCTCTTTAATGGCCAATAATGGTACCATATTGTCCCAACTAACACATTTATGGGAATTTTTGGATATTTATTGCTTCCTAACCACCAATCATCATAACTCCATAAATACCAAGTTTCATTAGCTTAGTCTACTCTTATTAACTCTATCTAAGTCATGGGTTCAAACTCATAGCCTATATGGATAAAAATCATCATTATCAACTAAACCCTAACTTTTAATACTAAGAAAATGGAAGGAGGAAGGAGGATTTAGGTGTAGGAAGCTTACTTTAATGCTTAGGAGCCCCAAAACACTCCCAAAACTTATATCCTTCAAGCCTGAGCACTACTCTTTCTATCTCTCTTTCCTCTTCTTTATTTCTCTCCTCTGGTGCATTAGTTTTGCAATCTTTTTATAGTAAAAAAGTGTCTATGCACTACAGCAGATGTATAATGTGCCATAGTGCATGGCACGAAGAGCATCCTTTCAGGTGTGTCAAGACATACATATTACGGTGGCCTAATCCACAAGCCATAATGCTTGGCATAGAACTTTCCCCTTTAGATTTCTTCCTCTTTTCATTCCCAGGTGACCCGATTCTCCCTCAAACCTACGTTTAGGGTTGGAAATCACAATCAAACACACCTGTTAGGCCTAGGCCACATAGCTTGCTAATACACTTAATTAATCTAATTTATGCTTAATTAATTCGATTTAAAATTAAGGATGTTACAAAGAAAGGAGAAGAATGGTATGAGTTTTGTGGAGATTTGATGGCTAGAAATGAGAGATAAGATGCTGAAAAATGAAGAACACAAGAGAAAAAAATGAAGAACACTATAAACAGGTGAGAAAAAATGAAGGAGATGAAATAAAATGAGTGTTAGATCTGAATGAAGGGCTTAATGGCGTGCAATCCCTTGTTTCCCATCAGTTGAAAGCTTAATTGAATATAAGAAAAGAAATTTAAATACAAATGGAAGCTTTGTCATACTTGTAAGGTAGCAACCTCCTATTAGTTTGTAAATGATTCTAATGTGTGTAATTTTTCATGTGTCATCCACATTATTAAACTGATTTAATGCCCTAAATAAATCAAAAATCATAGCCCATGCTCTAGCTTTTGACCTCTATAAATGTTGACCTCAATTGCCTAATTGATGCACAAGTGACATGCCCCCTAAGTCACACAAATCACATAATTCAATTAAATAGCATGTGACATAATAAAATCTAATTAATATATAAAATTAAGTTCATAATTAGAAGGGAGAATTTATTAAAATAACCAAATTCCAAGTTGCATAAAATTATATAAAAATTTTCACACAGAGACAAACTGAAAACTAAGTCAAATTAAGACACTTTAAAAAGTGTTGACTTTTTATTTAACTACTCCTAAACTAAAATAAATTTCAAAAATCTAACTTAACCACTCATCAATTGAACATGAAATGCATTTTGTTAATTTTTCTTGTACATTTTCTTAAAAGTTCAGTGTTTGCATGAAAATACCTCGGTGCACTAAACCTAGACAGTTAGGCAATTTATCAATTCTAATGCAATAAGTGCACTTTGAGGTGATAAAACATTAATAAAAGGGTCCCAATTGAAAAATAAAAGTGTGTAACAAATGTGTTCTATCAGCTGTAGCTGTCCCTCTTTGTACCATGCTATATGATGTGTTGCACATATCATATAGCAATTCTATTGCCATTTAATAGCAACCTGGGGCAACTTCAAACATACCCCATTTCTCTGTCTGATGTCCTAATGAGGTGATTTAGATGTCTACAGAAAAATTTGTTCATAAGCTATTTAATGGCATTAGTTTTACTTCTAAATTATGTCTCATAAGAAATATGGACAACCAAACACATTTTCACAACTTTCCACCATTTTCACAACTTAAAGGTGTCCAAAAACCTACACAGGTAGTAAAATCTATTTCTAGCACCCAGAACACACTAAATAAACTCAGGACTACTTGTACAACATATCACATTTACATATACTCAACAATATCAAATCTTCACTCATTAACTCCTTTAATACCAAAAATAGAAGGGGGAGGTGTTGGCATTGCATAAATCATATAATTTTTGAATTCAATAATATGAAAATATTCCTACACTTGCACAAGTATTTTGGTCTTATCAGCATTTAATCAAACTTACATATGTTGGACATAATAGCTTGTGACATTATGTTTAGTTTAAGTTTTGATGATGACAAGTATAGATGAGACTATTATTATGGAACAACTACTTTAAAGTATTTTCACTCATGCTGTTGCATATTACATGGGATTTAAAAAAATAATTTTTATGCATTAAAGTTATTTTATATTATCATTTTTTTCCTTAAATTGATTCTATATCCAAGAGTGTTTAGAGTATTATCTTTCATAACTTGGATATGCATATTAATATTTAGAATAACCATTTTATTCATAATATATCATTTAAGGTTATCTAAAGTAAAGATGAGATTAAGCATGAAGAGAAAGAAATCAAAGTTATCATTAGCATGCATACCATACCCAATGGGAGAACATAAAGAGGAGGATGATCCAAGAAGAGGTTAAAGTATTTAACACACTTATACAAACTTGGATACATCTTGGAAGTCTTGGACTTGATAGGTATAATATCATTAGGTTAGAAGCCTTTATGTTAAACTCATTGATTTAGATATGAAATATTAGCTCAAGATATTTTAAATCAAAACATGCATTTTAGCTCTTAAGAGAAAGAGTGAGATATAAGTTTCTACAATCATATCTTTGATCAAATATATCTCATAGGATTAGAAATGTTTTGATTATTAACTCCATAAAGTTTTCAAATTTGTTCTATTTACTCAAAATAGAGTTAAGTTGAAAAGGTCATGAACACTTGAAGTCTAAGCTTTGAAATGGCAATTCTACATAAAATTAGATTTGACCTTTTTCATATTTCTTATTATATCTCTCACTAAATAGATCATTTTAATGTGAAACATATCTCATTTGAAAATAGACTCGAATAGCTTTTCAATAATAGTTTATTCATTACAAATGGAGTTCTATTGTGAAAGATATGAATTTTAGAATTTGAGCGTTGAGATATTAATTCTGCAAAGCATTTAGAGTTAACCTTTGTCACTCTTGATCATATCTCAAAATTTGAATTGAATTTGAGTATAAACCTTATTCCATTAAAATTTAGACTTCAACATGGAAGAAAGACAGTCTACCTTAGCCATTAGAGATTTCTTAGGCAAGATCAACCTTATTGTAAATTAAAGAAAACTTTTTATGGCCATTAAGAGCACCTTCATGCTCTAAAAGCTTTGATTGGGGAGCAAGTTTATGAACTTGTGAAAGATATTAATATTATCCTTAGTAAGACTTAAAAGAATACAAGTGCTAAAAGTATATGGAAAAAACAATCTATCTTTTTGATCTTCCATATTTGCACTATCTTGAAGTAAGGCATTATATTGATATTATGCATGTGGAAAAAAGCATGTGTGATATTATTGTTGGAATGCTTCTGAACATGCCAGGCAAGATCAAGGCTAGTGCGAATGCAAGGTTAGATTTGAAAGAAATAGAGATACAAGATGACTTACACCCAACGTCAGAAGGTAAGCATACTTATATCCCCTAGCTTGTCATATATTGTTCAAGGTTAAGAGAATAAGTTTTTATGAGTATTTACATAGGATCAAAGTTCTATTAGGGTATTCTTCAAATATTAATAAGCTTGTGCTAATGAAAGAGTTGAAATTGGTAGGCTTAAAGTCTTGTAATTGTCATGTCTTGATGCAACAACCATTACCAGTGGTCATTTGAGATATATGAAAGAATATTTAAGGCACACAATAACTATACTTTGCTTCTTCTTTAATGTAATATGCAATAAAGCTGTTGATCCTCTTAAATTAGATGAATTGGAAGAAAAAAGCTTGTATTATCTTGTGTCAAGTTGAGATGCACTTTCCTCCTTCATTTTTTGACATTATGATGCACTTAATAGATCATCTAATGAGAGAGGTACAAATTTATGGCCTTGTTTGATGTACCCAGTTGAGAGATACATGAAAATATTGAAAAGGTATATGAAGAATCCATATCAACCTGAAGCATCTATCATTTAGAAATATGCTATCGAAGAAGATATAGAATTTTGTTCTAATTATTTGTCAAATATAGAACCAATTGGGCTTCCTAAATAATATTAGGTCAAGGAACATGTGGAGTATCAGTAAAGAGCATGAATCGTGATGAAGTGAAAGAAGTACATTTATATATCCTGAATAATATTGATAAAGTTTTAAGTTACATAAATACACATAAAGAACTTGTAAAGGTAGAATGCAATTAGTTGAGAATGACTAAATAAAGTTTCTTGAAAGTGCATAATACGACTTTTGTAGATTGGTTCAAATAAAAAGTCTTGAATGAAGATAACATTTCTGATACTATTAAATGGTTAGCCAAGGGTCCTTACTTAGATGTGATATACTAGAGTGCATACAATATTAATGGGTATTCCTTCTACGCAAAGTCTTTTAATGAGAAAAGTACTATGCAAAATAGTGGAGTTATGATAATGGTTGAAGCTATGCATTTTTCAAGTAAGAAATATAAGAATCCAAAAATGGCATCCATGCCTTATGTTAGGATTATCAAAGAGATATTGGAGGTTAACTATACAAAATTTAGAGTGCATGTTTTTAAATGCAAGTGGGTTGACATTAATGGCATGCAAGAAGATAAGCTAGGATTTACATTGGTTGATCTTATAATACTAACTTATTGGAAAGAGCCATTTATTATGACAGACTAAGCAAAACAAGTTTTTTATATCATAGATCTAGCAAATAAAATTCAATTAATAGCCCTCAAAGAAAAAAAGATGCTTGATAGTAATGAAAAAATGAAATAGGCTTTGATATTTTTGAAACTCCTACCTTCTCATCAAGATTTCCTTATTTGAATGTAAATTAGATAGATGACAAACATGCCATATGAAGTGATCACCATAAAGGGATATGAGAGAATATCTCTATATGAATATAATTTTAAAATTAATGTTAGTTTTCTAAGTGGGAATTATTTTTTATTTACAATTCTTTATGTTTTAGTTATTTTGTATTATTTAAATTATGTTTTATTTATAGTTTTTTATTTTTTATTTTTAGGAACATAGAGAATAATTAGAGTAGACCTACTAACGGTGCCCTGAGCTAGCCGTCTACAGATGTTACTTTGAGCTAGCCAACTATACAGGTTACTCATAACATTGATAGTGATCCTAGTTAGAGTCAATTACTGAGGAGGGGTAGATAAGGCACACAACTGAGAGAGCTGACCTTAAGTAGGACTATTAGCTATAGATTACCAATCCGGTTAAATTGTGGTGAAAACCACGAGGGTTAAATAAGGTCAAGTTTGTCAACTACTTTGGGCTCCTATCATGTAACAAGCCCAGTATATTGTATAAAGATTGGCTTGATATGCTAAAATGTGTAAAGGAACAGATTTGGGAAAGTATTGAGGTATATCATTTTAAAGTTATAAACATTTATAATTATTAAGTGTAAAATACTAACTATTATTAATTATAGCTCACCTATGATGTTCCAAATGATGAAGCATGTTAGAGATAGCTAATAAGATATTATGGGGAATATTGGAGAGGTTTCAAGACTAATCTTGTGAGGAAATTTGAAAGAAGGTCGCCTCATCCTAATCCTCTCAAGACATACTAATGTCTAGATGAATAAACTTGGCAAGAATTCTATAGGATCCAAACTTTTAAAAAAGTTATGGTCAGTCAATTTTTAATGAATTTAATTGTAGTAATTTATTCACTTGATTGTATTAATTTGTTAATTTTTTATTAATAAGAGAAATGAGTAAAAGGGCAAGAAATTTCTCAAAGAAATAAATGGCCCTATATAATGTCTCTTAGAGGTTATGATCGTTGATGATATCTTGATAGATCAGAAGTTGAAGAAGAGAAAAGAAAAAGCTAAATTTGATCCTTTTATTCTCTTATCCCCACCATCACCTATCTCTCATGAGGACAAATGGAGATATAGTCATCAGCACAAGAAAGGAGAGTATACAAGTGGGAAGGCATATGAGGTTGCTAAAAGTATTATAGCAAAAATTTAATTCTTTAATTTTTTTATTCAATTGTCAATAGAAAATAAATGTCATGATTTTTGTTTTGTTTGTTATAGGAGACTCTTAAGGAATAACAATCTCAAGGATCTTTCATTCTAAAGGGTAGAAATGAAATTTTAGAGATTACTATAGGAAAACTAGAGCATCTAGGGCTTCTTAGAGGTGTTGGATTTTATGTGAGAATCATAGATTAGTTTGGTGCACCTGGACAATGTAGTAGCTCAGGTATCGTTATGAGAGAGGAGCTAGAAAGTGTGATGACAAATATAATGCAATAAGCAATGAAAGATGCTAAAGCCTCATTTAAAGCGCATTTAGAAACTTGCTTAGAAGCTCAGCTTGCATAAATGAAAGAGGAGATGATGACCTTCATGACCTCATGACAAGAGATGACTGTTGATGTACCTTATACACTATCTCTTAAATTTCACAGCATGAAAGGTAGTAATGTTCTTGGATACATGTCAGATAGTCCTTTAGTAGGAAACACTAGTGAACCATGTGAACTATATCTAGAGGATCCTGATAGACGATTGGTCATTCTTGGTAGCGTTCACACTTTGGGATGAACCATCCACCACAAGTAAATGAAATAAGATCAAGTGAGAGTGTGGTGGAAGATGTAAAAGTAGCAAAACAACTCGTCCCATTCCCTATTAATGTGGTCAAGACTATGTCTGAAGCTGTTGGTACTTTTATCATATGACCTAAGAGACTTGTCAGTATGGTTCAAGATGTGGTACTTTTATTAAATATTTCATGAAATTTATTAAATATTGCTTTCTTATTATGTTTATTAATTAAATATCTCTTGCCTTTTCAGCTTATAACATCCTGAATTTCTTAATCCTAAGTTTAGAGATTAATCAATGATGAAGTAAAAACTAAAGTGGGATTATAGATTTAGATGATTAATTGATATTTTGACTTGTTTGTGTGTTATATGAATAGATATGGTGATAAGAGTTTGTTTTAGGTTGAAGCAAATATGCGTGGTGAGAATAAATCTCACAGTCCCACACGCCGCGACTTGTGTTGCATACGCCTCGGCGCATGGACAAAATTTACTTTATAAGTCATGAATTTTAGAAAATTTTAGAAGAGAGAAATTGAGAAACACACAAAATAGAGAGAGGAGAAGGGCTGAGGAGCTAGTCAAGTCATTTTAGAGTAGTGGAAGGTGATTCGAATTGGTAACTTGCCAAGTAAGCTACATATAACTCTTGCCTTCCATTCTACACAAATTTCTCTGAAAATGAGTTATTGGAAAATTGAATTGATGGAATTTGAGGGATTTGATTTTTTCCCAATAGTAATAAAAAGGTTTTCTGAAGTTAAATTAGAGCTTTATAACTGGTTTAGAGCTGAACAATAGAGCTTTGAATCCACGGGCTCAATTTTAGCCTTTAGAGTGAGAAAGTTAGTGCAAAAATCTAATATGAGTGAAATAAGACTAGTTGAGCTTGTGTAAAGTAGTAATTGGGTAGTCATGAACTTAAATTGGATAAATGAAAAGAGTTTACGGATGACTATAGCCCAAGTGCTAAAAAATGAGTTTTTGGTCAAAATGAGCCAAATGACTAAAATATACCATATGTGTTCAGATTGGCATATTGGACTTATGAACAAAGAAAGGAAGCTTGAGAAAAGCTTGAGTGATAGTTGAAATCTACGGATAACCTTTATAGTGATAGAAAGGTAAAGGTAACTGAATAACTTCCTCTGTTTGACTGTTTATTGTAACTGTATGTTAGTATGCTATGTAATGCATGAAATGATTTTGCATTGAGTATGATTTATAGCATTAAGTGATTGTTATGTGTGAAATAGTTTTTGATTGAAATAAATATGGAAATGTGTTTTGTAATGAAAAGTATTATATAGTAAGTATAAGAAAGTGTTAAATTATGAAAATGGAACCTTAAATGGTTTGAGAAGGCATGATCTGAGCATTGTGACTTCACTCGAGAGTATAAGAGATGATAAAGATTATATAGAAAGGTTTCCTTACTACCCTGTTAGGGTGCGGTATTGGAAATAATTCTCCTTAATGCCTTAAAAGGTGTGATGTTGGAGAAGATCTCCTGAGTGCCTATTAAGGTACTATGTTGGAGATAAGAGACTTCTTAATATCTTTGTGATATTGGCTAGAGTCGACGACGCCCCATTATGTGCATTAGGGGAAAACCACAGTCCATAATATGCGTTAAAACATCTTTAGCTGGGTGATTCTACCATTGTAGGTGAGCTCAAGACTAATGAGAGTGTACATTAGTCTAAGATGAGCTTATAGTTTAATGTGGGGGTGATTTGGAGGTTTAGTTGGTAGAGATCATGCTAGTATTTTATATGATATGATGAAATATCATGAGATAACACGGAATCCTTTAGGATTAATGAAAAGTGAAAAATGAAATGTGATATGATGTAAATATTACTTTATGAGGTTTTAATAGTATACTATGTTTACTTTCATATTGTTGTACATGATAGTCAATAGGAGCAAGTTATTCTATTGTTGAGATTTTTATCTCACCCCTGTGGTTACATGTTTACAAGACCGAAAAGTGATTAGGGCAAGGGAAGAGAGTCTAGACCAGCTTGAGTTGAGAAGCCATGTACTGTGAGGTTGTGTAATGAACTAAACTGAAAGACTATATATATAAGTGTCTATGAGTTGCCATAAGGTTGCTTGCATGTATTGAAATGAGTTTTTGTAAAGTCTAGCCCAATTGATTATATATGTGTTGAAATGAAACAAAAAGGGGCTATCACTTGGAGTGTATATGTGAAATGGTTGTTTGTGTTGATGAATCTTAAGCCAAAGGACAAACTATAATGAAATGAGTAATTTGGGGGCTAAGATTGTATTGTGATCATGATTGATGAATCCTAAGCCAAAGGACAAATTATGATGAAATGAATAATTTAGGGGCTAAGATTGTATTATGAATATGATTGCATGTGTATGAGTTGAGAAATAGCCAAGTAGGCTAAGTTATGTCAAGAAATGGCATAGTATGTTAAGTTAGTGAATTGTGAAAATTGGCCGCAAAAGGGTCAAATTTTGATATATGAATGTGATTATGATTAATTGTGATTAGTCAGGTGTATTAGATCCTTTTAGACTTAGTTCAAGGCCTAGTGTGGTTTAATGAGAGTAATGGATCGATTTGAGTGCTTGGGTGTGCAAATTTTTCAAAAAAAGTGACTTTTTGCACCTGGGTGTCTAAATTTTGATTGGACCTTTAAATCATGTCCAAACCTATCTCATTAGTTAGTATACGAGCTAAGGTTCCTGTGGATGCTTGAATCACTCTGATCAGATATCGTATGAGAAATTGGCACATGTCGGAAGTTTGTCATTTTTATTATCAAAATGATAGCAGAAAAATAGATAGGCACGCCGCAGTGCATGATAACACATACCACCACACATGACACAGACAGGATAAGCATGTGGCTCTGTGCCATATGCCGTGGCACACTGACCGTCTGCTGTGGCACATGGACTAAAATTTAGTTTTATTTATGTGTTGAATTGCATGCCATTGAGATAGGAATGCTGGTGGGTTATATCCATTATGTAATTGAGGAGTGTATGATTTACTTCTACTGTGTTTTCTCTAATTAAAATGTGATTTAATTTGTTTTATAAAGTAACTTTTCGATTGAAGCTTTTGAAAATAAATTTAATTGTCATGAATGAAGCGAGAAAATGGTAACACCATAGTCTTCTCTTATACAAAGTGAATATAAGAGAGGAGGTTACATTTTGATATTAGTCTCTCGATTTTTAAGACCTGAGTCTTATAGATGCATTCATTTAGAAGTATGGCAACTTATTTTGTTCATTACACAACTTTTTCCCTGATGTCCTTAGTGTTTTGTATTTTCCTCCTTAGGAGGGGAAAAAATAATACAGTATGAGAGGCACTCGTGTAAGAACCATAGTGTTTAGATGGGTTGTAAAGGAGGAATGAGAGTCGAATGTTCAACCAATTCAGCCACAAAGGGATAAATGTGATGAGCTACTGGAAGAGCTCAGGGACAAGGTTGTTAATATAAGACAAATTGTTAAGGATCATGACACGATCCTAAGGGGTAGAGAGCAAGAAGAGAGAGTTGAAGCTCAGAATATCCCAATGCAGGAAGTACATAGTAGACCTAGACTGTCTCAGAATTCAGGTAGTGGACCAGAGATTCCTAGCACTTATCCATCTATTGATCGTGCTTGGAAGATGTTTGTTTGATTCAATCTGCCAACATTTGATGGAACTATGAGGGAAAGTGAAGTAAAATTGTGGATAGAATGAATGAAAACCATCTTTTGAGCTGGTAATCTGCACCTTAGAGTAGAAAGTTATCTTGGCTACGGTGCAGTTGGTTAGTGCTACTAAGAGATGGTGGTAATTTGTGAGACCAACTGGTGGTATTCATTGGAGCTAGGATGAGTTCAAGAGAATATTCTTTGATCAATACTTTCCAGTTTCATTCAAAACTGAGAAGGAAGAGGAATTTCATGCTTTCAGGCAGGGAGAACTAGACGAGGAAGAATTTATAAGAAGATTTAATGACTTACTAGCTTGTTCCACATATTTCTAACATAGTAATGACTCGAAATGGAAAGCTAAGAGATTACTGGAGAAGATGAGACCTAAGTACCAACAACAGATAGTATTGCTTGATGTGACGACATATGAGGAAATGTGCTAAAAGCTAAGGGTAACAACTAGGCATGGTAGATAGGCAGATGTTGAAAGGAGATGTGATAGTATGGGAAGATTTTCATCTATTATGGTCTGACTGGTGAAACCTCAAAGAGGACTGGGTTCAGTGCGAGCAGTTCTAGTTCTTTTGAAAGATAGGGTTTTATTCAAGGATCATAATCTCGACTTGTGCATAGAGGGTCAATGTAGAGGGGTGGAGGTGTCAGAATTGGGCCTTTACAATCTTTAAGACAAGCATCAAATGTTTCAACTCTGACTTTAAGTATTAGAAGGATGCCCCAATGTAACATATGCAGCAAATCTCATCCAGGAAGATGTTAGGCTTACTACAAGTATGGTAAATCAGGTCATATAGTGAGGCAATGCCCAGAGGGCAGAGTTGAGGGGATTGAGTAGAGATCGATAGTTCTAGGTCGAGTATTTGTGGTTACACAAGAAGAGGCTAGAGTATCTCCGAATCTAATTAGGGGTATGATTTCTGTAAATGGTCATAAAGTAGAGGCATTGTTTGACTCTGGTGCCACCCATTCTTTTATATCTAAGGAATGTGTGGATAGACTGAAATTATCTTTACAAGAATTGTCTCTGCTCATTAAAGTGACGATACCTTCTGGATCGCCTAGTATTACAAGTCAAGCTTGTCAGAATGTGGAGATTTGATTTGAGGACAAAGTTTTCAAGATTGATCTGATTTGTATTCCTATAAGAGGAATAGATGTAATAATTAGCACGGATTAGCTAGCAATAAATAATTATATGCTTGATTGTGCCAAAAGAGTGGTTTCCTTACCAGTGTTATGTACAGCTATGCAATCTTCAAAGCAACCTAAGTTTCTATCGGTAATTAGTATTGAGAAGTTGATTCAACAAGGTTATAATGCCTATATGGTATTCTCTATAGCCAGCACTGTGTATGATGGTGGAATTGAGAAGATTGGGGTAGTAAGTGAGTTCCCAGAGGTATTTTCAAAAGAAATGACTAGATTACCTCCTAAAAGGGAAGTTGAGTTCTCAATTAACTTGGTTTCTAGAACGAACTAATATCAAAGGCTCCTTATAAAATGTTGCCATCTAAATTGGTTGAGCTAAATAAGTAGATTGAAGATTTATTAGAAAAAGGATTCATCTGAGTAAGTGTATCAACTTAGGGATTACCGATATTGTTTGTGAGAAAGAACAAGTATTCTTTACCAAGGAAAGATGATCTTTTAGATTAATTGGCTCGTGCCTCAGTCTTTTTTAAGATTGATTTGAGGTTAGGGTATCATCAATTGAGAGTTAGTGTAGTAGATATACCCAAGATAGCTTTCAGAACTAGGTGTGACCATTATGAATTCTTGGTTATGCCTTTTGGTTTGACCAATACGCCGGCAGTGTTCATGGATTATATAAACTGAATATTTAGGTCGTACTTGGATCAGTTTGTAGTGGTCTTTATAAATGACATCCCAATCTATTTTGAGAATGAGGAGCAACATGAAAGGAATTTGAGGATGATACTACAGATTTTGAAAGATAGAAAGTTATATGCCAAGCTCAGTAAGTGTGAGTTTTAGTTAAGAAAAGTAATATTTTTGGAACACATGGTGTTTGTAGATAGTGTGAGTTTTGGTTAAGAGAAGTGAAATTTTTAGGACACGTGTCTGTAAATGGATTTTTAATGGATCCGCATAAGGATGATGCAATGTTGAAATTGGAATGTCTTAGTTCAACTACAGAGATACATAGTTTTTTGGAATTAATTGGGTATTATCGACGATTTATCTAAGGATTTTCCCAGATAGCTTTTTCTTTGACTAAACTAACTTGAAAAGATCAACTTATATATAGGACAACCAGTATGAAGTGGCATTTCGAAAGCTAAAAGAGAAATTAACCATAGCACTAGTGTTGGTTATCCCTAATCCAAGGTTACCTTATGAGGTATATACTAATACATTTTTGAAAGGTCTTGGTTGTGTCTTGATGCAAGATAGTCGAGCAGTAGCCTATGCTTCACGACAATTGAGATCATATGAGGAGAATTATCCTACACATGATTTATAGATTATAGTAGTGATGTTTGCTTCAAAGATTTGGTGCAGTGTTCATAAAAGTTTGAAATACCTAGTAGATCAAAAGAAAATGAATATAGGGCAAAGAAGGTGAATAGAGCTTCTTAAGGATTATAATTTTGAATTGAAATACCATCCGGGTAAAGCTAATATAGTTGCTGATGCTTTCAGCTAAAAGACTTTGCATATGGCAAGGCTTATAATCAAGGCACATAGACTGATAGAGTCGTTTATTGAGTTGTAGAGGATACACCATTGAAGGTATTAGTTGGTGCCTATTCCACTGAGATTAGCAATTATTTTTGGAAGGAATTGAGAATGGCATAACTAGAAGATAAAAGCCTTTTAAAGATTAAGAAGAAATTGAAGCAGATCAAGCTATTGAGTTTAGATTCAATGATGATGGTTTTGTGATTTATTGGGATAGGATTTGTATGCCTGATGATGTAGATTTAAGGAAAGTTATTTTGAGTAAGGCTCACTGTAGCAAATACATGATCCATCCGGGAACTACAAAGATGTTCCAAGATGTGAAATGGTATTGGTGGTGGCCTAGTATGAAGAAAGATGTAATGGAGTTCGTGACTCAGTGTTTGACCTGTGAAAAGGTTAAGATAGAGCACCAAAGACCAGCAAGAGTATTACAACTGTTGGATATTCCTACGTGGAAATAGGAGAGCTTTTCTATGGATTTTATAACTGAGTTACCAAGAAATCAATCTGGATATGATGCCATTTAGGTTAAAGTCGATAGACTTACTAAATTGGCTCATTGCTTAGCTATTCGAATTAATGATTCTCTAGAAAAACTGGCAGAGATCTATATCTGAGAAGTGGTAAGATTACATGGTGTGTTGAAGAGTATAATTTTTGATAGAGATCCAATATTTACTTCTAAGTTTTAGGGAGCTTTATAGCATGCCATTAGTACTGAGTTAAGATTCAGTACAGCTTATCATCTATAAATAAATGGGCAGACAGAATGAACCATACAGAATTTAGAGGATATGTTGAGAGCCTGTGTATTGAAGTTGAAAGGTAGCTAGGATAGCCATATCCCTTTGCCTGAATTTGCTTACAACAATAGTTACCACTTGATAGGGAATTAGTCACTTATCCTCAAAATTAAACTAAAGGCAACCCTAATGCAATATAGGGTCAACCTTAAGTCATCTCCCAAGGAATGGTCTTAGTCTAATTGAAAGTTATCTAGTGGAATAAATCGCCCAAAGTTGTAGGAATTTAGTTATCTAATTATCTAAACTAATTACCTAATGATTAAAATGCTAAATAAAGTGAGTGAAATGCACTTTCCTTTTCACAAGAGTAGAACCTTAGAGATTATTTTATTTTAGACTCATTATCTTCTCATGATTAGGCTAAGTTTAGCTTCCCTTTCCTCTTGACTAAAGCTGTCATGACTTAAGAAAATTATCCTAAGCCAATTAACCTAATTAACTAACCTTCTTAGGTCTTAGATTAAAGTCCTTAGTTCAATTAACCAATTGGTGAAGAAATTAGGCAAGTGATTCACTCAAAATCCTTCCTCAACAACCATGGTCAAACATATAAATTGAGCAACCACAATATTATGTCAAGCTACTCAATAACACAAGCATTAACACCACACGATTATGCAATATTAACACAAGTAATTCACTAATTGAAAAACACAAAATTACGTGCCAAACAAAGAGTATAAAAATTCAGTCATGGTTGTCCAAGGAAGAAATTAAATGAAATAATCCTCTAAATTCAAATTAGAATTTACAAGCTAAGATGATTAAACCCTAGATTCAAGAATCTAACCATCTAGTAAAAAAAGAAGAGGATAGGAAACAAAAGAACTTAGCCAATTTGAAGCTCAAGAACTTAGCCAATTCAGTCATGGTATGAGTTTTGTGAGGTTTGGTGGCTAAAAATGGAGGTTAAGATGCTGGAAAATGAAGAACAAAAGAGAAAAAATGAAGAACACTATGAACAAGAGAGAGAAAATGTAGAAGATGAATGAGATGAGCATTGGATCTCATTTGAGGGGTAAAATAGTGTGCTTATTCTGTTTCCCATAAGCTGAAGGCTTAATTAAAAAATAAGGAAATAAATTAAAATGCAAATGGGAGCCTTGTCACACTTGAAAGGTGGCAACCTCCTATTAGTTGTAGATGATTCCAATGTATGCCTAATTTTTCATGTGTCATCCACATCATTTAAGCTGATTTAATCCCTCAAAATAATCATAATTCACGTGCAAACCATTAGCCATTGACCTCAAGGAGTGTTGACTTCAATTGCCCAATTGATGCATAAGTCACATGCCACCTATATCACATAAATCACATAATTCAATTAAATGGTATGTGATATAATAAAATCTAATTAATTTCTAGAATTAAATTCATAATTAAAAGGGAGAATTTATTAAATTAACTAAGTTTTAGGTTGCATAAAATTATATAAAAATTTTCACACAAAGGCAAGCTAAAAACTAGGTTAAACTAAGACACTTAACAAAGTGTTGACTTTTTTATTTAATTACTCTCAAACTAAAATGAATTTTAAAAATATAATTTCACCACTCATCAAATGGATATAAAATTTACTTTTTCAATTTTTCTTGTACATTTTCTCAAAAGTTCATTTTTTAGACCAAAATACCCCTAATGTACTGAACCTTGAAACTTAGGTAAAATTCTAAATTAATACAATATGTGCACTTGAAGGTGATAAATCATTAATAAAAAGGTCCTAATTGACAAATAAAAGTGGGTAACAAATGTTTTCTATCACCACTCCAGTACACAAATGGCCCCATATGAGGTATTGTATAAGAGAAATTGCAGATCACTTCTTTACTCGACAGAGTTGAGCGAAAAGAGTATGTTAGGACCAGATATTATGGATTAGACAACTCAAAAGATTGAGTTGTTTAGGAAAAAGCTATTAATGGCACAGAGTAGGCAACAAAGTTGCGCTGATAGGCGTAAAAGGCCACTAGAGTTCCTAGTGGGAGACCATGTATATTTGAGGCTTACATCAGTGACTGGAATTGAGAGATCGATAAGAGCTAAGAAGTTGAATCCTAGATTCATTAATCCTTTTATGATTCTGGAGAGAATTAGACCAGTTGCCTATAGGATTGCTTTGCTACCATAGTTATCGAGTGTGCATGAGGTGTTTCATGTGTTGCAGCTTAAGAAATATCAACTTGATCCTTCACACGTGACAGAATCAAAGAATATTGAACTCTAGGAGAATTTAACCTATAAGGCTAAGCCAAAATGAATCATAGATGTGAAAGAGAAGCAGTTAAGGAACAAGACCATACGGTTAGTTAAAGTTTTCTAGCGAGGCATGGCTCATAGTGATGCAACTTGGGAGACAAAGGATAGAATGAAGCAACAATACCCTCACCTATTTCCATAGGTATATATTTATATCTTTTATGAATTTTGAGGGCAAAATTCTAAAAAGGAGGGGAGAATTATAACATCCTGAATTTCTTAGTCCTAAATTTAGAAGTTAATTAAGGGTAAAGTAAAAACTAAAGTGGGATTAGAGATTTGGATGATTAATTAGTATTTTAACTTGTTTGTGTGTTATATGAACATATATAGGTGATAGGAGTGCATTTTGAATCGAAACAAGTGCCCGTTGTGAGAATAAATCTCACTATGCCACATGCCATGGCTTGTGCTGCATGCATTATGACGTATGGATAAAAAATTTACTTTATTAGTTGTCCATTTTAGAAAATTTCAAAATAGTGAAATTGAGAAACACACGAAATAGAGAGAGGAGAAGGGCTGAGGAGCCAGGTTAAGTTATTTTAGAGTGGTGGAAGGTGATTTGAATTGGTAACTTGCCAAGTAAGCTACGTGTAACTCTTACCTTCCATTCTACACAAATTTCTTTGAAAATAAGTTATAGGGAAATTGAATCCATGGAATTTAAGGGGTTTAATTCTTGCCCAATAATGATAAAAAGGTTCTCGGAATTTAAATTAGAGCTTTGTGACTAGTTTAGAGCTGAACGGTAGAGCTTTAAACCTACAGGCTCAATTTTAGCCTTTAGAGGGATAAAGTTAGGATAAAAATTTAATTTGAGTGAAATAAGACCGGGTGAGGTGGTGTAAAGTAGTAATTGGGTAGTCATGAACTTAAAATGGATAAATGGAAAAGAGTTTACCGATGAATATAGCCCTAAGTGGTAAAAATGAATTTTTAGTCAATATGGACCAAATGACTAAAATGTGCCAAATGTGCTCAGATTGGCATATTAGACTCGTGAATAAAGAGAGGAAGCTTGAGAAAAACTTGAGTGATAGTTGAAATCCACGAGTAACCTTTCTAGTGATAAAAGCATTGAGGTAACCGAATAACTTCCTTTGTTTGATTTTTATTGTAACTATATGTTAGTATGCTATGTAATACATGAAATGGTTTTGCATTGAGCATGATTTATAGCATTGAGTGATTGTTATGTGTGAAATAGTTTTTGATTGAAATAAGCATGGAAATGTGTTTGTAATGAAAAGTATTATATAGTAAGTATAAGAAAGTGTTAAATTATGAAAAGGGAAGCTTAAATGGTTCGAGAAAGCATGATCTGAATGGTGGGAGTTCACCCAAGTGTATAAGAGATGATAAAGACCATATGATAAGGTTTTCTTAGTACCTTATTAGGGTGTGGTATTGGAAACAATTCTTCTTAGTGCCTTGAAAGGTATGGTGTTGGAGAAGATCTCTTGAGTGCCTATTATAGTACTATGTTGGACATAAGAGACTCCTTAGTATCTTTGTGATATGAGTTGGAGTCAATGACACCCTATTATGTGCATTAGGGGAAAACCATAGTCTATATTGTGCGTTAGAACATCTTTGGCTGGGTGATTCTATCATTGCACATGAGCTCAAGACTAATGAGAGTGTACATTGGTCTGAGATGAGCTTATAGTTTCATGTCAGGGTGATTTGGAGGTTTGGTTGGTAGAGATCATACTAGTATTTTATATGATATGATGAAATATCTTGAGATAACACAAAATCCTTTAGGATTGATGAAAAGTGGAAAATGAAATATGATATGATGTAAATACTACTTCATGAGATTTTAATGGTATACTATGTTTACTTTCATATTGTTGCATGTGATAGTCAATAAGACAGAGTTATTTTGTTATTGAGATTTTTATCTCACCCCCATGGTTACATGTTTATAAGGTCGCAGAGTGATTAGGTCAAAGGAAGAGAGTCTGGACTAGCTTTAGTTAAGAAGTCGTGTACTGAGGTTGTGTAATGAATTAAACTGAGATTGTATATGTAAGTATATATGAGTTGCCATAGGTTGCATGCAAGTATTGAATTTATGTTTTTGTGAAGTCTAGCCCGATTGATTGTATATTTGTGGAAATGAAACAAAAAGGGGCTATGACTTAGAGTATATGTGTGAAATGGTTGTTTATGTTAGTGAATCTTAAAGAAAAGGACAAATTGTAATGAAATGAGTAATTTGAGAGCTAAGATTGTATTGTGATCATGATTGGTGAATCTTAAGCAAAGAAAAAATTATGATAAAATGAGTAATTTAGTGGCTAAGCTTGTATTGTGAATATGATTGCATGTGTATGAGTTGAGAAATAGCTAAGTGGGCTAAGTTAAGCTAAGAAATGGCATAGTATGTTAAGTCAGTGAATTATGAAAATTGGCTGCAGAAGGGTCAAATTTTGATATATGAATGTGATTGTGATTAATTGTGATCTCAGGTGTATTAGATTCTTTTAGACTTAATTCAAAGCCTAGTGTGGTCTAATAAGAGTAAGGGATTGATTTGAGCATTTGGGTGCATAAAATTTTTTAAAAAAGTGACTTTTTACACCTAGGTGTCTAAATTTTGATTGAACTGTTAAATTGTGTCCAAATCTATCTCACTAGTTAGTATACGAGCTAAGCTTCACGTGGGCGCTTGAATTACTCTGATCAAATGTCGTATCAAAAATTGGCGCATACTGAAAGTTTTTCATTTTTGTTATCAAAATGGTAGCAAAAAAATAGACAGGCGTGCTGTGGCGCATGGTAACACATGCCACGGCACATGACATAGATAGGATGAGCGTATGGCTCTGTGCCATATGCCGTGGTGCATTGACCATCCACTACGGCGCATAGACCAAAATTCGGTTTTATTTGTGTGTTGAATTGCATGCCATTGAGATAGGAATGCTAGTGGGTATGTCCACTATGTAATTGAGGAGTGTATTATTTACTTTCGTTGTGTTTTCTCTGATTGTAATGTGATTTAATTTGCTTTATAAAGTAATTCTTTGACCGAAGCTTTTGAAAAGAAATTTAATTGTCATGAATGATGTGAGAAAATGGTAACACCATAGTCTTCTCTTATATAAAGTGAATATATGAGCGGATGTTGTAAAGCTTCCCTCACCAGATATTCCACAGCTACCTTTATAACATCCTAAATTTCTTAATCCTGTGATTAGCTGTTAATCAGGGGTAAAGTGATAATTAGTTTGGCATTAAAGATTCAGATGATTACTTTATAGTTTGACTCATCGAGATGTTGTATTAACAGGTATAGGTGGAAGGATCACGTTTCGGGTCGAAACATATGCACGTAGTGAGAATTCTTCTCACTGTGCTATGAGCCGCAGCATATGGACTAAAAAGTTACTTCTTAAGTTCTGAAATTTCATTATTTTCAAAAGGAAAAAAATCAAAAAACATGAATAGGAGAAGAGAAGAAGGGCTTAGTTGTCAGGGCAAGAGATTTCGGAGCAATAGAAGGCACTTTCAATTAGTAACTTATTAGGTAAGCTATGTATAAACCTTACCTTCCATCCTACCCAAATTTCTTTGAATATGAGTTAAAGAGAAATTGAATCGGTGAAGTTCTAAGGGTTTGATTCTTTTCCAATAGTAATAAAAAGGTTCTCAGCAATTAAATTAAAATTTTATAATTGGTTTAGAGTTAAACAATAGAGCTTTAAACCCTAGGCTCAATTTAGCCTTAATTCATTGAGATTTTAGGGTGAAAACATGTTTGAGTAAAATGAGACTAGTTGAGGTGATGTAAAGTGGTAATCGAGTAGTAATGGACATAGAACGGATAAATGGAAAAGAATAGATAGCTAAAGATAGCCATAAGTAGTGATTATGTACTTTTAGTCAAATTTGACTAATTGACTAAATTGTACCAAATGTGTTTAGATTGGCATATTAAGCATATGAATTGAGAAAGGAAGCTTGTGATGAGCTATAGTGGTAGTTGAAATCCACGAGTAACCTTTTTAATGACTAAAGGGTTGAGGTAAATAACTTCCTTTATTTGACTATTTATTGTAACTATGTGTGAGTTTGCTACATAATTCATGAAATAGTTTTAAACTGAACATGTTTTGTAGCATTGAATGCTTATCACGTAAAAAGAGATTTTGGTTAAACAAGTAATGAAATTTGTGTAATTTGATATTCAAATGTGTATATGTATATATATGAGTAAAGTGATGGTTGGGAAACTACAAATGGCTCGAAAAGCATAATCATAAGGGTGGGAGTTTACCGAAGTGGAGATATAATGATAGGACCATATGGCATATTCTCCTTAGTGCCAACAGGGTGTGGTGTTGGAGAATTACACCTCCTTAATACCTTTTATGGTATGGTGTTAGAGATAATCTCTTTAATGCCTATTGAGGTGTAGTGTTAGATATTTGGACTCCTTAATGTCTGTGTGATATGGTATTAAAGTTAAGGACACCCCATTATGTGTATTGGGGAAAACCATGGTCTAAAAGTAAGATAGAATACCTTTGAGTGGGTGATTCTACCATTAAATGTAATAACCAAGAATTTAAAAAAATAAGGATTCAATTATTGATTTCAACTTTACAAAATTACTAATATACCTTCCCCTTCATCAGATTTATACTTTTCTCTTTCCTTTCTCCTTATTCAGTCTTGATTTAGCAGAGAGAGAGAGAAAGAGAAATTTGGAGCTATCACCAACCCTTCTCTGCCATCACCGACTTTTTCTCTTTCTCATTCATTCCTTATTCTTACTGATGTTAGTGGTGGTCGTTGCCACCTTACCAACAGGTTCTCCATCATTTCTGTCTTTGGTGGTCTTCATTATTCCTCATGCTAGCTTGCCATTCATGTGCGGGTTTGAGTAGTGGGTGGAGTAAGAGCTGAATCATTGATCTAAGGCATTCCTTATTGGTCTGTTGCTTCTTAGTCTAGTTTGATTGGTTCAGTTCTTCTTCCTCTTATGTGGGTTACATTTGAATCTCTCCCCTATTTTACTATGGATTTTATCTCCTTCTTTACCTCTGCTATTATTGGTGATTGAGGTGAGAATCTTAAGGATTCTTTCTTAGTGAACTTGTGCGAGAGAGAGAGAGAGTTGATTGATTATTGAAATTATAGAATTTTTTGTGTGTGCAGTTGTTGCCCATACCATTATAGGAAGGAGAAGATTCAAATTTGAACATAAAATTTATCTTAAAGCTTGACAATAATATACATATGGGTCAACATTTGAGTTAAATTCATTTAGTTTAAATTGATTGATAATGAAGAATTGGTTAGGGTTATGTTAGAAGATATGAGATATGAAATTTGAGGAATGATGGCTATAAGATGGTTGTTGAAATGCTTATTAGCAAAAATTTGACTTGATTTTTGAAATTAAATCAGATGTTGCAAAGAATATTGGTTTATGAAATTTATAATGTGATTTTTGGATTTTTGAAGACAGATAGTTATTGGTGAAATATTGTATGCTAGCATTTTAATGAATAGATTGGAAATGATTTATGTTTCATGCCCTAACCAAATGCTAGTGAGGATTTTTCTTAAGAAAAAAAAATTAGGTGTATTATAGTTTAATATTGGTGCTGAGTGACACTGGAAAAAAAGAAATTTTGGTATTGGTTGAGGGTTAAATAAAATTTTAATATGATTTATAGGAAGTTTGGAAGAGGAGAAATTTGATTAAAGTTGAGAGGAAAGATTTGAATTCTAGAAATCTCGAGTAAGTGAATAGAATCCCATTTAATTTATTTTTAATAATCTTTTACTGAAACATTTTACTCTTATGAATTATATTAGTTTTTAGAAATTATGGAACATTGATGAAGGATAATTAAATTATGATATGTGCATTTTTTTTTTTTTCAAGAAATATATTTCCAAGACTGATGAAGGTGTAACATCCTAAAACTTCAAATCTAGAAAAATGGATTAATTAAGGGATAAATTAGTTAAAAATATGATTCATTTATTTAATTATGTTTTTGGGTGGCTAATTAGATTTTTAGGTCATGTTTGGCTCTAAATTGAGATAGGATAAAAGTCGGATCAAGTCGAGAGGCATCGAGGAGAGCAAAATCAAGTTGTTGCTCGGTGCATCATGAGCCACAGCTTGCATGGCATGCGCTACAGCGCACGGCACAGCAGGTAACTTAAATTTTCGAGAATCATCAGAATTGGACAGTTTTTAGGGTGGAAAACCTGGAGCACAAAGGGGGCAACTTTGGGCACTACTAGGGCATCAATTTGGAAGGATTTTGAAGATGATTTGAGCCTTTAAACTCTTAGGTAAGTTTCCTACCCTTCTCCTCTACCTTTTCATCTCATTTTCCATGGAATTTGGAAGAGTGAGAATTTGGTCTGATTGGATTAAGCCATAAGTCAATGTTTGAAGGTTTCTATTGACTTTAAAGGTTTAATTTAGGTTTATTGATCTTGGATATGTGGTAATAGGAAGCTACTTTCTTGTTTGGTGAATTTTGGATCAACCCCAACTTGATCATAGGGTGTTGAAGTGTAATAAGTTGAGATATTGAGTTTTATGTTGTGATAGAGTTAGAAAGAGACTTAAAGGAATGATGTGAACAAATTTTAATCTTGACAAGTCTATTTGTTGAGAATATGAGTGAGAAGTGGGAGAATTGAGAGGTTATTATTAACTAATGGTGCTTGTGTTAATTGAAAATTAACATATAGTACTTGTTGTTGTAGATTGTGGTGTGGGAAGACTTACCTTGATACGAGAAAAGAATTAGTACCATGGGTAACCCTTTTAGTAACAAAAGGGTTGAGGTAACTAGATAATTTGCATTGTTTATTACCTTGTATAAGTTATTCTCAAGTGCTTTTCTATGATTTGTTGAGTATATATGCATAAATTCTTTAAAGGTTAACTATTTTAGAAAAAGTGGAGTATTGGTTTATAAAATTCTATATTTTTTAAGTAAATGGAAAGATTTTGTTATACTTGTTTGAAAAGTTATTTATGCATAGTCAAGTGGAGATATGTAGTGAAATATGGCATATTAGAGGGTGGGAGGTCACTCTAGTGGAGATAGTAAAGATTAAGTCCATATGGTATCATTGCTAGCACCTTAGGACACCAGTGCAGTATTTACTCTCCTTAGTGCTCGAAAATGGGTACAGTGTTGGAGACATACTCTCCTTATTACCCAAAAGGGTGCGGAGTTGGAGACTATGCTCCTTAGCATCCGTAGGATGCGGTGTTAGAGTAACGACACCCCAATTACTTATAATAGGGGGAAACAATAGTTTGGAAGTGGTTTAAGATACCTTGGCTGGGTAGTCGTACCATGGATGGTGAGCTTGGGGACCAGACATGTGGTTTGGTTCTGTGAAATAGCCTACTGGTTCGATCGGGAGTATTGGAGGACCGGATGGTTAGAGATCATGCATGCAAATTTATGGTGAAATTATGTGATGTGATTATATTACTTATTTTAATGCTTGTTTATAACTTGGCTTGTTAATCAATAATGTAGATTATCTTAGTTACTGAGATTTTTATCTCACCCCGTGGATTATCATTTTATAGGTGCTACCAGTAAAACTGAGCTAGGAAGGGAATTGGGCACGGGCTAGCATATCTACTACACTCTTTGTAAAGCTCAATTTTGGTTTGAGTGGTGTACATAACCTTGTTATATGATATTATATGTTGCCAACTAAGAATGCATATCATTTTGATTGATTGCACTTATTTCATACTATGTTGTTTTGTATTTTAGCCCAATATGGTATGTGATGTGAATATGTGGGAATTTTTATGGTGATGGGCTAAAATACTAATACAAGTGCAAGGAATGTTTTATCTAAGTGGTGATAATGTATTGGTAGTGCATTATGTGGCAATAGAGGCCAAATAGTGCTTGTAGTGCTAATTGTGCATTTTGGCCATATTGGGCAAAATGGCCATTGAGTGGCAAAATTTGTGTTTGGTATATTTTTGTGTATTTGATTGGTCACTCAAGTGTATTTTGGTCTATTGGACTTGGTTCAAGCCTCACAATAGGTTAATGGTATAAGTTATGAGTTTTGGGTACTTGGATGGTTGAAAATTTCTTTAAAAAACTGACTTTTGCATCTGAGTGTCTAAAATTCTCATACGGTGTTGGATCGTAATGAGACTTATACTATTAGTTAGCTTATTGAATAAGCTTCGCGTAGGCGCTTGAATCACTCTAATCGAACATCGAATGTGAAAATGGTGCGCATTCGAAGTTCGTCTAGAAAAGCTATCATGACAGCATTGCTGTCATGGATAGGTGCACCGTGGCGCATTTCGCACAAGCTGTGGCGCACGGTACAGTGAGGAAAGTTGTCTTTCTATGCCACATGCCGTGGCACATAGACCACGAGCCGCGGCGCATGAACCAAAATACTCAAAAATGACATTTTTGGCCCTGTTTTGAAGTGGGTTTGCTTCCCAAAACTTTTCCATGCTTCTAATGCCTACTTAAAACATTTTGAGCTCAAACTATTAATTTAAAGGGTTTTTATAGGATCCCAATTATTCCACAATTATTTTTAAAAAGATTATTAATTTAAATCCTTATATGGATAATGTGAGATTAGGAGCAAATCCTTGCTCTTAATTATGATTGGTTATTGTGATTGTGTGGTGAATTTTGGTAATGTCAAGGTGGACATTACAAAAGGCATTTTTGTTTATTAAACTCTAGATTTTCTTGGTTACTGAATTAATACAAGCCTATACATTGGCTATGAAGTATTATTTTGGCAAATTTTGAGATTTGAAACGATTTATACAAGTTTGGCATTGAGAATGAAAATTTTATTGCAAAAATAATTATTTTTCTCGCATGTTTGAACTGTGATTTCCAAGAAGACTCTAAATAGAACATACTGCTAATGACAGTTTCATTAGCCTATAATGCGCTGTGGTTAATGATTAGCTAGTTTGTCTCATGGGCTTTGTTCTCTCATTTGTTAATCATGGGCTTATACCGGCATTTGATTTCATAAACTTAGGTTACATTTGGTTAGCCTTACCCTTGTGGACTGTGTGTCCATGTTTGTTTTGTGGCATCGACTGCATTTGGTTACTTATCCACATTTATTTTCATGGTGTAAGCCACATTTGATTATTTACTCTTATGGACTGTGTGTCCACGTTTGTTTCCTGTTCTGTTAAGTCTTCAAAATTTTTAAATTTTGGTTAACTCTCATTTAAAATTCCAATGATTTCAATTACCAAGTGTATTATTTTAAATTATGTGTGAGTAATTTTTTATTAAACATGATAGAACAAAGTGCTTCCAATTCACTTTCATTTTATAGTTATGATTATGATTTATAGATTTTTTAAAGTTATTATGCTGAATTATCATCTTTTCAATTATTTTACATGATTATTTTGGTTTAGTATTTTAATTCTTTTGAATTCTATTTTAGAGATGCTATTCACTGAAAAATTTATTTTGATCTCAGATTCATTAGCTAATGCTAACTCTATTGCTGGCCTTTGAAGGGCAATATAGCTATATTGGGTGAAAATTTTATTTGGTGCTGTTACCTTTTTATATAAATATTTAAGTCTTATGTATTTTAATTTAGAAAAAAGATTAGTTGCTCTACATAGATTATTATTGGGATTTCATTTTGATTTAGATATTGTTTACTGGCTGGAAGGAGCTAAGCTCCTGATTGATATCATATTTTATGAAAAATTTTGTGTTGTAGAATTTTTTAGAGATCCTATTTACGGTGGAGATTCTATTGAAATTTCTACAAAAACATTGAAGCTTCATTGTGACAATTATTATTAAAAAAATGTTAGAATTTTCATATAACCTGAATATAAAAAAATGAAGTGAATTTTCATTTTGAGGCTTATGGGAATGTGCAAAATAGTTCGCACCCATATGATAGAACACATTTGTTACCCACTTTTATTTGTCAATTATAACCCTTTTATTAATGATTTATCACCTTCAAATGCACATATTGCATTAGATTTGAAATCTTGCCTAACTTTCTAGGTTTAATGCACTAGGGCATTTTGGTCTAAAAAATAAAATTTTGAGAAAATGTACAAGAAAAATTGAAAAAATTACATTTTATGTCTAGTTGATGAGTAGTGAAATTAGATTTTTAAAATTTATTTTAGTTTGGGAGTAATTAAATAAAAAAGTTAATACTTTCTTAAGTGTCTTAGTTTGACCTAGTTTTCGGTTTGCTTTTATGTGAAAAATTTTATATAATTTTGTGCAGCCTAGAACTTGGTTAATTTAATAAATTCTCTATTCTGATTATGAATTTAATTTTGGACATTAATTAGATTTTATTATATCACATGTTATTTAATTGAATTATGTGATTTATGTGACATAGGTAGCATGTGACTTATGCATCAATTGGATAATTGAGGTCAACACTCCTTGAGGTCAAAGCTGATGGTTTGCACGTGAATTAGGCTTTATTTGGAGATTAAATCAGCTTAAAAATGTGGATGACACATGGAAAATTACACACATATTAGAATCATCTACCAACCAATAGGAGGTTGCCACCTTGCAAGATGTCCAAGAGGCTTTTGAGCTATTAGAGGAAAGTTCTATATTTATGGTACCCTTGGTTGAGTACCCCATTGAAATGCTTGAAGAGGCCGTGGCTCCTACTAAGTATTTGAACAAGGAATTGAAAGTAACTCAAGATGACATAAAGGTTGGAATTCAAGGAATTGATTTTACAAAACCAAATAGTAATGAGAATAATATTGATTTAATGCTTGATGATTTTGATGATGATTTGGCTTTACTTCATAGTGCTTGTTCTAGTTCCCTATTCACTTGTGATTGTTCACATGATTCTCCATGCCTTATTTGTTTAGAAATTAATTCATTTGTGTTTGAAAAGAGTAGCAATCATTTACTTGATAAAATAATTGATGATGCATGTTTGTGTGAAATTAATCATGAGTGCACTTCTTTGGAATCTAATATGCTTGAGGAAGGGTTCTTTGTTGATTTTATAGGTCTCAATGATGATATGGCCAAGAACCTACATGTACTTAGAGGATTTATCATTGTAATGGAAGAGACCTTAGCTAATCATGAAGATGATCAACCACATGAAGTTATGAAAGATTCTACACCATACATCTTGGAACCATTACAAATTGATCCCGAGCCTCCACCTAAAATGCTTGGAATGAAGATGATAATGAGTAGCTTCATGCTGCTCCTCAAAAATGAAAATTTCAACTTGAAGAGCTTGTAGAGATTTAAACTAAGTTGTATCTTCTTCACCCTTACTCTTCACTTTACTTTGCTTTATGCTTTGATTTGTTGATTGAGTAAATTGCAAGTGTGGGGGAGATGAATCTAGTAGGAAAATTAGAGTTTATTTGCTTTATCTGATTTCTTTATTTTGTGTCTTAGTTTAAAAAAAAAATTCTGCACCACACTTTTGTTATGCATTCATTATTGATCTCATCTTATTTTATCACTAGTCTATACATACATTAAGGACAATGCATGATTTAAGTGTGGGGGAGAGAAATAAATATTTTGTTTTGTTTGTTTGGTTTTGAAAAAAATTTCAAAAAAATTAAAAAAATTTGCTTTGTTTTGTTTTGTTTGAGGTTACTTAATGACCTAGCTCTTGAATAGATATTTTGATGCTTGAGATGTGGTAATTTTTAGGATTTAATAGGTGTGAAGTAAACATTCTTTTACCTTGAATTAATGGATTAGAGTGGCACATTACCCTTTCATAGAAGAGGATAAACACTCATGTGTAATTAATTCCTTAGTGATATTACCCTCTAGAATTTATTTCACTTCTTAATTGAGACGACATGTCTTGCACTTGTTTGATAGGTAATGAAAGATGGCATTCATAAAAATATTCAAGAGCCAAATAGCCAACCCATTATTATTGATTATCCTTCGTTAGCCACTTTAAGCTTTTAATTTGATTCTTAGAAATAAATATTCACCCAATTTTTTCCAAGGAATGCATGTTACACTTTTATATATCTTTTTAATATTTATTGCATGTCCTAGATTAAGTGAGTGGATGCCTATTATCATTTTTCTATCCATTACTCTTTATCCTTTATTGTTACACCATTCTATCCATTCTTTTTTGTTGTTTTCAAAGAGTTAGGGGCAACCAAAAGAAAAAGAAAAAAAGACAAAGATAGGTTTAAAAAAATATATAGTGAAAAAGAAAAGAAATAAAGTTGCTAGAAAAAGAAACAAAAAAAAAAAGAAGAAAAGAAGGAGAAAAACAAAAGAAAGAAAAGAAAAGAATAAAAAATTTCCTAACTCATCCATTCCATTTGTTTTATTAATTCTTGTCATTGCTTTCTATCCTCATTATGTTAAGGTGGCTACTCAATTGAATTAGGTTATGCTTTACATATTAAGAGGATATATCTTGACTTTAGCATTATTTTAATGCTAACCTTATTTTTTTTCATACATGCATTTCTTAGACATTCTTTCATTACCCATATTACAACATAATAAAGTCCACTTGATTCTTGATTGCAAGTGCTATTCAGTGATTGAGATATAGAAGGGTTACAAATTTATGTTAGGGTTTATCTTAAGGAATTTTGTGTCAAATTTAATACCTTATATACTTTGAGTGATGAGAGGCAATACTTAAACTAGAGAGGCTTACTCTTTGACATTGATTCTTAGTAAGGGTTTGTTTGTGATGTGCATAATTCTTTCCTAATTATTGCCACATTAATTGATAATTTGTAGAAGTTTATGAGCTATTATTTTAGTAACTTTGAACATTATTTTTCTCTTGTTTCTTTGTCTTATAGTTTGTTTTGGGACCTTTTTCACTTGATTTTGCTCGGAGTACGAAAGATAAGTATAAGGTAATTGATAAAACACATTTGTTACCCACTTTTATTTATCAATTAGGACCCTTTTATTAATTATTTACCACCTTCAAGTGCACACATCGCATCAGATTTGGAATTTTGCTTAAGTTTCTAGGTTCAGTGTACTAGGGGCATTTTGGTCTAAAAAAGGAAATTTTGAGAAAATGTACAAGAAAAATTGACAAAGTATATTTTATATCCAGTTGATGAGTGGTGAAATTTTATTTTTGAAATTCATTTTAGTTTGGGAGTAATTAAATAAAAAAGTCAACACTTTCTTAAGTGTCTTAGTTTGACCTAGTTTTCGGTTTGCTTTTGTGTGAAAAATTTTATATAATTTTATGCATCCTGAAATTTGATTAATTTAATAAATTCTCCATTCTGATTATGAATTTAATTCTGGACATTAATTAGATTTTATTATATCACATGCTATTTAATTGAATTATGTGATTTATGTGACATAGGTGGCATGTGACTTGTGCATCAATTGGACAATTGAGGTCAACACTCCTTGAGGTCAAAGCTAATGGTTTGCACGTGAATTAGGCTTTATTTGGGGATTAAATTAGCTTGAAAATGTGGATGACAAATGGAAAATTACACACACATTAGAATCATCTACCAACCAATAGGAGGTTACCACCTTGCAAGTTTGACAAGGCTCCCATTTCCAATTTAATTTCTTTTCCTTTTTTTAATTAAGTGTCAGCTGATGGGAAACACTTAGGAGCACGTCCATACCTCATTTTTCAGATCCAACACTCATTTCATTCATCTTTCACATTTTCTCTCTTTTGTTCATAGTGTTCTTCATTTTCTCTCTTTGTTCTTCATTTTCGAGCACCCTAATCTCCATTTTCAGCCACCAAACCTCTACAAAATCATATCATTCTTCTCCTCTCTCATTTTTGTTCCATCCTTTCCATTTTCACAAGGATTGAAGCTCAATTTCATCATTCAAGAGCTGTGGAGTTTGGTCTTTACAAGCAACCATAAGGGTTCCTGAAGATAAAGATTGGCTAAGTTTCTTTATGGAATCCTAGAGAGATGAA
This sequence comes from Prosopis cineraria, assembly GCF_029017545.1. Classification (NCBI taxonomy): domain Eukaryota; kingdom Viridiplantae; phylum Streptophyta; class Magnoliopsida; order Fabales; family Fabaceae; genus Prosopis; species Prosopis cineraria. The sequence goes on from NW_026555341.1 coordinate 21,113,226, forward strand.
GATGGAAGATAAGTCTTGAGCTTCAAATTGGCTAAGTTCTTTTGTTTCCTATCCTCTTCTCTTTTTATTAGATGGTTAGATTCCTTAATCTAGGGTTTAATTATCTTAACCTGTAAATTCTAATTTGAATTTGATGTTGATGAAAAGAGAGAGGATTGTTTCATTTAATTTCTTCCTTGGACAGCCATGACTGAATTTTTCCACTCTTTGTTTGGCACATAATCTTATGTTTTTCAATTAGTAAATTACTTGTGTTAATATTGCATAATCTTGTAGTGTTAATGCTTGTGTTGCTGAATAGCTTGACATAATCTTGTGGTTATTCACAATTGGTTAATTTTTATAGTGGCTATTGAGAGGATATTTTGAGTGAATCATTTAGCTAATTTTTACACCAATTGGTTAATTGAAATAGGTACTTTAATCTAAGACCTAGGGAAGTTAGCTAATTAGGTTAATTAGCTTAGGATAATTTTCTTAAGTAATGACAGCTTTAGCCAAGAGGAATGGAAACTTAACTTAGCCTAATCATGAGAAGATGATGAGTCTAAAATCAACTAATTTCTAGGGTTCCATTATTGTGAAAAGGGAAGTGCATTTTACACACGTTATTTAGCATTTTAATCATTAGGTAATTAGTTTAGATAATTAGGTAACTAAATTCCTACAACTTTGGTTGATTTATTCCACTAGATAACTTTTAATTAGACTAAGACCATTTCTTTGGAGATGACCTAAGGTTAACCCTATATTGCATTATGGTTAGTTTTAGTTTAATTTTGAAGGAAAATAACAATTGCTATCAAAATTTTGGCACCGTTGCTGAGAAATGATTTAGGTTTAATTCTAAGGTTGTTTAGTGCTCAATTTATATTTTTTATGTTCCTGAAAATTTTTTAAAAAATTATAAAAATTTATGTTTTGTGTTTTGTTCAGTGTTTTTATGTGTTTTGAGTGTTTTTATTCTATTTAAAAAAAATAGTGCAATTTTCGTTGGTTTGGTGTAGAGTTGAAAATACTTTGCTTCCAGTGCCTCTATTTGAAATTAAAAAGTTAACTAGGAATGATTCTGAGGTAATTTGAACTTAAAATCTTTTCATTTGAAAGCTCTATATCTTAGCTTCATTGTAAAATTAGTTTGGTCAATTTTGGATGTGGGAAGTGTCTTGTGGAAATTTTACAAACTAACAAGGTGTAGGGAGCCTTTATAAAGGATTCCCAAAACCCTATTTCAACTTTGAGTTGGCATATCTCCCTTTTTGTGCCTCTAAATTGATTAATTCCAGTCTCATTTTTCTTATCACTATCTTAACTTTGTTTCTTGTGCTTAGGATTTTCTTCAATATTTCCATTACTGTTCTTCATTTTCTCTCTTTTGTTCTTCATTTTCCAACACCTTAACCTCCATTTTTAGCCACCAAACCTCCACAAAACTTATACCATTCTTCTCCTCTCTTCATTTTCATTCCATCCCTTTCATTTTGACAAGGATTGAAGCTCATTTCCATCATTCAAGAGCTATGGAGTTTGGCCTTCACAAGTAATCACTAGGGTTCTTGAAGATGATGATTGGCTAAGTTTCTTTATGGAATCCTAGAGGGATGAAGATGGAGGATGAGTCTTGAGCTTCAAATTAGCTAAGTTCTTTTGTTACTTATCCTCTTCTCTTTTTCCACTCTTTGTTTAGCACATAATTTTGTGTTTTTCAATTAGTGAATTACTTGTGTTAATATTGCATAATCTTGTGGTTACTTACATTGTTGTTTTGACCGTGGCTATTAAGAGGAGATTTTAAGTAAATTACTTGGCTAATTTCTTCACCAATTGGTTAATTAAAATAGGGACTTTAATCTAAGATCTAGGAAAGTTATCTAATTAGGTTAATTGGCTTAGGATAATTTTCTTAAGTTATCACAGCTTTAGTTAAGAGGAAAGGGAAGCTAAACCTAGCGTAATCATGAGAAGATAATGGGTCCAAAATCAATCAATCTCTAAGGTTCCATTATTATGAAAAGATAAGTTCATTTCACTCACTTTCACTAGCATTTTGATTATTTGCACATTAGGTAATTAGTTTAGATAATTAGCTATGTAACTAAATTCCTACAAACTTTGGTCAATTTATTTCACTAGATAACCTTCAATTAAACTTAAAATCATTCATTGGGAGATGACTTTGGATTGGCCCTATATTGTATTAGGGTTATTTTAGTTTAATTTTGAGGATAAGTGACTAATTCTTATCAAAATTTCGGCGCCATTGCTAGGGAGTAGTTTAGGTTTAATTCTAAGGTTGTTTAATGCTTAATTTACATTTTGTGTTCCTAAAAAATTTTTGAAAAATTATAAAAATTTATGTTTTGTGTTTGTTTAGTGTTTTTGTGTGTTTTGAGTATTTTTATTCTGTTTTGGGAAAAGATAAAAAAAATTAGTGCAATTTTCATTGGTTTAGTGTAGAGCTAAAAATACTCTGTTTCTAATGTCTCTGTCTGAAATTGAAAAATTCACTGGGAACGAGTCTGAGGAAATTTAAACTTGAAATTTATTTCATTGAAAGATCTATATCTTAGATTTATTTTAAAATTAGTTTGATCAATTTGGGATGTGGGAAGTGTCCTGTGGCAATTTTACAAGCTAACAAGGTCTAGGGAGTCTTTACAGAGGACTCCCAAAACTTGGTTTCAATTTTGAGTTAGCATGTCCAAATTGATTGATTCTAGTCTCATTTTTCTTATCACTGTCTTAGCTTTTTTTCTTGTGTTTAGGGTTTTCTTTAATTTTTCCATTTTCATGTTTGAAAGTTTGTTAGAAGCTCTAAAGGTCTTCTGGACAAAGTCCTATTTCTCTAGACCTGTGGACCAATTTTTGAAAACTTTTGGGAACAATTGGGAAGGAGTTTGGATCTGAAATTTTTACATAGTTTTCTTGTATATATCTTGTGTCTCTCATAAAAGTTTTAGGGGAATTTCTCATTTGGATTGGATGATAACAAATTCAAAAGTTCACTTTCTCTAGAAACCCTATTGCATGAATTCCAGAATTGTTAAATCTTCTTAATTGAGCATTCCTAACTCTCTTTCTACCTTTTTAGTGATTTTTTGTTTGTGTGATCATTTTTTTGTTTGTTGAGTTCAAACAAAAAAAGTTCCTTGTGGTTCTTGCATAAGACACATGTAATTGTCTTGAAAATCATATGGACTTCTTTCATTTTGGTCTTGAGCAAATGTAAGTCCTTCTCTTGTAATGCCGGTCATTCTCTATTTTTGGGGCGTGACATTAAAGATGAGCTCAAGGACAATGAGATTGTATATTGGTCTAAGGTGAGCCTATGGTTTCAAGTTGGTGTGATTTGGAGGTTCGGTCGGTAGTGATTATGTTATGAGTGGAAAATTGGTGAAAAATGGTGATTATAGTGACAAAAGTGATGAAATAAATAATAAAGTGGTGTAATTGTTTGTATTGATGAGATTTGAAACAAAACATGTGATATAAGTTAAATAGTATATTATGCTTTACTTTCATATAGTTGCATGTGATAATTAATAGGAGTGAGTTATTCCATCACTGAGATTATTATCTCACCCCTGTGGTTACATTTTTAAAGGATAAATCAGTGATCAAGGCATGGAAAAAGAGTCTAGACTGGCATAATGGTGCCGTGGTCATGTGAAAGCTCTGAGTTTGTGTAATTAATTGAGAACTTGAGTATATATATAAATAATTTGCCATAGGAGATTGCATACATGTTTGAATTGTGTTTGGTTGAAATTCTATAGATTTATAGTGATAATGGTGAATCTTAGCTTATGTGTGAAATTATAATAAAATGAGTCATTTGGGACTAAGATTGAGTTATGTTCACATTATGAATGTGGATATATGTAAATTTGTGATGAAAAGGGCCAAGTGAGCCAATTAGTGTTAAGTGGTGAAATTTTGTGAATTGTGAAAATGGGCTATTGAATGGCCAGATTTTGATACACATGTATATATGTGACAAAATGTGGTTCATTAGATGTGTTAGCTCCTTTTAGACTTAGCTCAAACCTTGTATGGTCTAATGAGATAATGGGATCAATTTGAGCGCTTGGGTGTGTGAAATTCTTTAAAAAAGTAACTTTTTACACTTGGGTGTCTAAATTTTGATTGGACCATTAAATTGTTTCAAAACGTATCTTATTAGCTAGCTTATGAAATAAGCTTCATGTGGGTAACTAAATCATTTCGATCAGACGTTGTATCTGAAAATAGCACATGTCGGAAGTTCATCATTTTTGTTGTCAAATAATATTAGAAAATCTGAACTGGTAAGTTACGGCTCATGGCATCTTATGCTGCAACACATGACATAGATGAGAACTAGATGTGTGGCTCTGTGCCACATGCTGCGGTGCATGTGTTGCACACCGTGGCGCATGGCCCATTTTCCAACTTGATTTTGTAGTTTTTAAAGCATGCAATGGTTTATATGAATGCATGTGACTTTCTTTTGCTGTGTAATTCTCTAACATGATTTTTATGATGATTTTACAAAACAAGTTTTGGGCCTAAGCTTTTCAAACAAATTTTTTGATTAATGTGATTTAAATATGGTAATTTAGTTAATCTTCTCCTATATCTAGAGGATATAAGAGAAGGTTGCACCATTTGCAACTGCAACCACCACAATTGACTTTTCTCCAACAAATATTTTACTGGCTTATGATAAATCATTTAAAGGAAAAAATTTTGTAAAGGAAAAGGATGCTGTGGGTATGAAGAATCTAGTGATAATTGAACAAGAAGATTGAATAGGCTTCTCTTGAAATGTCAACTTACCATAGCATCAATTAAGCTATTTATGTTGTAAGTATGTTTTACTTGAATATAATTAACTTATCAAGTTCAGTCAACTAACATGATTGCATTATCATAGGTTCCTCTACGGTTTGTGCATTGTATCAAACAAAGGTGATAATTTAAAATTTCTTTGCCCTCTTCACATGATGGAGAAAGGAAATACTCTTAAAATAAGATCCCAGTGCCTCCAGCAATGAATATGTGAAGTCAAAAAGGATGTTTTCATGGCTCCATATGTGCACTCGTATGGACCAATTTATGATTGATAGTTTTTTTGTTAAATATGGATTTCTTCTAATAACTCACCCTATTTTGTAAGGACCATTCATAGCTGATTGTTCTTTTATTGAAGAGTGTCACAGTCCTCTTCTTATGCTCCCTCCATTACAAACCAAACAAGGACATAAAGAAGATGATAGATTCATAAGTATAGTTGCACAAAAATTATCCTTTTTATGGATATATTAGCTACAAATCTTATGATGTTGATCATCAAGCAATGAAAACATATCAAATAATGGTATTAACGAAGCATGCATATGAACTCAAGGATCCTATGTGGATCAGCTAAGGGTAAGTGAAACTAATACTTCATTAACTTATTCAATTATCAAGATTTATCGCCAATTGCTTATATATATGATTTTATATAGAGTCATAAGAAACCATAGAAGACTAGTTTATGTGGCATATATGTGATGAAGCATTTACCTAACATTATCACATTGGGGATGACTGAATTTACAAATAAGATAACTATATTTTTGAAAAGCTAATTTTATTGTTATTTGAATTAGTTAATTAATATTTTAATTGCAATTTTATACTTTAATTTGGATGTTTGATATTACGAATCCATTCTCCAAGGAAGAGGTTGACAACGTCCTCACACGTTGGGCATAATATTTTGTGGATGGTGTGTGAGGTTTAGATAGTTTTTTAGGAAATTGTATAGACTATTTGAGTTTTGTGTAATTTCTATAAAATTTTGTATTAAAATTTAGATTTTTTATATGTACTGGAACTGGCTAGGGATAGATTGCATAAAACATTTTCATTTGCATTAATTGGGATAATAAGTAGAAATTGAAATATTTTTTTGCAAAAAAAAACCACTTTTAATAGCAGGCATGGTTATACCCACTATTAGAAGACTTTTAAATGCCCTTATTTTTGCATTGTACCATCTACTTCCTAAAACCCTTTGGTAAAGGTAAAGAAATCCTAAATAAATTCCAGATAAAGTGCTTCTATGTTCAAATCTCTAGTATAGTGGCTACTTCCTTTACAACTATATTATAAGAAGAAGGCAATAGGAGAAGGCAAACCCACCCTAGCTAACTTGATTGTTTGTTAAGCTTACCTATTTCCTTATATTCTATACATTAACTTGAACCAGTGCTTTTAAGGTGACTTTCCCACTCAGCAAGAGGAAAGTTTTGCTTTCTAGCTAAGACATCCAATCGATCAGGTGAAAAACTAAGAGGTTATAACTCAGAATAGATCTTAGTTCACTTTTCTAATTACGTATGTTAATATCTTCTTTCCTAATGACTCACAGCCTCACTAGGCTACCTTAATCTTAAAGTTCTTACAATCATTCCAAGGAAAGAAGAAACCTTAAGTGGCTAGTACCGCTTAACTAATTTAGAACTAAAAGAAGGCAGAATATGGATCTATATAGTGAATCAGACCTACTACTAAAGGTCCACTATTTTCCTAAAAAATCAATTAACAGTCAACTTTCAACAACAAACTTGGAACCACTATTGAAAAGTCAACTTTTAATCAAAAGTCCATTGTTGTCCAACCGCTGTTGAAAGTCTCAGACTTTTAAAATCTCTTGAAAAAACAACAGCTCCGTAATTGTTGTTAAAGTGTTTTTCACCCACTATTAAAAGCCTATCTTATAATAGTATCTAGTCCCTCAATAAACAGTGGGATAAGGCTAACTTTCTTGTACTAGAAGATGGCCATAGATACCATATTGATTTTCTACTCCTCTCCTTAAGCGAATTCCCTCTAAATGGTCATGCAATGTAATATACTCACTCATTTCACAATTTAATTTACTCAACATCGCTACTCAAGTGAGCATCAACATTATGTTCATAAACATTCTCCACTTTAATTCTTAATTCCATAACATGCTTCAAATTCTCATTTAACCACACATGTAATAATCACATGCTAATACAACATACTATTATCACATCACGTGTTATATACTTCTTACTCCAATACATATTTATAGTTTGACAATCAATTCAAATTCAAATCCATATTTAGGTCAAATAAAGGTTAATACATTATTATATGGTTTATTACATGCTTTCACATTCTCAATTTTTATCATACATGCAAATAAACCCATTTTCACATTATAGCACAAGTAACAAACAACTAACAAAATAGGGTTCCTCCGTTTACCTCAAACCTTTGAAATGTCAAAGGTTTAACTCTCAATAGATGCTTCAAAGCTTGCTTTTCAAGCCAAATATGTGCTCGGATGATTAATCTTCAATTAATCAAGTCCAAATTCAATTAACATTGCCAAATATACACTTTTAACTCTCATTTTTCATCTCTAAAATACCTGATGTCCTTATTTCTCATATTTAGGCTTATCTATTGGGTATATTAACTCTCTTTAGCCCCCATTAACTTCATTAAATGTTTTTAGGATCATTAGCATCTCCCAACAACTTCATAATCCACATTTATTACCTATTTTTCAGACATTAATGGCTTCCAACCATCATTAATGTATAAACCTATATTTTCTATGCTTAAATACTCAAAACAACTCCTATTAACTCCATTTGAGGTAATGGGTTCATACCAACCTATATAGACAAAAAATGGTTTTCCATTATTAAACTCTGACCAAAAACTTTAATAATATGTGCTCGGAAGGGAGAAGAAAAGGTTATTATACTTGCTCTTAGGGTTTGATTGCTTCAAAATGCCTCTAATCTTCTTGAAATTAAGGCCATAATAGAGTGTAACCCTCCACCATATCCCATAAATATAGGAGAAGATTAATGGAATTACCACATAAACACACCAATTATTAACCAAAGAATTTATTTGAAAAGTTTTAGCTAAAGACTTGTTTCACAAAATTACCAAACACTAAATACATTAGAGAATACATAATGGGAATAAATTATAGACATCCATCTCATCCATTACATGCATTAAAAAGTAGGAAATCAGGTTGGAATATGGGCCGTGCACTATAGATTGTGGCATAGAGCCACACGCCCAACTTTTTGTGACATATGCCGTGGCATGTGACACCATTTGCCACAGCGCATCTATTTGAAATTTTTGCTGTTATTTTGACAGCAAAATAACAAACTTTTGACATGTGCAATTTTCACATACGATGTCCATTCAAAGTGATTCAAGTGCCCACATGAAGCTTATCTCATAAGCTAGTTAATGAGATAGGTTTGGACATGATCTAATGGTCTGATCAAAATTTGGATACCTAAGTGCAAAAAATAACTTTTAAAAAACAAATTGTGCACTCAAGCACTCAAATCGATCCCTTTCTCTCATTAGACCATGCAAAACCTCAAATCAAGTTCAAAAGGACCTAAAACACCTGATTAAACACAATATATCTCATAAACAAACATTTAATGAAATTTCACCCTTCAACAGCCAATTTTCACATTTCATAATTCTTTACAATTTAACACACTTTGGCATAACTTGGCCCTTTTTCTCGACACAATCACATATGGTCACGTTCGTAACGCAATCACAACTCAATCTTAGCCCTAAATTACTCATTTCATCATCATTTCACACTTGGGTTTAAGATTTATCAATATTCACAACAAATTCAACAAAACTCATATAAATCTTAGCCCCCAATTCAATTTACCACATATATATACACAATTGGGCTAAGATCTCACAAATCAATGCTTTAAACATGCATGTAACTTTATGGAAATTCATAAACACATTATCTACAAGAATTTCAGTTCATTACATAAACTCCAGAATCACATGGCTTCTCAGCTCTAAGCCAGTCCTAACTCTCTTCCCTTGCCCTGATCACTGGTCTGTCTTGTAAAATATAACCATAGGAGTGAAATAAAAATCTTAGTAATAGAATAACTCACTCTTATTGACTATCACATGCAACAATATAAAAGTAAAGCATAATATATCATTTTATATAACATATCACCTATTTCATATCAAACATTTCATTACTTTTACATTTGTTTCATACTTTTATCTACTTATACGATATATAGCAACATATTGCATCATATAGCAATTTATAGCATGATTACTACCAACCGAACCTCTAAATCAACCCGACATGAAACCACAGGCTTGCCTTAGACTAATGTACACTCTTATTAGCCCTGAGCCTACCTTTAGTAGTAGAATCACCAGGCCAAAGTATTCTATCTCACTTTCAGACTATAGTTCCCCTAATACACATAATGGGATGTCATTGACTCTAATACCATATCACACCAATGCTAAAGAGTCTCAAATATCTAACACTATACCTAAAAAGGCATTAAGGAGATTTTCTCCAACACCGGACCTTAAAAGGCATTAAGGAGGTATAATTCTCTAACATCACACCTCCTTAGGAAATAAGGAGAATATGCTATATAGTCTTATCACCACCTCTTTACTCTAGTGAACTCCTACCTCTATGATCATGCTTTCTGAACCATTCATAGGTTCCCATTTACTAGTTACATGTTTTCTCATACATAACACACACACACACACACACACACATATTAACATATCATTTGAAATCACCTATTTCAATGCTTTTATTCAATCAAAAGCTATTTCATGCAACATTCACACAATGCCATAAAAACTTGCTTAGTTGAAAATCATTTCATGCATAACATAGCATACCCACACACAATTACAACAAATAGTCAAACAAAGAAAGTTATTTAGTTATCTCAACTCTTCTGTTACTATAAAGGCTACCTGTGGATTTCAACTACCACAACAGCTTATCACAAGCTTCCTTTCTCTACTCACACATTCAACGTGTCAATCTGAACATATTTTGCACATTTTAGTCATTTGATCCATTTTGACCAAAAACACATATTTACTACTTCGGGCTATATTTATCCGCAAACTCTTTTTTATTTATTTATTCTAGGTCCATTACTACTCAATTACTACTTTACATCACCTCAATCAATCTCATTTTACTCAAATCAAATTCTTATCCATTTCTCTCTTTAACCTAAGGCCAAATTGAGCCTACCAATTCAAAGCTCTATCATTCAGCTTTAAACTAGTCACAAAGCTCTATTTTAACTCTCGAGAACTTTTTATTACTGTTAGGCAAGAATTAAATCCTTAAAATTTCACCAATTCAATCTTTATATTACTTATTTTTTAGATAAATTTGAGTAGAATGGAAGGTATGAGTTATACATAGCTTACCCGCTAAATTATCAATCAGAAGGACCTTCCAATAACTTAAAATTGCTTGCCTTAGCTGATCAGCCCTTTTTATATCCTCTCTTTATTGTCTTTTCAATTTCTCCCTTCTGAAATTTCTAAAATTTCTAAAATTCCATGACTTAAAAAGTTATTTTTTGGTCTATGTGCCGTGGCGCATATAGCACAAGCTGCGGCGCATGGCACAGTTAGAACAATTCTCACTATGCGTACTTGCTTTGACTTGAAATGCAATCCTCTCACCTGTATCTATTCATACAACATCCTAATGAGTTAAATCATCATATAATCATCCAAATCTCTAATCCTACACTAATTACAACCTTAACCTCAATTATCAACTAATCATGGGATTAAGAAATTTACCCCCAAAATTCATAAAACACTTAAACACATACCTATGGAAACAAATAAGGATATTGTTGCCTCATTCTATCCTTTGTCTCCTAGGTAGCATCACCTGAAGCTATGCCTCGCCAAAACCTTAACCAATCATAAGGTCTTATTCCTCAATTGCTTCTCTTTCACATCTATGATCTATTTTGGCTCATCCTTATAGGTCAAATTCTCTTAGAGTTCAATATCCTTTGATTCTATCACATGTGAAGGATCTGGTTGGTACTTCTTAAGTTGTGATATGTGAAACACATCATGCACACTAGATAACTTCAATGGTAAAGCAATTCTATAAGCAACTGGTCCAATTCTTTTTAGAATCTTAAAAGGATTAATGAATCAAGGAGTTAATTTCTTATCTCTAATTAACCCTCGATTCCTATTACTAGCATAACCCTTGAAAACACATGATCTCCCACCAGAAACTCTAACAGCCTTTTATCCCTATTTGCATAACTCTTTTGCCTACTTTAAGTCATTAACAACTTTTGTCTTATTGATTCAATTTTTTGAGTAGTCTGATCCATAATATTTGATCCCAACATACTCCTCTCACTCAATTCTATCTAACAAAGAGGCAATCCACACTTCCTTCTATACAATGCCTCATATTTAACTCCTTTTAATCCACCATGTATTTCATACTCTTATGGTCGCTAAACACAATGAACACTGCACCATACAAGTAATGGCACTAAATCTTTAGAGCAAACACTATTGTTGTAAGCTCTTAGTCATACACAAGATAGTTCTCTTTATGCAGTCTCAATTGTCATGAAGCATACGCTACAACCCGATTATCTTGCATCAAGACCCATCCAAGACCTCTCAACAATGCATTTATGTACACCTCAGAAGGTAACCTTAGATTGGGGATAATTAACACCAAGTTGTAGTCAACTTATCTTTTAACTATTGAAATGCCACTTTACACTGGTCATCCCAAATATAAGGTTGATCTTTCCATCTTAGCTTAGTTAGAGAAGAAGCTATTTGGAAAAATTCCTAGATAAATCATCGATAATATCTAGCTAATCCTAAAAAACTACATATTTCTGTGACTAAACTAGGATGCTTCCACTTTAACACTGTATTAACCTTATGCAGATCCATAAAAATCCCATCTATAGACATCAATGTCCTAAAAATTGGACTTCTTTCAACCAAAACTCACTTACTAAGCTTGGCGTACAACTTCTTATCTCTTAAAATCTAAAGCACTGTTCTCAAATGGTTTGCATATTGCTCCTCATCCTTAGAATAGATCAAGATATCATCCATAAAGACCACTACAAATTGATTCATGTACGACTTAAAGAGTAGTTCATGTAATCCATGAACACTACAAGTGCATTGGTCAAACCAAATGACATAACTAAAAATTCATAATAGCCATGCCAAGCTTTGAAAGCTTTCTTGGGTACATCTACTGCACTAACTCTCAATTGATGATACCCTGACCTTAAGTCAGTCTTGGAAAAGACTGAGAAACTAGCCAACTAATCTAAAAGATCATTGATAGAACACATTTGTTACCCACTTTTATTTGTCAATTAGGACCCTTTTATTAATGATTTATTACCTTCAAGTGCACACATTGCATTAGATTTGGAATTTTACCTAAGTTTCTAGCTTTAGTGCACTAGGGGTATTTTGGTCTAAAAATTAAAATTTTAAGAAAATGTAAAGAAAAATTGAAAAAGTGCATTTTATATCCTTTTGATGAGTAGTGAATTATATTTTTAAAATTCATTTTAGGTTTGGAGTAATTAAATAAAAAGGTCAATACTTTCTTAAGTGTCTTAGTTTGACCTAGTTTTCAGTTTGCCTTTGTGTGGGAATTTTTATATAATTTTGTGTAGCTTGAAACTTGGTTAATTTAATAAATTATCCCTTCTAATTATGAATTTAATTCTGACATTTACTATATTTTATTATATCACATGTCATTTAATTGAGTTATGTGATTTATGTGAGATAGGTGGTATGTGACTTATGCATCAATTGGGCAATTGAAGTTAACACTTCTTGAGGTTAATGGCTGAACATTTTCACGTGATTTATGCTATTTTTGGGATTTTAAATTAGCTCAAATGATGCAGATGACACATGAAAAATTACACATATATTAGAATCATCTACAAACTAATAGGAGGTTGCCACCTTGCAAGTGTGACATGGCTCCCATTTCCATTTTAATTTCTCTAATTATTTTGAGTAAGCCTTCATCTGATGGGAAACAAGGGGAAGCATGCCATTTACCCCCTCAAATCAGATCAATCATCATCTCATTCATCTTTTATATTTTCTCTCTCTCTTGTTCTCAATGTTCTTCATTTTCTCCTCCTTCTCTCTACAATACAGCACGTCCAGCCACAATTTCTCCCTCTTTTCACCATTAAATCCACTCAATTCTTTCACTATTCCTCTCCTCTCTCAAGGCCAAACCAACCCTAAGAAACTAGAAGGAGATTTGAAGCTCAATGTATCAAGAAGCATGAAGCATGTGCTACGGCCTAGTTGTGTTCATGGAAGAAGCAAAGTGCTCTTGATATTTTCTAGTTGGAGTCTCTATGGAATCCTAGGGGAGAGTTGAGGGAAGAGGGTTTTTAAAGTCTTTACTTGCTAAACTCAACTATTTATTCATCTTGTTTCAATACCATTAGAATACTATGACTATTATTGATTGTGATTCAATTTGACTTTAGTTACATAGTTGTTTGTAATTTTTAATATTGAAACAAGATTGTTAAGTTGAATTTCATGACCTATGTGCTATTAGAATTTCATCCACTCTATGAATTTGCATGATAATATGTGATTTCAATAGGTGAATGTCTTGTATTAGCCTAGCATGTAATTGTGTGGTAAATACTTGATGAGTTGCTTGAGTTTTTATAGTTTTGAACTTAGGCACAACTTTGGGCAGTGGCATTTAGGAATGAATTTTGGCTAAACACTTAGTTAATTTTAGAGCTAGGCTAGTAAGGTTACCTAAGGGGCTTGTAATAGCACTTAGGAAATTGAATTAGTGAAGCTAGGATACTTGAGATAGTTATCTTAAGTAAATGCATTTTTCAGCCAAGGAAAAGGAGTAGAGTGAGTTATCATAATTAATTAAAGGCTAGAAATTTTTCACTAACAATACCCTAGGGTTCCTATTTAAATTGAAAAGCCACTTCTTTCAAAATTAAGATTAGTTTTCTAGCTTAATTTACTAAAAAATTAGGTTAGAAATTAGTTAATCAACTTCAAATTTTAGGTGATTTATTTTACTAGATAACTTTTAAATTAGAAATAAAATCTTTCCTTGGGAGATGACCTATGGTTAGCCCTATATTGCATTACAGTTAGCTTTAGTTTAATTTTGAAGGCAAATGACAAACCCTATCAATCATTTATCCTTGGTAAAGGATAATTTTCTTCATAGTTTGTTTAACTGTGATAATCTATACAAAGATATAGACTACCATCCTTCTTCCTTATAAATAATACCGATGATCCTTAAGGTTATACACTTAGTCTAATGAACCCTTTGTCTAGCAAGTCTTCAATTTGCTTCTTTAACTCAGCCAATTCTGATGGTGACACTCTATACAGGGCCTTTGATATTAGTTTAGTTTAGGAACCAAATCAATAGAGAACTCTACTTCCCTTTTAGGAGATAATCCTATCACTTCATTAGAAAATACCTTTAGGAACTTACTCACCACTCTAATCTTCTCAATTCCATCATAATACATAGTGCTAGCTGCAAAGAACACCATATATGCCTCACAGTCTTACCGGATTAATCTCTCCGCACTAACCACTGACAAAAACTTAGGTTGCTTTGAAAAATCCACTGCTGCACACAACACCGATAGTGAAACCACATTTCTAGCATAATTAAGAATAGGATTATTCACTGCCAGCCATTCCATACCAATAATAACATCTATTCCTTTCATAGAAATACAAATTAGATTGATCTTGAAAACTCTATCCTCAAATTAAATCTCCACATCTTGACATGCTTTACTCATAATACTAGACAATCTAGAAGGCATCGTCACATTAGTGAGTATAGATAGTTCATACAATGACAGATTCAATCTATCCACGCACTCCTCATACACAAAGGAATGAGTAGTACCCAAATCAAACAATCCTCTACTCAGTGATCACAAACGAAAATCATACCTCTGATCAAGTTCGGAGATGCTCTAGCCTCTTCCTGCATAACCACAAACACTTGACCAGGAATTATAGATCTTTATTTAGTCCCCTTAACTCTGCCCTTTGGGCACTGCCTTGCTATGTGTCCCAACTTGCCATACTTGAAGTAAGCCCAACATCTTCCCAAATGTGATTGACCATAAATGTTGCACTGGGGTGTCCTTCCAATACTCAATGTCGTAGCTAGAACATTCAACACTAACCTTGAAGATTGTGGAGGCCCAATTCTCACACCCCTGCCTCTCTACACTGACCCTCTCTACACAGGTCGAGACTAAGATCCTTTGTTAAAATCTCTTAGAACTTCAGCCTGTTAGACCCAAAGGAGATGAAAGCCTCCCCATACTATCTTGCCTCATCTCGACATTTTCTTGTTTACCATGCTTAGCTACTACTCTCAGCTTATGAAACATCTCCTCATAAGTCATCACATTAAGCAGTGCTATTTACTAGAGATATTCGAGTCTCATCTTTTCCAGTAATCTCTCAACTTTCTACTTCATATCATTGCTGTGCTGGTGATATGTGGAGTATGCTGATAGGTCATTAAACCTTCAGATAAATTCTTCCTCATCCAGGTCTCCTTGTATGAACGCATGAAACTCCTCTTCCTTCTCAATTCTAAATGAGATTAGGAAGTATTGATCAATGAAAACCTTCTTGAACCCATCCTAACTCAGCCGAATACCAACAATCGACCTTACAGACTCCCACCACCTCTTAGTAGCACTAACTAGCTGTACTATGGCTAAGACAACCTTTTGCTTAGGGGTGCAGATCACTACTTAAAGATAGTTTCTAGCTGCTCTATCCATACTTCTATTTCCCTTTCTCTCATACTACCATTAAATATTAGTGAGAACCGAACAAATATCTTTCAAGCACGATTAATAGATGGATCAAAGCCAGGAATTTCTTGCCTGCTACTGAATCCTAAGATGGTCCAGGTCTACTATATGCTTCTTCATGTACTGGGATATTCTAAGCCTCAATTCCTCTTTTTGCTCTCTACCTCTCAAGATTGTGTCATGATCTTAAATAGTTTGCCTTATATCTACCACCACATCTCCGAATTGTTCAAGTAGCTCATCATATCTATCCTTTTATAGCTGAACTTCTAGCTCCTGCTCCTCCTTAACAATCTGCCTAGACACAGCACTAGCACGAGCACCTCTCTTTATATTGTACTATTTTCTCCCCTCCTCAGGACTAAAATAAGAAAGAAAAAGGACATCAGGGAAAGAGTTGTGGAATTAACAATCATAAGTTGCCATATCTCTAAATGAATACATCAACCACAATCAGGTCTCAAAACTCAAGAAACTGATACCAAAATATAACCAAATACATCAACCACAATCATAAGTTAGGAATTGGGATAGGATTAGGACAAAATTGGGATATCCTATTGTCCCAATAAAGCAAACAATGTAGGAGAAAAGCCTAGTTAATAACATTTATTAATTGAAATTTTAAATCACATAACTTATAAAGTTTAAAACCAAAGTAACACAAGTCATAAATCACAACAATTATTTAATTACATCAATCATAACTACAAATGTATAACTTAAAGTTAAGTGTACATGAGACATAACACATTATGATAGCAATTACAAGTTATCTCTAGACTATAAGAGCAACAATAACAGACAAGCTTGGTACAACATCAAGTCATTGTTCTTTTTAAAAAAATATTATATATCTATACAATATTTAGGATGGTAGGGGACGTCTTAAGGGTAATCCCATGTTCCATCTCATCCCAAACTATTTTCCTATCCCATTTGCATAGTCCCATCCTAATTATCTTTGGGTTGGGATGAGACCTATCTTAATATAACCTGGATGAAATGGGCCAATTGGGATGGGTACAAGTTGAACATTCCTAGTTATGAATAGAATCTTGAAACACAAAGAAAACATAAGAAACAAAAGGAAAGGAACAAAAATATGGATGAAGAAGAATAAATGAAGGAAATGAAGTGACAAGAAAAGATAAATATCAAGGAGAAGATCCTTTAGAGCACTTGCTGATAGAACACATTTGTTACCCACTTTTATTTGTCAATTAGGACCATTTTATTAATGATTTATCACCTTCAAGTGCACACATTGCATTAGATTTGGAACTTTGCCTAAGTTTCTAGGTTCAGTGCACTAGGGGCATTTTGGTCCAAAAAATGAACTTTTGAGAAAATGTACAAGAAAAATTGACAAAGTGCATTTTATGTCCAGTTGATGAATGGTGAAATTATATTTTTAAAATTCATTTTAGTTTGGGAGTAATTAAATAAAAAAGTCAACACTTTCTTAAGTGTCTTAGTTTGTCCTAGTTTTTGGTTTGCCTTTGTGTGAAAATTTTTATATAATTTTGTGCAGCCTAAAACTTGGTTAATTTAATAAATTCTCCCTTCTAATTATGAATTTAATTCTGGACATGAATTAGATTTTATTATATCATATGCTATTTAATTGAATTATGTGATTTATGTGACATAGGTGGCATGTGACTTGTGCATCAATTGGGCAATTGAGGTCAACACTCCTTGAGGACAATGGCTGATGGTTTGCACGTGAATTATGATTATTTTGAGGGATTAGATCAGCTAAAATGATGTGGATGACACATGGGAAATTAGGCACACATTGGAATCATCTACAAACCAATAGGAAGTTGCCACCTTGCAAGTGTGACAAGGCTCCCATTTACATTTTAATTTCTTTTTCCTTATTTTAATTAAGCTTCAGCTGATGGGAGACACCAAGGAGCACGCCATTTTAAGTCTCAAATGGGATCCAACACATATCTCATTCATCTTCCACATTCTCTCTCTCTTGTTCATAGTGTTCTTCATTTTCTCTCTTTTGTTCTTCATTTTCCAGCACCCTAACCTCCATTTTCAGCCACCAAACCTCCACAAAACTCATACCATTCTTCTCCTCTCTTCATTTTCGTTCCATCCCTTCCATTTTCACAAGGATTGAAGCTCATTTCCATCATTCAAGAGCTATGGAGTTTGGCCTTCACAAGCAATCACTAGGGTTCTTGAAGATGAAGATTGGCTAAGTTTCTTTGTGGAATCCTAGAGAGATGAAGATGGAGGATGAGTCTTGAGCTTCAAATTGGCTAAGTTCTTTTGTTTCCTATCCTCTTCTCTTTTTACTAGATGGTTAGATTCCTTAATCTAGGGTTTAATCATCTTAGCTTATAAATTCTAATTTGAATTTGATGTTGATGTAAAGAGAGAGGATTGTTTCATTTAATTTCTTCCTTGGACAGCCATGACTGAATTTTGCCACTCTTTGTTTGGCACATAATCTTGTGTTTTTCAATTAGTGAATTTCTTGTGTTAATATTGCATAATCTTGTGGTGTTAATGCTTGTGTTGTTGAGTAGCTTGACATAATCTTGTGGTTGCTCAATTTATGTGTTTGACCATGGCTGTTGAGAGGGATTTTGAGTGAATCACTTGGCTAATGTCTTCACCAATTGGTTAATTGAACTAGGGACTTTAATCTAAGACCTAGGGAGGTTAGCTAATTAGGTTAATTGGCTTAGGATAATTTTCTTAAGTCATGACAGCTTTAGTCAAGAGGAAAGGGAAGCTAAACTTAGCCTAATCATGAGAAGATAATGAGTCCAAAATCAACTAATCTCTAGGGTTCCATTATTGTAAAAAGGGAAGTTCATTTCACTCACTTTCACTAGCATTTTAATTACTTGCATATTAGGTAATTAGTTTAGATAATTAGCTAGATAACTAAATTCCTACAAACTTTGGTTGATTTATTTCACTAGATAACTTTCAATTAGACTTAAAACCATTCCTTGGGAGATGACCTAGGGTTGGCCCTATATTGCATTAGGGTTAGCTTTAGTGTAATTTTGAGGATAAGCGACTAATTTCCTATCAAAATTTTGGCGCCGTTGCCGGGGAATGGTTTAAGTTTAATTCTAAGGTTGTTTAGTACTTAATTTACATTTTTAGTGTTCCTGAAAAATCTTTTGAAAAATTATAAAAATTTGTTTTTTGTGTTTTTTTAGTGTTTTTTGTGTGTTTTGAGTGTTTTTATTCTGTTTTGAAAAAGAAAAAAAAAAATTAATGCAATTTTTCGTTGGTTTGGTGTAGAGCTGAAAATACTCTGTTTCTAGTGTCTCTGTCTGAAATTGAAAAATTAACTGGGAATGAGTCTGAGGGAATTTGAACTTGAAATTTATTTCATTGAAAGCTCTATATCCTAGCTTCACTTTAAAATTGGTTTGGTCAATTTTGGACGTGGGAAGTGTCCTGTGGAAATTTTACAATCTAACAAGGTCCAGGGAGCCATTACAGAGGATTTCCAAAACCCTGTTTCAATTTTGAGTTAGCATATCTTCCTCTTTGTGCGTTCAAATTGATTGATTCCAGTTTCATTTTTCTTATCGCTGTCTTATCTTTGTTTCTTGTGTTTAGGATTTTCTTCAATTTTTCCATTTTCCTATTTGAAAGTTTGTTAGAAGCTCTGAAGGTCTTCTGGACGAAATCCTGTTTCTCCAGACTTGAGGACCAACTTGTGAAAAATTCTGGGAACGATTGGGAAGGATTTTTAATCTAAAAGTTTTATATAATTTTCCTGTATATCTCTTGTGTTTCTCATAAAAGTTTCAGGGGAATTTATCATGTGGATTTGCTGATAGAAAATTCACAAGTTCACTGTCTCCAGAGAGCCTACTGTGCGAATTCCAGAATTGCCAAAGCTTCTTGATTGAGCATTTCTAACTCTCTTTCTACTTGTTTGGTGTTATTTTTTTTTTCATTTTGTTGCTATTGAGTTTAATAAAAAAATAAAAAAATTATTTCTCTTGCTTTTGTGTGTTTTGAATTGTTTCATGTTGATTTGCATTTTAGTTTAGCTTGTTCTTTGTTCTTAATTTTCTTGAGCTTGATTAGTGCATGACCCGAAGAAAACATACCTCTTTTGTTGAATTAGATCCAGAAATTGAAAGGACTATTTCTAGATTGAGAAGATCACAACCTATTCTTGATTCTCATTTGGTTTGTAATTCAACAATGGAAGGTATCTTAGGACATGAGCATGTGCATAATGAGGGCCATGGGAATGGGAATGAGAATTTGCATGATGATGGCCATGTTAATAATGAATTTGAAGGCTTGCATAACCCTAGAGAGGAGAGGAGCATTAGGCAATTAACTCAACCTAATTGGCATGATAATCCTTATGGCTTATATGTTCCTCCTACTAATGTTCAATTTGAAATTAAATCCTCCTTGATTAATGCATTGCCTAAATTTCATGGGTTACCAGGAGAGGATTGTCATAGGTTTTTGCATACTTTCCTATTGGTTTGTGATACTATGAAGCCTATGCATGTAAATGTTGATGATGTTCAAGCTAAGGCTTTTGTATTTTCTCTTGAAGGTTTAGCAAAGGAATGGTATTTCAACTACCCTTCTTATGTGAAAGTGAGCACATGGGCCGAGCTAAGAAGACTCTTCTTAGATAAATTCTTTCCAAATTCCAAGGTCACCAATTTGAGAAAGCAAATCTATGGGGTCCAACAAGGAGAGGATGAGAGTCTCTATGAGTATTGGACTAGATTCCAAGGCCTTTTGGCTAAATGCCCACACCATCAAATTTCTAGTGAGAATTTAGTCCAATATTTCTATGAGGGCTTGATTCCAAGAGACAAAGTTAACATTGATGCCGCTAGTGGTGGATGCTTGATTGACCTCACTTCCTTAAAGGCTTGGGAACTAATTGACAAGATGGCTTCAAGTGGTGCTCAATACTCTACAAGGGAAAAGAGAAATGTGAATATGGTAGGTTCCTCAGTTCTTAATGATTCATATGTGGACTTGCTAGCTGCCAAGATTGGGAGAATGTTGGCTCCACAAATATCTCAAGTGAGCAATGTAAGTACTTCTCAAGCACTTGTCCCTTATTCTTGTACTTTTTGTGACTCACCTATGCATGTAGAAAGCAATTGTCCTATTAAGTTTGAACAAGTAAATGCTATCTACAATGGAAAACAATCCTATGGTGGGAGGCAAGGGCAAGGAGCTTATTCTAATACTTACAACCCTTCATGGAGAGACCATCCTAATTTCTCCTATTCAAATCCAAATGTGGCTTTACAAGACAATCAACAAAGAGGATCCTATCAAAACACCTTTGGCCGTGACCCTCCACCTCATTTGTCTCAAGGTAGCTCTTCTCAAAGCTACAATCCAAGTGGTAATTCTCTTACACCTTCTTCTAATTCTTATAGTGATAGGAGGCTTGTTCCAATTGAGAGTTCTTCTAATTCGAACTCTTCTAATGATGTGAATGTGTTACGTAAGCAGTTGATTGAAATGAACTCTTTGTATAAAAACATGTATGATGGCTTAGGGAACAAGGTAGAGAGTATGGGTAACAAGTGTGAGAACATGAACTCTAAAATTGATGCCCTTACTTCTCAAATGAATATGCTTGCTAACCAATTAAGTGCAGCCAATGCTCAAGCCTCTACATTACCATCCAACACCGTTGCTAATCCTAAAGCTAATCTTAATGCTATCACATTGAGGAGTGGCAAGGAGTTGGGAGAAAGAGTACAAGAAGACAAAAGACAAGGGAAGGCCGAGAAGCCCTCTTTAAATTCTTCAATTGATGTTAATGTTTCTAGTTCTTCTTTTGCTCCTAATGATGCATCTTTTTGTAGAGATGATGAGGATGAAAACATTGAGGAGATCATATGTGAGCAACCACCATCTAAGGTGGAAAAGGGGACTATGGCCGAGTTGTTTAGTAAGGAAAAAGAGGGAGAGGCCGAGCAAAGTGAAACAAGAAAGGAGAGTTCAAGGAAGGAAGAAGGAAAGCAAAGTCAAGAGATTATGAAGAAGCTTCCTTTTCCACAAGCACAAGTGGTCCCTAAGCAAGTAAAGGGACAATTTGATCAAGAGGTATATGATTTCTTCCACAAGATTCATGTTAATGTACCCTTGATGGATGTAGTTAAGAACTTTCCTAAGTATGCCAAATTTTTGAAAGATTGTTGTACAAATAAAAGAAAATTTAGGCCTAATGCAAGGGTACAATTACCCTCATCTGTGAGTGCTATCATGAAGCCTCAACTCCCTATAAAATGTGAGGACCCCGGTTCCTTCACAATTCCATGCAAGATTGGCAACACACATTTTTCTCATGCATTGATAGACTTAGGTGCAGCCATTAATGTTATGCCTCTTTCAATTTATCATGCCTTGAGTCTTGATTGCATGCATAAGACACCTATGATATGCCAATTAGCGGATAGAAGTGTTAGAAGACCACATGGAGTAGTAGAAGACTTGTTGGTTTGTGTTAAAGGTCTATTATTTCCTGTGGATTTCTATGTGCTTGATATGTCAAAAGAAGGGAGTGGGGATGATATTTTGATTTTAGGAAGGCCATTTATGAGGACTGCCCGTACATTGATTGACATGGAAAAAGGTAGTTTGATTTTGAAATGTGGAGAGGATCATGTTATTTTTAATATATATGAAGCAATGAAACATCCTTTTGAGGATTATTCTTTGTTAGGTGTAAGTTCCATTGAGTTATTGCTTCATGATGCTTGTGAGTCTCACATGCTTGATTCTTTCTCACATGTTGATGATGATTTGTCTCTTGTTACTACTACATGTATTGATGGATGTAGTTGTCCTATTTGTTTAGAGATTGATGCATGCTTGAATGATGCAACTACTTCTTCTCATGATTTGTTTAAAATATCTCCTATGCTTGATCTTGAAATGCTTGAGAAGGGTATATCTTCTTGTGTTGTAGGTACTAAAGCCATTAAGGCCGAATCTATGAGTTTTTCTCCACTCGAGCTTGATGTTCTTAGGATTCCCAAGCTATTGGAGGAAAATTCTACACTTTCACATGTCGAGGCCGTGGCTCAAGTCCAAGCACTTGAGGACAAGTTGCAAGAAAAGGGGGAGGCTGTAAAGAAAGAAGAGGAGAAATCAAAAACAAGTGAGAAGCCTAAAAGACAAGATAGTACCATGGAATATTCCACCAAATTAGACTTGAAGAAGCTCATTCCCTCTTGTGTAGAGCCACCTACCTTGGAGTTGAAGCCTTTACCATCCAATCTCAAGTATGCATATCTCATTGAGAATGAGAAGCTTCCGGTAATAATTTCTAACTCTTTATCTCTTGAGGAAGAAAATGCATTACTTGATGTGTTGAGAAAGAACATACATGCTATTGGTTGGACTTTGGCTGACATTCCTGGTATTGACCCTATTGTGTGCACACATAAAATTTTTCTTGAGGACAATGCTAAGCCCATTAGGCAACCACAAAGGAGACTTAACCCATTGATTTTAGATGTGGTAAAGAAAGAGGTTGTTAAGCTACTTAGTGCTGGGATCATCTATCCTATAGCTGACAGTGAGTGGGTGTCTCCAACCCAAGTTGTACCTAAGAAAGGGGGGATTACTGTGGTAAAAAATGAGAAAGGAGAGCTTGTTCCAACTAGAGTTCAAAATGCTTGGAGAGTGTGCATAGACTATAGGAAGCTCAATAATGTGACTAGGAAGGACCATTTTCCTTTGCCTTTTATTGATCAAATGCTTGAGAGATTGGCTTCCAAGTCCCATTATTGCTTCCTAGATGGGTTTAGTGGGTATTTTCAGATTCCTATAGCTCCTAGTGACCAAGATAAGACTACCTTTACATGCCCCTTTGGTACATTTGCCTATAGGAGGATGCCTTTGGTCTTTGCAATGCACCTGGTACTTTTCAAAGATGCATGATGTCCATATTTTGTGATTTTATTGAACATTGCATGGAAGTCTTTATGGATGATTTTACTGTGTATGGTGAGTCCTTTGATTCATGCTTGCATTCTTTAGATAAAGTGCTTGGTAGGTGCATTGAAAAGAAGCTTGTGCTTAACTTTGAAAAATGCCATTTCATGGTAGATAAAGGAATTGTTTTAGGCCATTTGATTTCTTCCAATGGCATAGAGGTGGATAAGGCCAAAGTAGATGTGATTGCTTCTTTGCCATATCCTGTTTGTTTGAAAGATTTGAGATCATTTTTGGGACATGCAGGCTTTTATAGGAGATTTATAAAGGGGTTTAGTGAAATTGCTTTGCCTATGTCTAAACTCTTACAAAAAGATGTTGATTTTGTTTTTGATGATGCTTGCAAAAGGAGTTTTGACACTTTGAAAAGCATGCTCATTTCCCCTTTGAGTTGTCATGTGATGCTTCTAATTTTGCTGTGGGAGCTATGCTTGGTCAAAGAGAGGGCAAGTTATCATATGTGATTGCTTATGCATCTAGGACCCTAGATTCAGCTCAGGTTAATTACACCACAACTGAGAAAGAGTTGTTTGCTATTGTTTTTGCACTTGATAAATTTAGATCATATCTTCTTAACTCTAAAGTTGTTGTGTACACTGACCATGCTGCTGTGAGGTACTTGTTTAAGAAGACAGATTCTAAGCCTCGCTTGATTCGATGGGTGATCTTAATGCAAGAATTTGATGTGGAGATAAGGGATAGGAGTGGTTCTACCAATCAAGTAGCGGATCATTTGTCTAGACTACCTCATTTAAAAGCTACTATGGTAAACTCTAACCCTACTATTCCTTGTGATTCATTTCCTGATGAGGCATTGTGTGCCATTTCATCTAAGCCTCCATGGTATGCCTCTTTTGCTAACTATATTGAGTGTAGAGTCTTGCCTCCTTGTGCTTCACGTTTTGCCATTGAAAAATTGAAAAGAGAGTCTAGATTTTACATTTGGGAACCACCTTTGATGTGGAAGATTTGTAGTGATAAAGTGATTAGGAGGTGTGTTGATGATGTTGATGTGCCTTCTGTTCTTGAATTTTGTCACTCTCATGCATGTGGTGGTCATTTTAGCTCAAATAAGACAGCTAGGAAGGTTTTAGATTGTGGATTGTATTGGCCTAGCTTGTTTAAAGACTCTTATGAATTTTGTAAAGCATGCTTGAAATGTCAAAAGGTTAGTAGTTGGGGTAAGAGACATGAAATGCCTCAACAACCCATTTTATTTTGTGAGATTTTTGATGTTTGGGGCATTGACTTCATGGGTCCCTTTCCACCATCCTTTAGTTTTGAGTACATATTACTTGGTGTTGATTATGTTTCAAAGTGGATTGAAGCCATTCCTACTAGAACTTGTGATGCTAAGATTGTTTTGAAGTTTCTCAAATCTAATATTTTTTGTAGGTATGGAGTTCCTAAGGCCTTGGTAAGTGACCAAGGATCCCACTTTTGCAATAAGATGATGAAGGCTCTCTTGGCTAAATATGGAGTGCATCACAAAATCTCTACACCATATCATCCCCAAACTAATGGCCAAGCCGAAGTATCAAATAGAGAAGTCAAGAAAATCCTAACCAAGGTGGTGAACACAAATAGGAAGGATTGGTCTTTACACTTGGAGGATGCTTTGTGGGCTTATCGGACCGCTTATAAGACTCCCATTGGCATGTCTCCTTTTCGATTGGTGTATGGAAAGGCTTGCCACCTCCCTGTGGAGATAGAGCATAGGGCCTATTGGGCCATCAAGAAACTAAACTTGGATTTCCATCTTTCGGCTAAGGAGAGATTTCTTCAAATGCAAGAACTTGAGGAGCTTAGGTTGGATGCCTATGAGTCTTCTAGAATCTATAAGGAGAAAACAAGGATCCTTCATGACAAGCTAATCTTGAGGAAAAAGTTCCAAGAAGGAGATCAAGTCCTCTTGTTCCAAACAAGGTTTATTCATAAGCATGCCAAGTTGAAGTCTAAGTGGGAGGGACCATATCTAGTGACCAAGGTGTTTCCCTATGGGGTTTTGCAACTCTTGAATAAAGCCACGGGTTCCACTATGCAAATCAATGGTCACCTATGCAAGCTCTACAAAGATGCCAAATCACTTCAAAAGGAGGAGGACTTCTCTCAACATGTTTTTGAACCACCATGATAAGGTTGTATCTCTCTAACCTTGAGCTTTTACCTTCCTTTAATTGATATATTTAATGATAGGTATAGTTCAAGTGTGGGGGAGATGAACCTAGTAGGAAAATTAGAGTTTATTTGCTTTATTTGACTTCTTTGTTTTGTGTTTTAGTTTGAAAAAAAAAAAATCTGCACCACACTTTTGTTATGCATTCATTATTGATCTCACCTTATTTTATCACTAGTCTATACATACATTGAGGACAATGCATGATTTAAGTGTGGGGGAGAGAAATAAACATTTTGTTTTGTTTGTTTGGTTTTGTTTGGTTTTGCAAAAAAAAAAATTCAAAAAAAAAATTTTTTTCTTTGTTTTGTTTTGTTTGAGGTTACTTAATTACCTAGCTCTTGAATGGATATTTTGATTCTTGAGATGTGGTAATTTTTAGGATTGAATAGGTGTGAAGTGAACATTCTTTTACCTTGAATTAATGGATTAGAGTGGCATATTACCCATTCATGGAAGAGGCTAAACACTCATGTGTGATTAATTCCTTAGTGATGTTACCCTCTAGAATTTGTTTCACTTCTTAATTAAGACCATATATCTTGCACTTGTTTGATAGGAGATGAGAGATGGCATTCATAAAAAATAGCCAAGAGCCAAATAGCCAACCTATTATTATTTATTATCCTTTGTTAGCCACTTTGAGCCTTTGGTTTGATTCTTAAAAAAAAAAATATATTCACCCTATTTTTCCCCAAGGAATGCATGTTACACTTTTATATGTCTTTTTAATATTCATTGCATGTCCTAGATCAAATGAGTGGATGCCTATTATCATTTCTCTATCCATTACTTCCATTGTTTTCAAAGAGTTAGGGGCAACCAAAAAAAAAAAACAACAAAGATAGATTTGAAAAAAAAAATATAGTCAAAAAGAAAAGAAATAAAGTTGCTAGAAAAAGAAAAAAAAAAAGAAAAAAAAGAAAAGAAAGAAAAAAAAAAAAATAAAAATAAAAAGTTGCCTAGCTCATCCATTCCATTTGTTTTATTATTTCTTATCATTTCTTTCCATCCTCATTGTGTTAAGGTGTTCACTCAATTGAGTTAGGTTATGCTTTGCATATTAAGGGGATATATCTTGATTTAGCATTATTTTGATGCTAACCCTATTTTTTTTATATACATGCATTTCTTAGACATCCTTTCATTACCTATATCACAACCTAATAAAGTCCATTTGATTCTTGATTGCAAGTGCTATTTAGTGATGGAGATGTAGAAGGGTTACAAATTCATAGTAGGGTTTATCCTAAGAATTTTGAGTGAAATTTAATACCTTATACACTTTGAGTGATGAGAGCAAACACTTAACCTAGAGAGGCTTACTCTTTGACATTGATTCTTGGTAAGGGTTTGTTTGTGATGTGCATAATTCTTTCGTAATTATTGCCACATTGATTGATAATTTGTAGAAGTTCATGAGCTAGTATTTTAGTGACTTGAAACAATGTTTTTCTCTTATTTCTTTGTCTTATAGTTTCTTTTGGGACCTTTTTCACTTGATTTTGCCCGGAGTGCAAAAGCTAAGTGTGGGGGAATTGATAGAACACATTTGTTACCCACTTTTATTTGTCAATTAGGACCATTTTATTAATGATTTATCACCTTCAAGTGCACACATTGCATTAGATTTGGAACTTTGCCTAAGTTTCTAATATCAGTGCACTAGGGGCATTTTGGTCCAAAAAATGAACTTTTGAGAAAATGTACAAGAAAAATTGACAAAGTGCATTTTATGTCCAGTTGATGAATGGTGAAATTATATTTTTAAAATTCATTTTAGTTTGGGAGTAATTAAATAAAAAAGTCAACACTTTCTTAAGTGTCTTAGTTTGTCCTAGTTTTTGGTTTGCCTTTGTGTGAAAATTTTTATATAATTTTGTGCAGCCTAAAACTTGGTTAATTTAATAAATTCTCCCTTCTAATTATGAATTTAATTCTGGACATGAATTAGATTTTATTATATCATATGCTATTTAATTGAATTATGTGATTTATGTGACATAGGTGGCATGTGACTTGTGCATCAATTGGGCAATTGAGGTCAACACTCCTTGAGGACAATGGCTGATGGTTTGCACGTGAATTATGATTATTTTGAGGGATTAGATCAGCTAAAATGATGTGGATGACACATGGGAAATTAGGCACACATTGGAATCATCTACAAACCAATAGGAAGTTGCCACCTTGCAAGTGTGACAAGGCTCCCATTTACATTTTAATTTCTTTTTCCTTATTTTAATTAAGCTTCAGCTGATGGGAGACACCAAGGAGCACGCCATTTTAAGTCTCAAATGGGATCCAACACATATCTCATTCATCTTCCACATTCTCTCTCTCTTGTTCATAGTGTTCTTCATTTTCTCTCTTTTGTTCTTCATTTTCCAGCACCCTAACCTCCATTTTCAGCCACCAAACCTCCACAAAACTCATACCATTCTTCTCCTCTCTTCATTTTCGTTCCATCCCTTCCATTTTCACAAGGATTGAAGCTCATTTCCATCATTCAAGAGCTATGGAGTTTGGCCTTCACAAGCAATCACTAGGGTTCTTGAAGATGAAGATTGGCTAAGTTTCTTTGTGGAATCCTAGAGAGATGAAGATGGAGGATGAGTCTTGAGCTTCAAATTGGCTAAGTTCTTTTGTTTCCTATCCTCTTCTCTTTTTACTAGATGGTTAGATTCCTTAATCTAGGGTTAATCATCTTAGCTTATAAATTCTAATTTGAATTTGATGTTGATGTAAAGAGAGAGGATTGTTTCATTTAATTTCTTCCTTGGACAGCCATGACTGAATTTTGCCACTCTTTGTTTGGCACATAATCTTGTGTTTTTCAATTAGTGAATTTCTTGTGTTAATATTGCATAATCTTGTGGTGTTAATGCTTGTGTTGTTGAGTAGCTTGACATAATCTTGTGGTTGCTCAATTTATGTGTTTGACCATGGCTGTTGAGAGGGGATTTTGAGTGAATCACTTGGCTAATGTCTTTCACCAATTGGTTAATTGAACTAGGGACTTTAATCTAAGACCTAGGGAGGTTAGCTAATTAGGTTAATTGGCTTAGGATAATTTTCTTAAGTCATGACAGCTTTAGTCAAGAGGAAAGGGAAGCTAAACTTAGCCTAATCATGAGAAGATAATGAGTCCAAAATCAACTAATCTCTAGGGTTCCATTATTGTAAAAAGGGAAGTTCATTTCACTCACTTTCACTAGCATTTTAATTACTTGCATATTAGGTAATTAGTTTAGATAATTAGCTAGATAACTAAATTCCTACAAACTTTGGTTGATTTATTTCACTAGATAACTTTCAATTAGACTTAAAACCATTCCTTGGGAGATGACCTAGGGTTGGCCCTATATTGCATTAGGGTTAGCTTTAGTGTAATTTTGAGGATAAGTGACTAATTTCCTATCACTTGCCTCTAGCAATTTTAACCTTCAAAGACATCACAAGAGTTGATTAGTCTCTTGATCATGCCTGTATTCACCAAAGGATGCCATCACAAGCACCATGGTTTACAAGAGCTATAAACTCTATAAATAAGATATACTCTTATTATTCAAATCAAACTTTGGTTACAACATAAAAGAACACATATATTTATAGGCAATTCAAGAAGACTCAAAAACCCTAATTATAACACAGTTGGATGAAAATATTATAAAAATAATAATAAAATTTTAGCCACATAATTTAGGGATTATGCATCCTAAAATCATGGGATTACATTATCAAAAAATTATATAGTTAAACCTAATATTTGATTAGACTAGGAAACAAAAGACAAAATAAAATATTAAACTAACACCTTGATCCTAAAGAAAATGAATCACATCATATCCTCTATAAAACTAGTGAATCACATGTGGTCTTCAAAGTTAATAGAAGATCTAGCATTAATGCTCCAAAATTAGCTCCTTTGATGCCTCTTGCATCCTTTCTCCCCTAGTCACATATTTGTCACATGTTAAATTAAGTAAGCTAAGGTTTTGACTAAGTAGGCTTGTATCTTCATGGATTTAGGCTTGTAACACATTTTCTTCATGGAATAGACATTCTAAATGGATGTTTATATCACTATTCAGGTCCATACACATGCACAGGTTATTTGAGCAACCATCTGGGCTTAAATAAGGTTCGTTCATGTTTTGAAAACTCCCATGGTCTATTAGGCAATCCATTTTAACCTTAATTTAACATATTAAAGCTCCATTGGACTCTGCCATGTGTATATAACATCATTGGCCCTTCAATACGTTTGACATTGGCCAATGATGGATTTGGCATGGCATGTAATGTGGTATGTCATATTTCACATAGGTAATTATCCATGTCAACATCCATGCAATCATCCATGTGATCCTTTTATGTCTTTATGCTATTGGTTGATTGTTGGCCTCTTGGCCTTGTTTCACTACTTTGGCATTGTGGGTGTCTTGGCCTTGTTAGACTAGTTAGACATGCGTGACTTGCACTCTATCACTAGGTCTCACACCCACATTCTAAGGTCATTGCCAAGCTTAAAAGGTCCCTTAATCTTTCTAAACCATTTTCTACATCTATGTTACTTAATTAAACTTGATTGTTTCATTAATTAACTAATGATTAAAATTTAGGATACTATAATAACTGGTAGTTAGTGTGCAAAATAAATAAATAAATGGTTCATTCTCTTACTTGTCTCATTTAGTTCACTGAAGAAGCATTCAATTTGAACCCCTGGTAGCATACTCTATGCATCTCATGTATATGCTACTAAAGAAGAAGAAGAAATTTGAGACAATAGTTCGATAGCAAGGTTGAGAGGATGAACTTGAAGGCTATATATAAAATTTACTCTAGATCATTATGTAAAACTTGAACACTTATGTGTTTAATGCTTGACCAAACCCTACCATCTACATGGTGCTCATATAAGCTTTAGGCTAATTTGAATAGGTGAATCTAAAAATTACAAACAGATATGATTAGCTTTTAGATGAGAAGATCGATGCATTCATAACTATTTAAATTAAAGGGAATCTTACCCAAAAGATCACCCTAAGCTTGTAATTAATATGGAAGATTTTATTCCCCATTTTGTTGAAGACGAATTTGATGAGAAACACCTTTAGAACATAAGACATAAACAATAGACAACAAATGTAAGGTGAAACTTATCAAATTCATGTACTCCTTCGTACAAGAACTACTAGAGTACAAAATGATGCAGAGGAGAGGAATGTGAGAGCTAAGAGCTATTAAAGTGTACTTGTAAGATTAAAGCTTCTAACTAAAGTACAAAAGAGTAACCCTAATGACTAGCCCACACAAGTCAAGGCTAAATACTTTTAACCAATAGGCATAAAAGAGAATCTACAAAAAGCCTAATATTAATCTATAGAGTACTTAAGTGTGGAAGTTGAAAAAAGATGCCATGGCTAAAAAGCAAGTTGCAATTGTAGTCTATAATAGTGAATTGTGTCTAAAGCTAGTATTGTTCTTGGCTTAGCTTGAGCATTATTAATAGGGATATGAATTGACATTGTTAATATATTATCTTCATATGTTTGAGATGTATGGAATATGGTTTAGAAGGAGAAATTCTTGCATAAACCCAATGCACAAGAAATTCTTGTATGGACTTAGTGCACCATGCCATATATGCCCTGTCCAATAAAAACATGATATTTATATGATTATAAATATAAATTAATTTTGCCATTAATGATAATAGATAATAAACTAAATAGGCATTTCTTTCTAAAGATAAAGCCATTAAAAATACTGACACATAAAATTTTATTTGATTGAATTAACATAATTTTACTGGATGAAGTATTGATGGCATAGTGCACCAGGTCTATGCAAGACTTTCTCTCTATACAACATGTCATTTTTCATGCTCTGTCTAATAAAAAACATGCCATTATTTTCTCTCTCTATCATTATGCATCAATGGTATATTTGTAATGCCCTAACTATCATTATCATACGCTCTACTATAATAATCCTAATCAATCCAAAATCATTTAATTTGGAAATTTTAAAAACCTTGAAATCTCAAGAAAAGATTTCCAAAAATCATTTTATAAATTCCTCAAAACATAAAATATTACACACAGTAGAAGTAATCTATAAGGGTATATCCAAGTGTGCTGTGGCATATGGGTACATGCACCGTGGATCACACACACCTAAAATTGCTATTATTTTGTAGATTTCTAGTGTGAAGTTTAGCTGTGTGCCATTTTCGCATCTAATGTCTGATTGGGGTGGTTTAGTCGTCCACACGAAGCTTATTTTGAAATCTAACTAAGGATACTAGTCTCATTCCAGTTTGATATTTCCATCAAAAATTGAATACCCAAGTGCATTTTGATCATTTTATGCCAAAACTTTACCACTTAAGTGTCTCAATTCAAAACCAAATGTCTTTAGCTACTTTTTTGGGCTTTGATTATGTCCAAATAGACAATACACACTTGATTGACCATACACATGCACAATATAATATACATATAAATATTTAGCCTGTAAACTACCCATATCACATTTTTTTAGCTAAATCTCATTTCCCATTCCTTAATCTCATACGACATCACATATGCACTTCAAGAATCCCATATTCACACGCATACAGATTCATCCACTAGCCACTCTATCATTTCACCATTTACATAAACATAAGGGCTAGGGAATTTAAAACCAACAAAATACCATATATAACATATTATGCACATGTTTGATTCCTAAGGCAACTTATATACATTCATGATTAACAACAACAGAATCATTAAACTAAATCCCTTCAAAGGCTTGGTGAGAGATCTCAACTCAGTTAATGTCTTTCCCCTTCAAACCACTAGTACCAGAACCTAAAAATATAAATAACCACAGGTGAGATAAAAATCTTAGTAACCAATATAGTTCCTTAAATGTCTATTATCACAAATAACCATGCCAAAGTAGCAAAACTGAAGTAATATCAAATATATAGCAAAGTATGAAGAAATTTCATCTTTTCAAAGAAATTTCACACAAATACACACAAGTATGATCATCTAGACATTGAACCTCCAATACTCCCCGACATGAAACCACAGGCTCTCTCGGATTGACCACTTGTTAACCCGAGCACACTTTTAGTGGTAGAAACACCTGGCCAAATGTAATCTAATCCACCTACAGACTATGGTTTTCCTCTTCGCACACTTGTGATAGAGGCATCGTTGACTTCTAACCGCACCCTAATGGGCATGAGGGAGTTGCTAGACTGCCTAAATATCTTATGGTAATAGTCCTATAATATGTTGTACCAAATTACCCATGGTACTAGCTCGTATAGTACTGCACTGGATGTCACATGCTGCTAGCCTAATGATTTGGATTTTCCACTCACTTCTCCTTACACAGTCATGCCCACATATCTTAGGT
Source organism: Prosopis cineraria (assembly GCF_029017545.1). Taxonomy (NCBI): domain Eukaryota; kingdom Viridiplantae; phylum Streptophyta; class Magnoliopsida; order Fabales; family Fabaceae; genus Prosopis; species Prosopis cineraria. The sequence continues at coordinate 21,146,607 of NW_026555341.1, forward strand.
GAGAGTTCACCCCCTATGATCATGCTCTTTTCATAATTTTCAATGCTTATTCACATTTCCATAAAATATACTTTCATATCATATGAATATATGAATTAAAATCAATAATTTTTCAAATTTCATTTCATAAGTTAGTTTTCATACTAAAACTATTTACAATGTCAAATCATGCTTAAAACTCATAAAACAACAAATTTCTTATTTTACATTTACTTTTACACAGTTATAATAATTAATAAACACAATAAACTATATGGTTACCTCAGCCTATATGTCCGATAAAAAAAGGTTACCTGTATAATTACCTTCCTCAAACCGCTATTCGCTTGCTTATGTATCATATACTAGAATCTACACAAAATTGGCATTCAAAGTCAATTTAACTATTGACAAAAAGTTTCAACTATCACAATTAAACACCTAATCACTATCATTTCCACAATCTACACTTGATTATGCATATTACCACTGACTACCCCTCACTACAAGCTTTAACTTTCAACTAGCCAATTTTCTCTCACTGCTCTCTAGCTTGAGGAAAATAATGTCTATAGCTTTAAAGCTTTATTGTTCCAACTCAAACTAGTTATAAAGTACTAGTTTTGTTCTAGAGAGCCTTTCTATTACTGTAGGGTAAGAAATTAACTCCTTAAAACTTTCAAATTCAATTTCTCACTACTTAAAACTAAGAGAAAATAGGGTAGAATCAAAGGTTAAGGCAATACAATACTTACTCGATAAGTAACAAGTCACATATGTCATATTTGTTCCTAAAATCACTTACCCTAACACAGCCTGGACTCTTCTCCACGCCAGACCCTCTTCCTCTTGTTCTTCCCTCCTGTTTCACGAGCTGGACACATCCTAACTTATCAAAGTTCTGCACCATTTGCCATGGCATATCCACTATCTTTCATGGCTTGTGGCACAGTGAGGGAAAATTCTCAATATGATCACATGCTCTACTCTGGATTCCACTCTTCCGCTCATATCTATTAAAAAAATATCCCATAGAGTCAATATAACCTCTCACTATCCAGAACTTTAAACCCACATTAAATTACTAATTTATTCTATAATCAATCACTAACAAAGGATCAGAAATTTGAGATATTATAGTTCTCCCCTCCTGTTAAGAATTTTGTCCCTAAAATTGAAATAACCTAATATATACACATACCTAAGGGAATAATTAACGGCATAGTTGTCGCATTTTAGCTTCTGTCTCACAGGTCATGTCACCAGGAGTCATACCCTTTTAGAACACTTTTACCAATTGAATAATCTTGTTCCTCAGCTGCTTGTCCTTTAAATCTAGTATTTGCTCTGGTTCTGCTCTATAGGTCATGTTCTCTTGCAATTTCACTGATTTAGGATAAATCACATGGGAAGGATTTAGTTGGTACTTCTTGAGTTGAGACACATGGAATAAATTATGAATCCTAGACAACTTTAAAGGCAACATAATCTAATAGGCAATTAGCCCAATTTTTTCCAAAACTTCAAATGGACCCATAAATCTAAGAGTCAACTTCTTGGCTCTAATTAATCTCTCGATTCTCATTACTGGATAACTTTCAAAAACACATGGTTGCACCTACCAAAAACTCCAATGGTCATCCTCATTGATTGGCACAACTCTTTTGCTTGCTTTAAACTCCTAATAACTTCTATCATATCAACTCAATCTTTTAAGTGGTTTGATTCACAATGTCAAGTCCTACTATGCTTCTTTCACTTAACTCTGTCTAACAAAATGGCGATCTACACTTCCTTCCATACAAAGCTTCATATGGTACCATTTGAATGCTGAAATGGTAACTATTTTTGTATGCAAAATCAGCCAATTCCAAGTAGTTATTCCAACTACCATGCAACTCTAGCACATAAGATCACAGCATATCTTTTAAAGTTTGAATTGTTCGCTCAGTCTACCTATCGATCTAAGGATGATAAGCAATATTAAATTTTAAAGTAGTACACATAGCCTTCTGCAATGCTCCTTAAAACCTAAATGTGAATCTTGGATCTTGATCGGAGACTACATCCGTAGGCACCCAATGTAAATGCATAATTAAACAAATATATGTCTTTACCAACTTCTTTAGAGAATCACACTGATCTTGATAGCTAAGAAGTAAGCTGACTTCATCAATTAGTCCACAATCACCCAAATAGCATCGTGCCCCAACTGAGTTCTTGGCAATCTAAAGATGAAATTTATAGATATGCTATCCCATTTTCACTTAGGTATCTCTAATGGCTGTAATGTCCTAGTAGGCCTCTGATGCTCAATCTTTACTTTCTGACAAGTCAAGCGCCATGCTATAAACTCACTAACATCTCTTTTCATTCCTAGCCACCACTAATAGTGCTCAATGTCTTAATACATCTTCATAGCTCCCAGGTGAATAGTATACTTATTATAGGGTGCTTCATCTAAAATCACCTTTCTCAAGTCTACATCATTAGGTACACAACTTCTATCTAGGTAAACCATGAATCCATCATCATTAAAGCTAAAATCCTTAGTCAGATTCGACTCAACCTCTTCTCAAATCTTAAAAAGATACTCATCTTCTAACTGCATCATTCTCAACTCTTTCTAGAAATCACTAATAATCATAGTAGTATAGGGGCCAACTAAGGGTTTCAATAGTGTATCTTGTTGAAAGTCGACAAAAGACTCCATTAAATTTCATTCTTGGACCATCAAACTAGATATTGTAGCATCTTCTTGCTCAACGCATCAGTTACCATATTAGCTTTCCCTGGATATTATTTCAACTTAAAGTTATAATCCTTAAGCAATTCCATGCACCTTCTTTACCTCATATTTAACTGCTAATAAGCTATTAGATACTTCAAGCTCTTATGGTCACTGAACACATTAAACACCAACCCATATGGGTAATGATGCTAAATTTTTAGTGCAAAGACCACTACTGCAAGTTCCAAACCATAAGCTTAGTAATTCTCTTCATGTGCTCTAAGTTGCCTTGATGCATAAGCCACTACTCGCCTATCTTGCATCAACACACAAACCAGACCTCTTATAAAGTATTTATATATACCTCATATGATAGTCTTGGATTAAGGATTATTAATACAAGTGTGGTAGTTAACTTCTCATTTAATTTCTGAAATGTAGTCTCATACCTATAATCCCATACAAAAGGTTGGTCTTAGGTACATCTTTCTCATAAACTCTCAACTGATGATATCTTAACCTCAAGTCAATCTTGGAAAAGATTGAGACTCTAGCCAACTAATCTAATAAATCATCGATCCCAGGTAAAGAGTACTTATTCTTTACTATCACCTTATTCAGCTATCGATAGTTGATGCACAGTTGTAAACTGCCATTTTTCTTTCTTACAAATAATATTGGCAAACCCTAAGGTGATACAATCAGCCAGATGAAGAGCAGATCTTCAATTTACTTCTTCAACTCATTCAACTTTAAGGGTAACATTCAATATAGGGCTTTAGAAATTGATTCTGTACCAAGAACTAAATCTACTAAGAATTTAACTTCTCTTTCTAGAGGTAATCTAGACATTTCCTCATAAAATACCTTGGGAAATTTACTTACCACTCTAATCTTCTCAATACACCCATTATACACACTACTTGTTGCACAAATTAGCATATAAGCATAACATACCTGCCTAATCAATTTCTTAGCTTGCACAACTAACAACAATCTAGCCTGCTCAATAGAACTAGTCCCTTCTGACAATACTGGCAAGACACTAGCTTTTTGGTACAATCTAGCATATCATTATTAGCTGCTAGCCAATCCATGCCAACTATCACATCAATCCCTTTCAGGGGAATGCAAATCAGATCTATTGTAGATACCCGATCCTCAAATACAATCTCAATTTTCTGACATGCTCTGCTAGTAATACTCAAGGACCCTGAGGGTGTTGTCACTTTAATTAACACAAGTAGCTCTTTCAACTCTAACTTCAATCTATCTACACATTCTTTCGAGATGAAAGAATGTGTAGTTCCAAAATCAAATAATGCTTCAATTCTATTACTGCAAACAAAAATAATACCTTTGATTAGGTCTAAAGATGCTCTAGCCTTTTACTGTGTCACAGTAAATACTCATCATAGAATTGTCAATCATTAGTCTATAGCCTCAATTCAACCATCAAGACAATACTTGGCAATATGGCTCGGCTTCTCAAACTTAAAGCAAGACCAACATCTTCCTACATGAAATCTACTGCAGATACTGCACTAAGGTGACTTTCTAACACTAAAAGTAGGAGCCAATGTGTTTGAGGCTTGCCATGAAGGTTATGGAGGCCTAATTCTGACCCCAGTACTCCCCCACACTGATCCTCTCTGTATTGACTAGGTCGAGGAACCTCTAGTAAAGCTGATCTTCCTAGAAGCTCTAGAACTACTCGAGTTGTAAACAGGCTTCTTCCATACACTGCCCGATGGACATAAAGAAGGAGTAAATCTTCCCATGTTATCTCTCTTTTTCTTAGCCTCTACTTCCATGCCTCTTCTCACAGCAGTTCTCAGCTTATGACTCATAGCTTCATAGGTGGTAATATCAAATAAAGCAATCTGCTACTTGTACTTTGGATGTATCTTTTCCAGGAACCGCTTTGCCTTCTACTTTGTATTATTGTGGTGCTGCAGATATATAGAATAGGCTGATAGATCATTGAATCACTTGATAAATTCCTCTTCATCCAAATCTCCTTTGTGGCACATGAAAAATATGACGCGGATGGTGCACGAGCAGAGGTTCTAGCGTTCAGGTTGGAAATCAGTTGGAACGGGAGTTGCCACCAAAATTTTAAGGGAAATCTTGAGAAATTGATTAAAGGAGAATAAGGATGGTGTACAAAAAAAGAAAGTAGATTCGAGAATCAATTAAGTGTGGGAAAGGTGTTAGGCACCCCACAACACCTATTCATAAGAACGGTTACCTGAAGTTTGTTATACAATATTAATATGGTTTTAAAGTTATTTTAATTATCCCTTTTTTTATTCATGTGTTTTAAAAAAATGATAATAATAAAGTGTGAAATATTTTTTTTATTTACAAGAGAGAACTTGATTCAGAATCTAACTCTGAGGCTTATGTACCTTATGATAGAGATCAAAGTCCACATAGTTTGGGCTTAAAAATTGTTGATGAAAATATTTTTTGAACAAAAAATAATTAAAAATAATTCACCATATTGCAAATAAAATAATTTCTAAAATTTTCATATGTGTATTTTAAATTGCAAAAAGTAATTTAATTTCAATTATTTTCTCAATTTTTAAATTTTTGGAATAAAGAAAGAAAAGAGTTTAAAATTATTTTTATTTTTATTTTTATATTTTATGATCAGGAATTTAATCGCAATACCTATAGAGCCTTATTGACTTATAGGTAATACAATTATTCTATATATCTGCGGAGATTTCAAAATCTCACACGATAAAAAAAAAAATTTAGCAACTTAATTTATTTATTTATATTCTTATGTATATTTTAAGTATTAATAATAATTTTTTAAGCATGTATTTACATATACACTTTTCCAAAAAATATTAATCATTATACCTGCAAAGCCTTATTGACTTATATGGTAATATGATTATCCTAAATATCTGTAGAGATTTCAAAATTTCACATGATAAAACATTAAATAATATAAACTTAAGTGCATTTTTAATTTAATTTATTTAATATATAATTTATATATATTTTATAAAATTAGTCATTATATCTACAAAGTCTTATTGACTCATACAATAATACAATTATTTGAAAAGTCTACAGAAATTTAAAAATCTTACATGACTAAAAGATATAATCGATAAATATGATTATAACTTAAATACATTAATTTGATTAATTAATTTTTCTAAATTGTGTATTATATGATTATTTACAAAAATTATTTATTTATTATAGAAATTGAGAATCACTACATCTGTGAAGACTTATTATCCCACATGATGATGTGATTAGTTGAAGTCTTTACAAAGATTCTTGAAATCTCACATGGGACTTAAATAAATTATTAATTTGGATTATAAAAAGAGAGTTAATTTTAATGATGGGCCTTTAGAACCCATAGTAACATATAAGTTTTACTCTCATATCTGCGATACCTTATTAATTTACACGATACGAGGTTATCCTAAATATCTATAGAGATTTGAAGTCTCACACAATAAAAGGATTAAATAATATTTACTTTAAATATATTTTAATGCATAACTATACATGCATATTTTTAAATATAGAAATTTTAATCGTTATACCTACGAAGCTTTATTGACTCACACAATAGTACGATTATACTAAAGATCTACAAAGTTTCAAAAATCTCACATGACCAAAAGATTTAATTAGATAGTATAATTATAATTTAAATTTATTAATTTAATTAATTAATATTATAAAAAATGTTTATTATTTTTTTACAAAATTCATATAAATTAAGAATCATGATATCTGCGAGGATTTATTATCCTACACAATAATGTACTTAATTTAATTATCTATGAAAATTTTTAAAATCTCACATAAGACTTAAATATTTTATTAATTTTTTTAAATTATAAAAAGAGAGTTAATTTTTTTATGGTGAGCCAGTAGAACCCATTTTTTTAAATATATACAAATTTAATCCTCATACCTGTGAAATCTTATTGATTTACATGATATAAAATCATTTTAAATGCCTGCAAAAATTCTTAAAATTTCACAGGACAAATAAGTAACAAACAAATACATACTCTCTTATTTTTATTGGATCTCAATTACAAAATTCAACATTCATCCAAAAAAATTGGAACTCCTTTCTAGTGGTGACATAATGAGCATGCAAATAAATAAAGAAGATAATAAAAATAACCGGTAACTTTGACATTTAGAAGAACTAACTTATAAATATACTGATTAATGATATTTGAAGTAAAATATACTCAAGAGTTTATGGAGTCAATTAACAGCTAACTAGTTTTGTGATTAAAGAGATTTAAGAGAGAAATCTTACTATCAATTTAGACTGCAACCTTCAAAGATCAGGCTAAGAATCAATGCTCTTTGGCAGGAGGAAGAGATAGAAAGCCAAAAAGAGAAAGAGTGTGTGTATATGCGTTTCTAGCTGATTCTACTGCCAAACATGCTTCTACTCCCAAAAATGTAATCCAAGAGAAAATGAAGAAGAAGATAGCACAAGTGGTGGAGTAAACAGTGATAAGCCTTTTGCCAAAACAGAGGCATTTGGTGACACCGTGAACCACCACCTAGCTAACCAACAACAGAGCCAAGGCTACAAAAGGATCTCCTACTCTCGATCTCTTCTCCTTCTTCTCTCTCCTTTGCTTTTCGCTCTCATTGTTTTCCTTCTTAGACTCCCTCTCTCAATGCTTCTCTCTCATTCTCAATGCTTCATCCAAACTTCTCACTCAGTCTTTCCCTCACTCTTCTCAATTCTCTCTCCTTCTTGGTGCTCTCTCCTTCCTTAGCTTTCCTCTCATCCCTATGCTTTAATTTTCTTCTCTTTTCCTCTGTGCCTTTCCTCTCTAGTTTTCCTTCTTTCTTTCATTTGGTCTCTTTTTTTCAAAAAACTCTCCCTTGATCTCAACCTTTTCTTTCTCTCAGTCTCTTTTTTTTTCTTGAAAACTCTCTTCCTCAGACTCTCAGTTGCCTCTCCTCTTTCTTCACTGTTTTCATCTAGTCTGAGTACTGTCCTCCTCAGTCTCCTCTCCTTTTTCATGCTCTATTTTTTCTTCAATTTCTCTCCTTTTTCTCATGTTCTAGTCTCTCCCACACTCTCAAATCACTCAATCTCTCACGTTCAAATCCTCTCCCAAAACCCAGATTCAACCCCCTTTTTCCTTTGGTCTCTTTCTTGCTCTCCCTTTTATTAAAGACCAAAAGAAAGAAAAAGAAAACAAATTACCTTGCGTGTGGCTAAAAATATGCTCTATTCTTTATTCTTTCACTCATGTGTCTAGCAGGTTCTGCTCTGTTCTTCTCCTTCACACGCGTCTGGACTTTGCTCTCCCTTTTCTTTGGTGCTTCCCTCACCTAGTCTCCCTTGGTCTAGTGGTGTTATCCTTTCTCTTTTCTTTCTTCCCTCTGATGCACCGGGTGAAGGCCCTTTCCCTCTGCTCTACCATTTCTGCATGTGTGGTGTCTAACCAAGTGAATGAATTTTGGAATCGATGGGTTTAGATTTAACCTATCAGTATATATTATTATTTTATTTTTTAAAAAAATATAATTTATTTTTTTATTTTTAATCATGCTTATTAATTTTAAAAATTATAGAAAAATCTAATATTGAATTAAACAAGCATATCTTTTTTTTTTAGAAGACAACAAAATTTAAAGGAAGAAATTCAAAAAAAGTTAACTCTCAAAAGATGGTTTCTAATATTTTGAATGGTTGGGATAATATTGGAGAGATTTTTCAAAGATTTAAGTAAAAAAAATTGATTTTGTTAAATTATTATTATTATTATTTAAAATATAATCCTAAAAAGGATTAAATTTCATTTTTGTATTTTTATACATTTTTTTGGTTGAATTTATTATTATTATTGTAAAATATGCCCAGATAAAATATAGTATTGACACCCTTATCTAAATGTGTGGAACTCTTCCTCTTTCTTAATATGAAAGGATGCTGAGAAGTAGTAATTAAAGAACACCCTTTTAAACTCTTCTTAAGAATACCTTACACTACGAAACAATTTTACTAAATCCCACTATCTCTTAGCTGCTCTGACTAGCCGGTGATAGAACACATGTGTTACCTACTTTTATTTGTCAATTAGAACCCTTTTATTAATGATTTATCACCTTCAAGTGTACACATTGCATTAGATTTGAAATTTTGCCTAAGTTTTTAAGTTTAGTGCATTAAGTGTATTTGGTCCAAAAATAAAATTTTGAGAAAATGTACAAGAAAAATTGACAAGTCCATTTTATGTCCAGTTGATGAGTGGTGAAATTAGATTTTTAAAATTTATTTTAGTTTGGGAGTAACTAAATAAAAAGTCAACATTTTCTTAAGTGTCTTAGTTTGACCTAGTTTTTGGTTCACCTTTGTGTGGAAATTTTTATATAATTTTGTGTAGCCTAAAACTTAGTTAATTTAATAAATTTTCCCTTCTAACTATGAATTTAATTCTGGACATTAATTATATTTTATTATATCACATGCCATTTAATTGAATTATGTGATATATATAATATAGGTGGCATGTGACTTGTGCATCAATTAGACAATTAAAGTCAACACTCCTTGAGGTCAATGGCTAAGCATTTACACATGATTTATGCTATTTTTGGGATATTAAATCAACTTAAATGATGTGGATGACACATGAGAAATTACACACATATTGAAATCATCTACAAACCAATAGGAGGTTGCTACCTTGCAAGTGTGACAAGGCTCCCATTTTCATTTAGCTAGATTATGGCTAAAGTCACTTTCTCCTCTAAAGTATAGGTCACCACCTTGAATATTATCTCAAGTTGTTCAATCCACTGCTCCACTTCTCCTTCTTTCATACTGCTGTCAAATGTAGGTAGACTAAATGTCACATATGTCTTCCAAGCTTGGTTGATAGATGAATCAGTAACAATTTCCATAGTTTGTCTACTACTTGAAGCTTGAGGCAGCTTAGGTCTACTGTGGGCTTCCTCTTGCACTGGCCTCTCTTGAGCTTCTCTCTCATCTGCTTGATCTCTACCCTGCAATAACACATCATGGTCTTTTACTATTTGCTTGATATCGATCATTATATCTCTCAGATCTTTTAACAATCTATCTCTTCTATCAGCTTGTTGAGGCACATCTGGTTGAACCTCTGGCATAGGTTCATCCTCAACCAAACACCTTGACACTTAAGTGCTACGTGAAGCTCGAGTACCTCTTCCTCTCATTTTCTCCCCTTCTAAGGATGAAAATAAAGAAAAGATAAGAAAAATCTAGGATGAATATACAATCAATTAGAAAGACTAGATCTCAAAACTTGAGAAACTAATACCAATTAACTATAATGCCCTAACTAACATAACCATGTACTCCACTACAATCAATCCTAATCAATAGAAAATCATTTAATTTGCAACTTTTGAAAACCTTGGGATCCCAAGAAAAGGTTTTCAGAAATCATTTTACAAATTCCTCAAAACATAAAACATTACATATAGTGAAAGCAATCTATAAGGTTACATCTAAGTCCAAGAAAATATATGCATTTCAACAAAATTAAGTCAAATTTAGGACTGTGCACTGTGGCTCGTGTCACATATGCCGCAGCATATAGCATAGACACCTTAGGTACTCGCTCTGTGATATGCACCATGGCATGTGGGTACATGCATCGTGGCACAAACACTTGAAATTGCTGTCATTTTGCATATTTCTAGTATGAATTTAAGAAGTGTGCCATTTCTGCATCCAATGTTCGATTGGGATGGTTCAAGTGCTCATACGAAGCTTATTTTAAAATCTAACTAATGACATTGGTTTTGTTCTAATCCAATATTTCTATCAAAAGTTAGATACCCAAGTGCATTTTGATCATTTAATGCCAAAACTTTACAACTCAAGTGTCTCAATTTGAAATCAGACATCACTAACCACTTTTTTTGGGCCTTGACTATGTCCAAATGGATAATACACATTTGATTGACCATACACATGCACAATATAACACATATACACATATTTGGCTTGTAGACTGCCCATATCACATTTTTGAATGAAATCTGATTTCTCAATCCTTTATCTCATACAAGGCCAAAATCATCACATATACATTTTAAGCATCACATATTCATATGCATACACATTCATCCACTAGTCCACTCTATCATTTTACCATTTACATATACATAAGGATTAGGGAATTCAAAACCAACAAAACACTATATACAACACATTATGCACATGTTTGATTTCTAAGGCAACTTATATACATTCATGACTAATAACAACAAATTCATTACACTAAATCCTTACAAAGGCTTAGTGAGAGATCTCAACTCAGCCAATGTCTTTTCCCCTTAAACTACTAGTACCAGAACCTAAAATATGAATAATTATGGGTGAGATAAAAATCTCAATAACCAATATAGTTTATTAAATGTCTATTATCACAAATAACCATTCCAAAATAACAAGACTAAAGTAATATCAAATATATAGCAAAGTAAGAATAAATTTCATCTTTTCAAAGAAATTCCACACAAATAAACACCAGCAAGATCATCTAGCCATTGAACCTCCTATACTCCCTGACATAAAATCATAGGCTGTCTTGGATTGATCACTGATTAATCGAACACACTTTTAGTAGTAGAAACATTTGGCTTCCTCTTGACATATTTGTGATAGAGACATCGTTGACTCCTAACTACACCCTAGTAGGCACTAGGGAGTTGTTAGACTGCTCTAATGTCCCATGGTAATAGTCTTATAGTATGCTATACCGAATCACTCATGGTACCAGCCTACATAATGCTACATCAAATGTCCTATAATGCCAGCCCAACATATGAATTTTCAACTCACTTCTCCACACACACACATGCCCACATATCCTAGGTGACCACCTATCCCTTATGATTATGCTCTTTTCACAATTTCTATTGCTTATTCACATTTCCATAACATATACTTTCATATCATATGAATATATCAATTGAAATCAATAACCTTTTAAATTTCATTTTACAAGTCTGTTTTCATGCTAAAATTGTTTATAATGTCAAATCATGCATAAAACTCATAAAACAACAAATTTCTCATTTTGCATTTACTTTTAGATAATTATAATAGTTAATAAATACAATAAACTATATGGTTACTTCAACCTTTCTGTCTAATAAAAAGGGTTACTCATATAATTTCCTTACTTGAACATCTTTTTTCTTACTTTTGCATCACACACTAGAATCTATACAAAATTAGCATTCAAAGTCAATTTTACTATTGACAAAAAGTGTCAATTATTGCAATAAAACACCTAATTACTATCATTTCTACAATCTACACTCAATTACATGTACTACCACTGACTAGCCCTAACTGTAAGCTTTAAGCTTCAACTAGCCAATTTTCTCTCACTACTCTCTCTAAATTTAGGAAACTCATGTTTATAGCTTAAAAGCTTTATCGTTCCAATTTAAACTAGTCATAAAGTACTAGTTTAGTTTTGAAGAACTTTTTTATTAATATAAGATAAGAAATTGACTCCTTAAAACTTTTGAATTTAATTTCTCACTTGTTAAAACTAAGAGAAAATAGGGTAGAATCAGAGGTTAAGATAGTATGAGACTTACCTGATAAGTAATAAGTTGAAAATATCATCTTTTTTCCTAAAATCACTTGCTCTAGAACAACCTGGTCTTTTCTCCATGCCAGATCGTCTTCCTCTTGTTCTTCCCTTCTATTTCACGAACTGGACACGTCCCAACTTATCAAAGTTTTGCACCATGTACTGCGACACATGGCATAGTGAGAGAAAATTATCATTATGCTTGCATGCTCTGCATCAGATTCCACTCTTTTGCTCATATCTGTTCAAATAACATCTCAAAGAGTCAATATAACCTCTCAATGTCCAGAACTCTAATCCCACATTAAATTACTAATTTATTCCATAATCAGTCTTTAACACAGAATGAAAAATTTGAGATGTTATAATATTCAATTTATATTTACAATTATATGAAATGACATGTTTTTATTGGATAAATCATGAATGACATGGTGCACTGGCCCAAATAAGAATTTATTGATAAGATGATTAGGGTAATTAAGTCTTTATGATTATTTCTAGAGTCATTTCAAGTCTTTGCATCATTAACCTCAAGAATTAAACTTATATTTAAGAACATTATTCCTTTTTAACTTACATTGAAATAATTTTATACTAATGCGTATTTGTGTACATACATCCAATGAGTTTTCCCTTCAACCTTCGGATACATGTCTTGGTCCCATGCACGTGCTAAAGCCAAGAGACATCAAGGAGAATGACATTTAAGTCTCAATAGAATCATTTTATTCAAGTATAATCCCAACAAATTTTAAAATGTAAAGCAAGCCCTTTAGGTCCTTTACTCATATTTCCAAATAACATAATATGTTCCCAATTTTAAAATTGAAAAAAAATGAGTTGCAAATTTAACAAGAAAAAATTATAAATTTGAGAAACAAAGTTACAAATTCATAGAAGTATTCAAAAAATAATGTGTTACTTTTAAAATTTAATCATTAAAAATTTCGTTTTATATTAAAATAAAAAAACGAGTTACAAATTAAATTCAAGACAATGAAATTGCAAATTTATCTCCCAAATTTGATATTTTGTAACTTTGTTTCCTAAATTTACAATTTATCTCCTAAAATTGCAAATTTATCTCCCAAATTTGATTTCCTAGTTTTGATAGGGAAAATAAATCTTAATGATTTCATCTGAAAAGAATCAAGTCATTATTTGAACACTCTTAGGAATTTGCAACTTTGTCTTTTAAATTTGCAATTTGATCTTGTTGAATTTGTAACTCAGTTTCCAAATTTTAAAATTAGGCATAGATTGCATTATTTGAAAATGCCGAAGATATTGCATTTTAAAAATTTATTGGGACTTTTCTTAAATAAAATAATCCATTTGAGACTTAAGAGTTTGTCCCTCCCCCTAGAGACATTGCTTAGAAAAATTATATGGAAGACAATAGCGAATTCTTGTCAAATATTTGTTGGCTAAAGTTGAAAAACAATAACACATGAAAACCTATTGCATATTTATTCATTAAGAAACACTTTTAGAACTTTTACAAGGAACAGTGTTTCCTAAAGCTAAAAAGTGTTATATTATATATTTAGCAAAAGATAATAAGAGATATTAGAGAAGACAAGAAACCATGACAAATTGGAAGAATGATAGTTAAGTCAAAAAAGAAAAAGTAACAATTAGGTTCTCTAACAATTTTTTTAAAATTAACTATAAATATCAATTCAAACAATTACAAATTTAAAAGTTTCAATTACAAATGCAGTATTTATATTCTAAAAATATAGTACTTACTTAGTAATTCGCATTCCAGTTTATAAATGTTTAAATTGATATTTATAATTTATTTTATAGAAAATTTTGTAAGGGACTTACTTGTCATTAATTCATCCTCTTGAAACCCGATTGTCATTCTCCCTAAGAAATAATCACCTACTTGGCTAACGATGTAGGGGAGAAGTTTGTCGATTTTCCTCGTCCTCTCCACTTCTTCACCACAAATTCTGAAAGCTCTGATTTTTAGAGAAATAGAGGGGTAATTTGAATGTAAAAGAAAACCAAAAAAAGATAAAAGCAATGGAAGCCATCAAAAAAGCAATTAAGCCAATATTGTTCATTTAAAAAAAAATGAGCGGAGCCATAAGTACTGTTCATCCGCTTTTAGCTGGAGATTTTGGGAATATATAGATGTTAAATAAGAAAATTCTTTTTATTCAAAATAAAAATCATTATCTCAATCTTTGAAGACAAAATTCCAGGAATAAGATATATCATTTTAATGGGAACATAATGTCTACATCCACTAGTGATACTTCCCTCTACATCTAATAGATCTAGCCCGTTGGTTTAGGATAAATGATTTTGAAAGAATTTCAAAGTGTTATTTAAAATTTATGAAATCTCTGTTATTCATGCCCATAAACTTAAAAGTTTTAACTTATGAAATCTACTAAGTTTGTTTTTCTTATTTCAAATTAATCAAAATATAAATTATAAATGATTTATAAGTTTTTTTCAAGTAAATGATAATTAGAGACCCCATAAGACTATTAATGATAATTACAGACCTTGAGTTATTAAAATCTTAATAATTGTCCATGATTTCTATTTTGCAATTAAAAAAATAAGAACAGTCAATTAGGAAATCAACAAAACAAACTTGAGATTATTTGTAATTTATAAAAATTAGTTGTGAATTACAACCAAATCACCAGCATTTTGTTTGCTATTAACATGAAGATAAATTACTTGAAAAATTAACAAAATACACATTAGATTATTTGTACCATTAGCTAAGAATTTATAAGTGTTAATTGTGACATTAATCACTTTTGATATTTAGCTGTTGCTTGAAAAATTAACAAAAGATATTTGATAATCTTTACAGCATTGCTTTGGAATTTATAAAGTTCCATTATAAATCTCAAACCAATCAATAAAGGATAATTTATTACAAATAATGACCATTGTTTGTTATTAAAATTTTAATAATTTAAGGTCTGTAATTATCATTAATGTTCATTTTCCATTTTTCTTATCTTTTGGTTGAATATTTCTTTATTTAAATATTAGTTTATAGTTACGAAGGAATTTATTTTATAATTTTACATATTATTTAAAAATATTAAATTAATTATAATTGGTGGAGATTCTAATTATTGACCCTTAAATCAGAGGATGTGAAAAGGAAGTACCATTAATAGATACAGACATTGAGGTTGCATTTGAATGTTGGAGAAATTTTTCAAAAACGTATCCAACAAAATCAACATGGCATTTCATTTCACAAATTGAAATTCTCTAACTAATTTTCTTAATTTTGTTTGTTTAAATACAAGGGCAATTTCGCCATAACTCAAGACATTCTAATTTATTCAGATAAAATGAGGTTAAATTAAATGATGCTTTTTAAAAGGAATGTATCAATTCTCACAAAACCAATAATTAAAAAATTTCAACCTCGAGATACGTGGATGGAAATCAAATGAAAACAAATAATTCAGAGCCTGCAACTAGTATTAATGTACATCTAACTTGTCATGTTAATGCATAAAATATCCTTTCTTTTCCAAAATTGTTAAATTATGGATTTGGATCCTATGCGTGTAGCAAAAATAGGCATTGGTGGGCCTGTACAGGATGGAATCTATACCATCTATTAAATCAAAGGTTTTAAAAAACTTGTTGCAATCTAAGTCTTGAAACAGTGAATTCAAATAATATCAAACAAATCTTTGCGTTAATATTTTCCAGAATTGCTTTCCGTTGGGGGGAAAAAAAAGCAATCGATTCTTGGATTAAAAACAAAAGCAATCGGTTCTCCTTAATCGATAGTGCAAAAACATAAAAGAACAATACATCAAAAAGATTTTAAAAATTGTCCAAAAAAAAAGAGATTTAAAAAAGATTAAAAAAGGGGACAGAGCACTGGAAATCAAATACCGACAAGAATAAAATAAAAGGAATTTGTATAGAAAGCAGTAGTGTTTTCATTATTTTCAGGGAACAAAGCATTGAAAAGAAGGACAAAGCGCTATCGTCCACTGGAGAAGAAGAACAAAGCAGAGCAATAGAATGTTATTTGAAAGAAAACTCCACCTGGTCATCGACGGACTTGGATTCAGTAACTATACTTAATATAAGTATTGAAAATCTGTATCATCTGAATCATTAAAATTCAAATCAATAGTTATAAATTTATATTCCACTTAAGATTAATAAATAAATAAATTTATTTAAATTATTGATTTGAATTTTAATAGTTTAAATAATATAGGTATTCAATACCTATATTAAATATAGCCCATTGAATCCAAATCCGTCGCCGACTAGAGAAGGACTAAGCAAAGCAAAGTAGATGGAGTGGCAAGATGATAGTTTAAGAAAGTTCTGGAGATACGCGTTGGCAACAAATATGGAAGGCAATCAGAGATTTATCTTATCAACACATGGCAAAAAAAAATAAAATAAAACAGAGGGGAGAATTGAGTGAATACCAAATCTGGTAGTATAAACTTAAAAACATTGACTGTGTTGAAAGCACATGATGAGAACACGTGGAGACACGCACTGGGTGCATGTTGGGATAGGCCCAAAATCCGAATCCGTTAAATTATTAACAGAGTTGCCATGTCAAACATGATGGAACTGAAACATTGATATGTAGAAATCACATTGTATAAGCTGAAAAAGATCTTTATTTAAGCGAACTTCTTTACATGATTGTAATCAAACATGCAAAGTCGCACACATACACAGCAGTACAATTATTACATACACACGCCATTATGGCTTATTTTGTTTAGTACGTACAAGACTGCCAATCACAGACAGCATTGCTAAATATATAGCATGCTTAGGTGGTTGGAGACATCATCATCACAAACACACTTACGGGCACAGTTGTTTGAAACACTTCCCTTTATTTGGCCACTATAGTTAGTTTGCTTATCGAAGTACCTGTTAAAGATCATAACTCCTCCAAAGTTGGATGATTTCTTCAAGATTGGAAGAATATCAGACGTGAGCACTTCCGGTGGAATGTAACCGCTGCTTGCGGCGTCAGGCGACGCCGGTACTCCCACAAACACTAACATATTATCGGCTTCAACGGATAACCTCCATTCCTCCCAAGCCCTGAAAAGATTAATACTATTCCCATTCGAATACTCACAGGGAGAGTTATGGTAGAACTGAACCCATAAGTAATCCACAAAGCCCGTCTTGATAAGTTTGTCAAGGAAATAATCAGGGTGAACACACTGTGGAGCTGCTGATATGAGAACCTTTCTTTCTTGGAAGACATCGTGGGTCGCTTTAACAAGCTCGTCCCAGTGAATGTTTCTACCTTCTGCGACGGAAATGATGTTAATTCCGTCCAAGGCGACGCTTCCTAGTGGACCGGCTTGGCCACTGAGAAAGTTGTCCCGAAGGTATTCTGCGACCTGGTGCACGACATCCTCCGATGAGGCGATGACATGGCGGTGGGAAGATAATGGTGGAATGATGATTCCTCCGATGGAAAGCAAAATTTTGATACCTTTGCTTTGACAGTGCTGTATTTCTGACTCTAGTTTGGTGCAAGGGTCATGTGCACTGCCACAATGGCCAGCAAAGTTAAGATACGGCGTGTTTCCATCGTCGTAGAGAAAGAGGGATTGGAGGATGACGATGTTGTAGTTATCAGTGTCACATGCTTCCTTCAAGGTTCCTTCAGCAGTATTTTGTCCCCAGTAGATGGAGACAGCAATATTACTGTCGGAGGCCCATTGATCAGTGTTTGAGGAGTGAATGGTGGAAAAGAAAGAAAAGAGGGAAAAGAGGAGTATGAAAGCTTGTTTTTCGGAAGTCATGATTGCGTATAACGTTGAGGTTTTCTGGTTTAGCTCGATGGTTCAAACACTAATAAGGGATACGCTCTCAATTTATAGGAACTGAGAATTGTGCTTCCTTACGTTCATCTTAATTAGAGCTCATCACATGTCTCATACAAAAGCTTCATTTCTCTCCCAAAAAAAAAAAATTATGTTTCTTCTAGTAGAGTTAAGTATATACGGATGCCATACAATCTCTGATAAATTTAATAGGACAATAATTCGACTAGGGAATAAATGAACACATTATTGGTAGAGTCAAGGCTCGAAGCTAGGAGTAATAAATTTTTTAAGTGAAAATAATAATTAAAGTAGATCCCATGTGTCTAATTAAAAATCATGTTATTCGAGACGGAGAGAGAGAGAAAAGAAAGAGACGGTGCTTCTGAGAGAGATTCCTCAATGTTTGGCTTGTGGGAAGATCTAGGGGTGTTTAGAAGTTCCAAAACAATCAGGTATTTTCTAGACTAATTTTTTATTCATAAACCTTTGACTTTCTATATCAGGAGGGATTTGAGGAAGGAGAAATTTGGGTATTTAAGGATTTTGGGAAAATTTCTGCATAAATGACCTTATCTAAGAATCATGTAAATTAGATAGTTCTAGGAAGAAAAAGTTTGCTATGTTAAAGGTAAGAATTTTAAACCTCTAGAGTAACCTTAGAGTAGCTCTAGAGAGGCATTAGCTTTAGAGACTCAAGAGTAGCATTTTTAATTAGCATAGTTTTGTAGACTTAGAGTAAATTGAGTGACTTTTTTTGAGAAATTATGTAAATGCTATTGATGTTTGTATATTGCTAACTTGTAGATTTATGATTGATTTGCTTGCCACTATTAAAAAAAAAAAAAGTTCTTTGTAGTAGTGAATGGCACTTATCCACTATTAAAAAAATTGATATTAGTTGTAGATAATTTTGTCACTAAATGGCAAAATTCATCCTCTGCTTGAGATCAGGGTCCCTCCTTCCATGCTTTCCTCCGCTCGTGATTGCATTGGAGTTGTGGCACATGCGACACCTCCTCAGGTTATGAGTTATTAACCTATTGTTAGGAAAATCTCAAGTCTTGGAGAGCTTAGGGTTAGTCCACTCATGGATATAACCTCATCGAACTATAATGTTAGCCTATTGCTCTAGTTAGCATAATAAGGTGGTAGGCGATACAAGGGAGGAATTTGCATCTTGCTTGCCCATGTATTATGAGATTGTGAAAAAAAAAAATATACATACATATATATATATATATATATTATAATTTAAATGTTTTTGGTATGTTTATGTGAGTGTATCAAAATTCCAATTATTACTAGGACATTAGATCTCACATAGTTATTTTACCATTTCAAGTGATGGCTTCAATAGGAGCTAAAAGAAAACATTGGAAGAGTGAGCCTCTAAAATAGAACTAGTAATACAGGTCAATACATAAGTTCTGGGATGCAAGCTATGCGGTTCGTAGGATGTCATAACCCATATCCTAGTGGGTTGTATTCTTGCTCAGCCTACATCCCGCAAGGATGGGTTGGCAAGTTGGTAGACTAACCTGCCAATTAAACATATATATATATATATATATATGTATTACATTTTTTTGTACTTTTAAAAATTATAAATTCACCTCTTTTTATTTTTTTTACTGTAAAACAAATCGTGAGAAAACTTAATTATCTAAGTAATGATAAAACTCTCTCTAAATCATAAAAAACACATTATAAATTTAAGATACATTAATACAATTCAAAATAAATATCTACTCCATTTCAAACAAACATAATGCCTATCAATTATATTTCAATTATATTTTAATTTGTTCCATTATTCACTCAGTTGTGGCGCGTCATTTAATAATCTTAATAACTATTTTTATAAGCATGGAAAAATCTTAATTATTATCATGTATATGCTGTACGTGTTTTATATAACACTATAAAATCCTTCAAATATGTGGGGATGTCAAACATAATTAATTTTTTTTTTACATGTACTATACTTTAAAGCCTCTCTTCTTTTGATACATAGTGCATGGTTACCAGGTTGTATACTTGTATTATTAAAATTAGGGGGCAACATAATAAATATGCATCAAATAACATTAGTTAATTATATCAAATAAATTGATGTTGACAAAGAGTGAAGTTAATTGCTGAATGTGAATAAGGAGGAGTCATAATTAAGAAAAAAGAAAATAAAAAAATAAGCTGGTTAATCTACCAACTTGTGGGTTTAAGTTATGCGGTGTAATTCAAAATCCAATTTGAATATAAATGAACTCATTTTTGCCAACCCACCCCTTCACCATTTGGTAAGTTGCAAGCTTAACTTATATTACTAGCTCAACTGTAGAGGCCTATTGTGCTCCTCATGTTTAGTATTTGCTTGATATTTATACTTAATTTTTTCAAGTCTCTAGGATAGTCTTTTAATTTAAGTTTTAACTACACTCGATACAGATGATGACTCTAGGATACTATATTATGATTTGTAATTTATCTAGACTTATTTTGATTTCCGACTCACGATATATAGTTTTATCATCTTTAAGTATACATGTAGGTTTCTTTTAACCATGGTAGTTTTTGTTATTTGAATAGAACAATTTCACAGGTGAGTCAAAATATCAACAATTTACATATTTTATATAATTCATGCATTGGAGGTCGGACACGTACATTGGCATGAAAGCGACAGATGTGGTTGAGATATCGAGAATAAAATATTTTTGAAGTTTTAATAGGGCCCTATTCATTGGGTTAATGATTGATTGATGAAAATAAAATAGAGATAATCAATATCAACCGTAAATTCAGAGTTATCATATAATCATTTACTATGCTTTTAATTGATTGATTGATAATATATATATATATATATATATGTAATTAAATAAATAGCTAAACAAACAAATTAAAAGTAAGCTTTCATTACGCTTGTGATAATGATTTCTCTTAGATTTTTAGTGAGAATTAATTAACCTCTCCTACTATTGTTTTCAATGTCGTTATCACAACACTAGACCTTTTAGCATTTTTTATATGCTTTTTCATATTCTCATAATTACAAAATATTCTCAATAATTAAGGTTGGGAAGGCATAATTTGTATATGCAATGCTAGAAGCAGGTTTGGGTGAGGGTGGGCAAATGCAACCTCTCACTTTGGAACAAATTGCAAGTAGTGTATGTAAATTTTACAACTTTACACCCTCCATTCTTAACATTTTTGCACCTTTGAACTAAACAAAAAATATTTAAGCTAAAAAATTTGTTAGATATTTAATATTTTGATGGTCAAGATAAGATGTAAAGAAAATATTTACATAAAAGACTATTCCTCTAATTTTATTTATAGGGTAGAAAAAGAAAATTATTTTGGTCATATTTATAAGGCCTCTTGCCCCTATTAAATCTTAGGAAAGTTATTAAATGCTAGAGCATTTTACTTATAAAGTAGATATATTTAATAAAGATAAATTAAAAATGTTTTTCTTAATTCAGTAATAATGATGAAAAAGATACATTATTATTTTTGAAAAAAATATTAATTTTTAAATTAAATTACCTCGCACTCCTTGACACGGCTTTGCCACTGTGTGTATGTTTGTCATGTATGATCAAGGTGTGCATGCAAGGTCCTTCTTTCACATTCCTATAAGACTTGATTATGGGTCCATGTTTGTGCATAATCTAACGTAAATATAAATACTGTAATTTTTTTTTTAAGGATTTGACATTTTCTAGAGACATTATTAGTTAGAATAGTACTTGAACAAAACTTGAAGATTTTTTACAGCCGTAATTGTGGGACATGCATCGTGGTTTTGTTCATATCATTTCCTTAAATAGAGTGATCAAGGCCCAAATTATATGTGAGGAACAAAGAAAAGGACACCATACGTAAAATGTTGTGGTCATTCACAATATCTCAATGAGATCTCCATGAGACCGACGAAGTGACCATCACTTCATATATGAAGCATTAGAATGCAGGTACAAGGGGCACCATTTGAATGTGTTTATTGCTTTGTCTATATATATAATCACTTTTTCAAATTAAAAATTTGAAAAACAGGGTAAGGAAAGTCTCCACTTCTCTAATTTTTTCCAATTAAAATTATAAAAATCTCCTCTTTCCTCCCCTCCCCCATGATTCCCCTCAAACCAAATAGATCATAAAATCTAATACAGAAGCTAATTTTATTAACATAAAATGAATTATTAAAGTTGGAAGCAAGAATATAATTAAGTACTTTAATTTGTGAATCATGGACATTGTATAACTTTTTTTTTAAAGAAATCAATTTATGAAAGATGAAAATAAAATAGAAAAAACAATATCTACCCTAAATCATGAGTTATAATATACTATCATATAATATAATTTATCATGTTTTTAATTGATTGATTATATATATATATTAAATAAATAAATAACTAAATAAACACAAGTAAGCTTTCATTTCGCTTGTTATAATGATTTTTGGTGATAATAGTCGACCTCGCTTGACATTGTTTTCAATGACATTGATTACATGAGACTTTCAAAGTCTCATAATTATTCCACTCCAAAATTCTCAGTAAGGTTGAGAAGACATGATTCGTGTGTACGTCATGTAGGATCAGGGTGCATACATGTTACTTCCATATAGGTTATCGTGGAACATGAATCATGGCTATGTTCATATCATTTCCCTAAATAAAGTGGAGGAAATTATATGCAAGGAACAAGAGATTGATGATGTGACTACCATTTCATATATTTGAACGTGTTTATTGCTTCGTCTACATGTTTATTGGCTTTAGTATCACGACTCAAAGACATGCCCAAAGATGATAAAGTTGAAGGGGAATGCACGGTGAAGAAGAAACAATTTGTTTATGGTTGAGAAGAAGCATACCAAATCCGCAATAAAATCACTCATTATATCGGAAATGGGAAAATTTGATGATTATTTGTGTAAAGGTGGCGCAACCTCATTATTAAAAAAAATTTCCCCCAATTTATTAATCCAATAAAGGGTGATTTTATAAATTCAAGTATGATTAGATTTGAGGATAATTATAGAATGCTAATAGACCTATTATGTTTGGCTTTAGCCTTTAGATTGGTTCAAAAGTGAATTGGGCCATCTGGACTAAAAGTGTAAAGAGAAAATTGGAATTTCGTCTCCCGTGCATTACACTGTGGCATAATACATTTATGCTGTAGTGTAATGTTGTTGGGAACCAGTTTTTTCAAAAAGCAAAAAGAAAAAAAAATTCAAATGAGAGGGGAGAGAGAGAGAGACTAGAAGTAGAGAAGGGGTGATGGAGAGAGAGTATTTTCTTTGTTAGGGCATTAATTTTTGGACATTTTCGAGATGACTGAAACTTAATTTTACCTAGGTATGCCTTCCTAATTATCTCTTCTTTTTCTTCTCCTCTCTACACATATCTTAGAAGTAAGAATATTTGAGGTTGTGATATGAGGATTTTTGGACCTAGGGCTATGGATCCGAACCCATTAGTCTAAATGAGACTAATGGGAGTTATGGATGGGATGTATTATCTTTATAGGTAGGACATGCTTTATGCCTCTTTACACTATATCTAGAAGAGTTTCTATATGTAGGGAAATTATTTATTGTGCAAAAAATCATAGCTCTTAGCTTGAAAGACTAATTCTGATATGAATCAAACATATCTATATCTACCTACCACATCATCTTCAAATCTTCAATCAATGATGCTATATAAATATCTATGTCATTTAATTTCCTAGTTGTTTAGGGCATGAAACCATCAAAGATAGCATGATATATTTTCTTTTCATGCATCACCATAGAGGAAGATTATAAATCATGAGCAAAATAGGCCATGAGCTATGTTAACTACTAAGATTGTCGTAAAGATTCATTTCATTTGTACATAGCCAAAGCCTAAGATTTCTAGGCTCATTTCTAAATTCAAGAAATGATTGATCAATACCTTTGAATTGTGGAGAATTAGCTAGACACTGAAGTATGCCATCAAACTTTTTTTCATCAACATGCCATCTCAAGTTCTTTGCCTCATTTAAATTAGCAAATAAATGTTTAAACATTGGTATTATAGAAAAAATACCACAACACCTTCGCTGGAGGCCTCTTAATAATGGAATCATTACCACTATCCATCTCTTTTACTTTATAGCATGATGCCCTATCAATCAGACATACGTCCGACACTTCAAAATTATTTCTGTACAATATATAGTTGTTAGGGCAAACATGGATCTTTATTATTGTGAAACTTTGTGAAACTCTTATTACTCCACCCATATCCCACATTCAAGGTCAACAACTTCAATAACAACTTGTACACCCTAGATATAAAGGCATTTCTAAATTATTGCACAAGCTATCATATTTGTGCATCTTCTCAATGGCTTCAATGCCAATATCACATAATGTATCCTTTATTTAATTGCTAAAATCCATATCATCATCCTCGTCCTATAGCAAAGTACAGTTTCTAAATTCACCATGTAACACCTACTGTCTGCACAATTTGTAGAACTCAAAACAAATTATGTGATCCTTAATCTCTATAGGACTTTGTCACAACCCATTTAAGCATTTAACACAAAGACAATAGAATAATCCTTTGTTATTGTGAACATTGTTCTTTGCAAATTTTAGAAATTGATCTACACCCTCTCATATTCGTGAGTTATTTGCAAAGCATCTATCCAACTAAGGTTCATCATTATCTATTTCAAATAACAAAAAAAGTTATGATTTAAATTTTTAAAAAAAATTGATAGCATAATAATTTATAAAGTGAGATTTCCTATGCACTAAATGAATTTAGTAAATTAATTAAATTAACTATCTAAAATAAATTGTTAATTATACTGTTTTATTTAACCTTACTAAAAAGCAATTTGAACAAATTTTGACACACCCAAATGATTAAACTCCAACAAATAAATTATACTGAATTTTAAAAAAATTCAATATCTTGGAAATTCTTTTAAAAACATTTGGCAACATAACAATTTATAAAATGAGATTCCTTATGCACTAAACCCCTCAATTTGATCAATTTAAGCACATCTAAATTGAATTGTCAATAATTATCAACTTTAGTCAATAATCAATTCAAACTATCACATACAAGCTATCACATATAATCATCAAACAATAATCTAATTTATAATAGTGGGTGTTCAAAAATTATCCCAACAAATAGACTAAAAAGGAAAAAAAAAAGGTAACAAACGAACATAAAAACAATAAAAAAACCTAGCAAAGAAAAATAAATTTGTGAAGCTTAAAGGCTAATTTAGAAAAAAAAAGCCAAATAATTAGGGAAAAAATTGGAACACAAGCTGTGAAGAGAGGGCAATGGCAAGATGAGATGGGGGCAGTGACAAGCTTAGGCGTGGAGAGCTATGGGAAACTAGTGATAATGAGCTTTGGGCAATTGATGGTGGCAAGCTATGGGCACACGAGGAAAGAGAGCTGGGGGTTGAGAGTTAGGGAGCTTAGTGTGCATAACGAACAAGTTGTAGGAGCTATGGCAAGGATGGAAGGAGCTATGGGAGCTACAAATGAGGCAAGGAGCTATGGGAGCTATGAGTGTGAGGGAGCTGGGGGTGTATGATGAACAAGCTGTGGATGACAATGAGGGAGTTGAGGGGGGAGTGAGGGAGTGAGTTTTGGGCAAAAATAAGGGCACTTTGAAAACCATTTTAATTAATTATGTCTGAATTCAGGTACAATTAAAATTTAATTATTTATTTTTTTAAATTAAATATCATATTTTTTCATTTAATATTTAATTGTGTATAATGATAAATTATAATATTTATTTTTTAAAATTAAATAATTAAATTTACAATTAACTAAAATTGATTGATTTTTTTATTTAGTAAATTATTATTTTACTAAAATTTAATCATTCAAATTTTTTAAAAATCAAATATTTTAATTTTTCATTTATTATTTAATTATGTATGAATTTAGACACATTTAATGTTGATAAATTCAAAACACATTTATTATATCTAAATTCAAACACAATTGATTAAAATAGTTAATATTTATTTATTAAATTATTATTTTAAATCTTCATTATTTTTGAGTTTTTAAATACCTAAACCATTAGTTGAGTTTGTCATAAAATAAATAAGGGTTAATGAGCAAATAGGACTTTGAACTATTGCTCGAAATCGGCTTGGATCATGAATTCTTAAAATATGCAAAATAAATCCTAAACTTTTCCATTCATAGCAAAATAAACCCTAACCGTTAATTTTTTAACACCATTACTCTCTACATAGGTATTGTTTAGGATTTATTTTCCTATAATTTTAACCTTGATTGTTACAACACTTATGTGGACAATGATAGTGTTAAAAAATTTAATGATCGGGGTTTATTTTGTTAAGAATTTAAAAGACCTTAAATTTCTATGCCATGCATCGCGGTAAACTCAGTACTAGCCATAAGATGTGGTATACCAAGGAAGTTGTGCTCACACGCTCCACTACACAATGACATTCTTCTTCTCTTGTCTGTCCATATAATATCCCAAAGAGTCAAAACAACATTTCATCATTCAAGGAGTATTTCACAAGCCCAAGCATCTAAGTTACTAGCTCATGCACCACAAGATTAATAGGTGATGAATTTCTTTTCCAAGAGTTAAGTGAATGTACCTCTTATTGATTTGATTAAGAACATTTCTAAGTATGCTAAATTTTTTAACGAGTATTGGACAAATAAGAGGAAACTCAAACTAAATGCTAGAGTTCAATTGCCGTTCTCTATTAGTGTTATTATGAAGCCCTAACTTCCTATTAAGTATAAGGAACCCAGATTCTTCACAATCCCTTACCAAATTGGTCTTTTGAAGTTTTCACATGCATTGATTATGCAGCATTAAATATGATGCCTTCTTCCATTTATGCTTTATTAGACATTGATTATTTGTGTGCCACCAACATGATTTGTCAATTGGCTAGTAAAAGTGTTAGGACACCTTAAGGAATTGTTGATGATTTGATTGTAGTGTTAAAAGCCTTCTATTTTTGGTTAAATTTTATATTTTGGATATGGCTAGCAAGGGTAATGGGGAGGATATACTCATTTTGGGAAGGCCATTCATGATGACTGCAAAGACCCTCATTGATATAGACAAGAGGACTTTGATGCTAGGATGTGGTGATGAGAATATTTATTTTAACATCTAGGAAGCAATGAAATTTCCTTACGAGGATTATTCTTTCCTAGGTCCAAATGCTATTAAGAGTGCTATTGATGACTTAGTAAGTGAGCATGCTTTATCTTTGCCTCTCTCATGTGATACTTTGTTAGCTAATTTTAAGCCTAGCATTGATTGTTCTTGTATGGATGGTATTTCATGTGATGTTTGTGAGGAATTGCTTCTAGATTGCTTGATAAGGATTCTCCTTTAAACTTGTCTCTTATGGAAGATTTTCATTTACCTTCCTTGATTTTCATGCTTGATCATAAAGAAGACATTTCTCCTTGTTTGTAGGCACCAAAGGTATATGCAACCATTCTTCTCTTAATATTCTTTGGATTCCCAAGCATAAGGATGTAAGCCTATTCAAAACTACATTAGAGGCCTTAGAAACTATCAAGCCAAGTAAGGACATTCACCAAACAAAGGAGTGGCCAAAAAGATGGATGAATTGGTGCATGAAGATGATTGCTTAAATTGAGAAAATTTTCCAGCATCATTATTTGAGGTAAATTTTGGCCAAGGCAAGAAATTTGAAGAGAAAAAGGGAAAATAAAAGGTGTGTAAGTACTTGGAGCTTTAAGAGCTAGAGCCATCAAGTGTGGAACCTCTTAATTTTTAATTGAAGATATTGCCATCCAAATTGAAGAATGATTACTTTTAAAATTATAAGGTGAACCACAACTTCAAGGCACCATGATAAACTTCAAATGTTATATCTATCCTTATTGCTTGAACTTCAAATTTACTTGTACACATAGCACACAAGTGGATATACTTCTTAGTATATGCTTGCTGCCACTTTTCACACATGTGGATCACTTTTCTCGCATGTGTTTGTGCTTTGTGAAATCCTTGTTAAAGCATAAGTGTGGGGGAGGTATGCTCGAGTTCTTTAGTTTTCTTTTCTTTATTTCCTTTGTTTTGTTGGGTTTTAGAAAATGAATTGTGCCATTATTTTTGGTGAGTTAGTTTAGTCAGGTTGCCATTTTTAGGTTATCATAATGGTGTTTTATTTTCAATTTTGAAAAAAAAGGACAAAATTTCGCATCTTAGAGAGCTTGACAATACTCTGTTTTTAGTTTCTCTACCTTAAATTCAAAAATTAACTAGGAATGAGTATGGAGGAGTTTTGACCTAGAATTTATTTCATTAGAAATCCATACTTCTTATCTTCAGTTTAAAATTGGTTTGGTAAATTTTGGACTGAGAATTGTTTTATATATTTTCTGCAAGCTATCAAGGTCCTAAAAGCCTTTACAGAGGCTTTCAAAACCTTGTTGACTCTCACACTATGTGTTTAATTTGTTTGGTTATAATTTCATATTTCTCCATATTTTCTTGGATTCATTTCTAGTGTTTAGCATTTTCTTTGATTTGATCTTTATCATGTTAAAACATTTGTTAGCAGTTCATAAGGTCCTCTAGATGACATTCTATTTCTCTAGAACTATGGACTAGTTTGTGAAAACTTTTTGAAGAATTGGAAAGGAATTTGAGCTAAAATTTTTATATCATTATCATGTATACCATTTCTATCTCTCATAAAATTTTTGTGCGAATTGCTCATGTGGATTTTTGTGTTACAACATTTACAAGTTCACTATTTCTAGAGAGACATTTACGGAATTTCCAAAAAGTCATGACTTTGGCCTTTTCAACCACCACATTTGCACTCAAAAATTGTTTTCTCTTGTACTTTTCATGCATTCATTCATGGAGAGACATAAAAATTGGTTTTCTTTTTGCTTTGTGTTTTGAAAATTTTTGAAAAATTATAAAAATTCTATTTTGATTTGTCCTCAGAAATTTAAAAATTGTTTGGGATTTGGAATATAAACTTTTGAGATAATGTTTCCCTAATTATTATAATTTATGAAGAAAGTTTACTATTAAAGTGTGTGCATTTGATTAGAAAAGCAAAAATTAGCCAACACGGAAGGAACTTCAACCGATGAGGGTTATTTCTTTAGTATTTTCACCCTTTAGAACTTGTATTTCCTCTTAATCAAGGCTATATCATTGCATTTTTTGTAGAGAAGGTGATTTTGGAATTCCTATAAAAAGCACAAGGCCTTTTAACTAACCTTAATATGATTAATTATCCCTTGTTAGCCACCTTGAGCCTTTCTTTTATTTTCATTCATTTTTAAACATTATCCCTTTGTTTCTCCATAGATTGCATATAATCTTTTATAATGTTCTTCAATATCTTTAATTTTTCTTAGTTTAACTTAGTGGATAAACTTAGTCCTACATCTATTCCATCTCTTTATAGGAACAATTTCTTTTATGTGACTCATATCTTTGAACCCAAGATACTTCATAACTTTTGTATCAGAGAAAATAGACAAATATGGAAAAGAATGGCAAGAAAGGAAAGAAAAAAAGAAAAAGAAATATGAAGAAGAAAGGAGGAAAAGAAAGAGCAAAAGAAAGGAAAAAAAAGATTGCCAAAAGGAACAAAAAAGAAAAAAGAAATGGAAAGAAAAGAAAAATGAGAGAAGAAAAAGAAAGAAATGAAAAGGCAAAAGTCAAGCAAGAATGTGAAGGTTTCTTGAGTTACATGTCATTGAACTACTTTGTTTTTGTTGTTTCATATCCTTTTCATTCCCATTATTCATTTCATTTTTTATCCACTTAGTGAAAGTTTGGAAAGTTTTAAACATTATTGCATGTTCACATTGTGGCCAAGGCATAGTTTCTTGAGCCAAAATCTTACCCACTCACATGCAAATCTAAGTATATCCTTTTAATAGCTATATTACATCCTTAATAAAGACCAATTGATTCTTGAGAACATTTGAAAATTAGTAGCGGAAAGATAGAAGAATTATAAGCTTATGGTAGGTGCTTTACTAATGCACATAGAGTGAAATGATTTATCTTTCAAACATTTGAGTGGATTGAGAGCAAGCACTATATCCTTGTGGGGCTTTATCTATGATTTTGCATCTTTTAATGGTTCACTTGTGAGGAATAAAGTTGTTTAATTAGGCTAGAAATATTTCCTTATATTTCCTTGGTTTCTATGAAAACTTCCTTGACTTTTGGTTTGATTTCCATTAGCTTGGATTTTAAGGAATTGTGAGGTGTGAGGTATTATTTTGATTTGATTTTGCCCGAATTGTAAAAGATTAGTGTAAGGGAATTTTGATGGGTCATATTTGTTTCACACTTTTCTTACGCATTTAGGACACATTTTATAATAAGAAACCTTATAATGTGCATATTTGGTGTTAAATTAGGGTTTTGGATCCTAGAAAGAATTTATACATATTAGGGGTATTTTGGTCATTTTTTACTTTGCTAGGATTTAAGGACAAATGTGAAATTTTATGTGTGCATTTATATTAGGTCCATTTAGGTTGAATTATTTAGTCTTAAAAGTTACATTTGGACCTACAGTTAAAAAGTCAACATTTTAGGCTGACTTGTTAATGTAGTAAGTTTGACCTAATTTACATGCATGCATGGCTATCTTATATTTCTTATGTCTGTTTATGAAGTTTTGAATGGATTTTGAAGATACATGCAAAAAGATATTAGCGTTTGAATATTTTCATATTTTATCACATGTGCAAATAGCTTAGTCAAATTTCATGTTATTGTCTTAAGTGACATTTTGCATGGAGAAGACCTTGGTTCAAGACTTGATGAAGCACATGAGGAAGTTTAAGGGACAAAATCCAGATTTGGAATGTAACCTAAATGGCATGATCATCAAGGCAAATTATGAAGAACATGAGTTTACCATGCATTTACATACAAGTGATCAAGTTGCCTTATTAAAGCTCACGATAGTTGCAATGTGAATAAGAGGCTTTGAAAGGAAAAATTCAGATATGATTTTAATGCAATAAGGTGTGAATTTTAATGTGACAAGGAGGAATACAAAATCTTAACATGTTCATGCACATGTGAGATTAGAAGAGCAGTATTGAAATTATAACCTAAGTTGATTTGCAACCTAAACTACCCTTAACCTCACTTTGCCTAACCACTTATGTTTAGTTTGGACAATTTGTTTACCAAGCAACCTTCTATAATTTTGGCCAGATATTTGTTAGAATTTTGAGACCATTCACACATTTGTTTATATTTTCACCTTGAAGTTCATTAAATTCTCTCACTTCTCTACATTTGTTTATATTTTCATCTTGAAGTTCATCAAATTCTCTCACTTCTCTCTCTACACTTTCACGCTCAATCTAACCATCCAAATTCCATAAAAATCACATCATTCTCTTCCTCTCATCTTCTCCTCTATAATCTAGAGCTTTCATAAGGATCTGAACTTGTTTGCTTTGGGCAATTTCATGATGAAGATGACCACAATCTTAGATCTTAGCCCAAGTGATCACTTAAAGATGCAAGGCTAGATTCTTGAAGGAGCTACTATATAGATGAAGAAATCTTGAGTTTCTATTATTTTCTAGTAGATTTAAATTTCTCTCTCTAGAATTACAAATTTATATGACTCCTTGATCTTGTAATTTCAAGTGATAATATATGTGATTGAGAGATAATTATTGTAACTTGATGTTTGTTACCTTGAGCACATGATTTAGGCCTCCTTGAGCTTATCTATAATCTTGGTGTAGTTTGATGAGTTTAACAGGTTTTCTTGCTGGTTATAATCTTACTAACTTGAATACATGTGAATATCTTCATTTATCATAATCTTGAACATGTTGATTCCATTAAATGTACTTGATGTGATTGATTCATATTTGTAACACTTTAGTTAGGCTTCTTGCTAGCTAAGCCTAGGCTCACTCTAAGACCATAATTTTAGATTAGGGTTGGTCAAGCTGTTAGCTAAATCTTGATTAATATAACTAAGTAAAACTAAAAAGAAGAGAGAGGGGGCCAAATTAGCTAGGTTGTAATCAAACAAGGATAGGTGATCAAATCCACATAAGAGTTCCTACTTTTAATAAGCTTTCACTCACCCATGTGATAGAATTCATTTGTTACCTACTTTATTTGTCAATTAGGACCCTTTTATTAATGATTTATTACCTTCAAGTGCACACATTGCATTAGATTTGGAATTTTGCCTAAGTTTCTAAGTTTAGTGCATTAGGGGTATTTTGGTCCAAAAAATAAAATTTTGAGAAAATGTACAAGAAAAATTGTAAAATTATATTTTATATCCAGTTTATGAGTGTTAAAAGTAGATTTTTAAAATTTATTTTAGTTTGAGAGTAACTAAATAAAAAGTCAACACTTTCTTAAGTATCTTAGTTTGACCTAATTTTCGGTTCGCCTTTGTATGCAAATTTTTGTATAATCTTGTGTAGCCTAAACCTTAATTATTTTAATTAATTCTCCCTTCTAATTATGAATTTAATTTTGGAAATTAATTAAATTTTATTATATCACATGCTATTTAATTAAATTATATGATTTATGTGACATAAGTGACATGTGACTTGTGCATCAATTGAGCAATTGAGGTCAACATTCTTTGAGGTCAAAACTTATGGTTTTCATGTGAATTAGGCTTTATTTGGGGATTAAATCAGCTTAAAAATGTGGATGACACATGGGAAATTACACACACATTGGAATCATCTACCAACCACTAGGATGTTGTCACCTTGCAAGTGTGACAAGGCTCCCATTTCCATTTTAATTTCATTTCATTTTTTTAATTAAGCTTCAGCTGATGGGAAATACTTAGGAGCACGTCCACTTAACCTCAATTCAGATCCAACACTCATCTCATTCATCTTCCACATTTTCTCTCTCTCGTTCATAGTATTCATTTTCTCTCTTTTGTTCTTCATTTTCCAGCACCTTAACCTCCATTTTTAGCCACTAAAACCTCCACAAAACTCACACCATTCTTCTCCTCTCTTCATTTTCATTCCATCTCTTCCTATTTCACAAGGATCTAAGCTTATTTTCTTCATCCCAAGTTCTATGAATTTCAGTCAACAAGCTTCCAACTTAGGGTTCTTAAA
Source organism: Prosopis cineraria (assembly GCF_029017545.1). Classification (NCBI taxonomy): domain Eukaryota; kingdom Viridiplantae; phylum Streptophyta; class Magnoliopsida; order Fabales; family Fabaceae; genus Prosopis; species Prosopis cineraria. The sequence continues at coordinate 21,179,979 of NW_026555341.1, forward strand.
AATGATAAAGATTGGCTAAGTTTCTTGGTAGAATACTAGGGAGATGAAGATGGAGGATGAGTCTTCAGTTTCAAATTGGCTAAGTTCTTTTGTTTCCCATCATCTTCTCTTTTTACTAGATGGTTATATTCCTTAATCTAGGGTTTAATCATCTTAGCTTGTAAATTCTAAATTAAATTTGATGTTGATGTAAAGAGAGAGGATTGTTTCATTTAATTTCTTCCTTGGACAGCCATGACTGAATTTTGCCACTCTTTGTTTGGCACATAATCTTGTGTTTTTCAATTAGTGAATTACTTGTGTTAATATTTCATAATATTGTGGTGTTAATGCTTATGTTGTTGAGTAGCTTGACATAATCTTATGGTTACTCATATTGTTGCTTTGACCGTGGTTGTTGAGAGGAGATTATGAGTGAATCACTTGGCTAATTTTTACACCACTTGCTTAATTGAAATAGGGACTTTAATCTAAGACCTAGGAAAGTTAGCTAATAAAGTTAATTGGCTTAGGATAATTTTCTTAAGTCAAGATAGCTTTAGTCAAGAGGAAAGGGAAGCTTAACTTAGCCTAATCATGAGAAGATAGAGTCCAAAATCAACTAATCTCTAAGGTTCCATTATTGTGAAAAGGGAAGTGCATTTCATTCACTTTATTTACCATTTTAATCATTAGGTAATTAGTTTAGATAATTAGGTAGCTAAATTCCTACAACTTTAGGTGATTTATTTTACTAGATAACTTTTAATTAGACTAAGACCATTCCTTAGGAGATGACCTAGGGTTGACTCTATATTGCATTAGGATTAGCTTTATTTTAATTTTGAGGATAAGTGATTAATTCCTATCAAAATTTTGGCGCCATTGCCGGGGAGTGGTTTAGGTTTAATTCTAAGGTTGTTTAGTGCTTAATTTATATTTTTAGTGTCCCTAGAAATTTTTGTAAAAAATTATAAAATTTTTTGTTTAATGTTTTGTATAGTATTTTTGTGTGTTTTGAGTGTTTTTGTTCTGTTTTGAAAAAAAAAATATTAGTGCAATTTTCATTGGTTTGGTATAGAGCTGAAAATACTCTATTTCTAGTGTCATGATCTGAAATTAAAAAATTAATTAGGAATGAGTCTGAGGGAATTTGAAATTGAAATTTATTTCATTGAAAACTCTATATTTTAGCTTCATTTTTGAAATTGGTTTTGTCAATTTTGAATGTGGGAAGTGTCAAATTTTACAAACTAATAAGGTCTAGGGAGCCTTTATAGAGGACTCCTAAAACCCTGTTTCAAATTTAAGTTCACATATCTCCCTCTTTGTGCATCCAAATTGATTGATTCTAGTCTTATTTTTCTTATCACTATCTTAGATTTGTTTCTTGTGTCTAGAATTTTTTTTCAATTTTTCTATTTTCCTATTTGAAAGTTTGTTAGAAGTTTTAAAGGTCTTCTGGACAAAATTCTGTTTATCTAGACCTATAGACCAACTTGCAAAAACGTCTGGGAACGATTGGAAAGGATTTGTGGTTTGAAAGTTTTATATAATTTTCCTATATATCTCTTGTATTTCTCATAAAATTTTCAGGAGAATTTCTCAAGTGGATTGGCTGTTAGAAAATTCACAAGTTCACTGTCTCCAGAGAGCCTATTGTGCAAATTCCAGAGTTGCCAAAGCTTCTTGGTTGAGCATTTCTAACTCTCTTTCTACTTGTTTGGTGTTGTTTTTGATTTTTTTTTTCATTTTGTTGCTATTGAGTTTATAGAAAAAAGAAAAAAATTATTTCTCTTACTTTTGTGTGTTTTGAATTGTTTCTTCTTGATTTTCATTTTTGTTTAGCTCTTTCTTTGTTCTTAATTTTCTTGAGTTTGATTAGTGCATGACCCGAAGAAAACATACCTTTTTTGATTCATTAGATCTAGAAATTAAAAGGACTATTTCTAGATTGAGAAGATCACAACCTATTCTTAGGACATGGGCATGTGCATAATGAGGGCCATGGGAATGGAAATGAGAATTTGCATGATGATGGCCATGTTAATAATGAATTTAAAGGCTTGCAATCCTAGAGAGGAGAGGAGCATTATGCAATTAACTTAACCTAATTGTCATGATAATCCTTATGACTTGTATGTTCCTCCTACTAATGTTCGATTTGAAATTAAACCCTCTTTGATTAATACATAGCCTAAATTTCATGGGTTACTAAGAAAGGATTGCCATAGGTTTTTGCGTACTCTCCTATTGGTTTGTGATACTATGAAGCCTATGTATGTAAATGTTGATGATATTCAAACTAAGGCTTTGTATTTTTTCTTGAAGGTTTAGCAAAGGAGTGGTATTTCAACTACCCTTCTTATGTGGAAGTGAGCACATGGGCCGAGCTAAGAAGACTCTTCTTGGATAAATTCTTTCCAAATTCCAAGGTTAGCAATTTGAGGAAGTAAATTTATAGGGTCCAACAAGGAGAAGATAAGAGTCTCTATGAGTATTGGACTAGATTCCAAGGTCTTTTGGCTAAATGCCCACACTATCAAATTTCTAGTGAGAATTTAGTCCAATATTTCTATAAAGGCTTACTTCCAAGAGATAAAATTAACATCGATGCTGCTAGTAGTGGATGCTTGATTGACCTTACTTTCTTAAAGGCTTGGGAACTAATTGAGAAGATGGCCTCAAGTGGCGCTCAATACTATACAAGGGAGAAGAGAAATGTGAATATGGTAGGTTCCTTAATTCTTAATGATTTTACATGTGGACTTGCTAGCTGCCAAGATTGGGAGAATGTTGGCTTGACAAATATCTCAAGTGAGCAATGTAAGTACTTCTCAAGTATTTGTCCCTTATTCTTGTACTTTTTATGACTCACCCATGCATGTAAAAAGCAATTGTCCTATCAAGTTTGAGCAAGTGAATGCTATCTATAATGAAAAATAATCCTATGGTAGGAGGCAAGGACAGAGAGCTTATTCTAATACTTATAACCTTTCATAAAGAGACCATCCTAATTTCTCCTATTCGAACTTAAATGTGGCTTTGCAAGACAATTAATAAAGACGATCTTATCAAAACACCTTTGGCCATGACCTTTCATCTCATTTGTCTCAAGGTAACTCTTCTCAAAGCTACAATCCAAATAGTAATTCTCTTGCACCTTCTTTTAATTCTTATGGTGATAGGAGGCTTGTTCCAATTGAGAGTTCTTCTAACTCTAACTCTTCTAATGATGTAAATGTGTTACGCAAGCAATTGATTAAAATGAATTCCTTGTATAAAAACATGTATGATGGGTTAAGAAACAAGGTAGAGAGTATAGGTAACAAATATGAGAATATGAACTCTAAAATTGATACCCTTACTTCTCAAATGAATATGCTTGCTAACCAATTCAATGCAGCTAATACACAAGCCTCTACATAACCATCCAACACTGTTGATAATCCTAAAGCTAATCTTAATGCTATCATATTGAGGAGTTGTAAGGAGTTGGGAGAAAGAGTATAAGAAGACAAAAGACAAAGGAAGGCCAAGAATCCCCCTTTAAATTCTTCAATTGATGTTAATGTTTCTAGTTCTTCTTTTACTCTTAATGATGCATCTTTTTATAGGGATAATGAGGATAAGAACATTGAGGAGATCACATGTGAGAAACCATCTTTTAAGGTGGAAAAGAGGACTATAGCTGAGTTTTTTAGCATGGAAAAAGAGGGAAAGGCCTAGTAAAGTAAAATAACAAAGGAGAATTCAAGGAAGAAAGAAGGAAAGCAAAGTCAAGAGATTGTGAAGAAGCTTCCTTTCTCACAAGCACAAGTAGTCTCTAAGCAAGTGAAGGGACAATTTGATCAAGAGGTATATGATTTCTTCATTAAGATTCATATTAATGTACCCTTAATGGATGTACTTAAGAACTTTCCTAAGTATGTAAATTTTTAAAAGATTGTTATACAAACAAAAGAAAATTTTGGCCTAATGCAAGGTTATAATTACCGTCATCTGTGAGTGCAATCATGAAGCCTCAACTCCCCCCGATTCTTTCACAATTCCATGCAAGATTGGCAACACGTATTTTTCTCATGCATTGATAGACTTAGGTACAGCCATTAATGTTATGCTTCTTTCAATTTATCATGCCTTGAGTCTTGATTGCATGCACAAGACACCTATGATATGCCAATTAGCAAATAGAAGTGTTGGAAGACCACATGGAATAGTAGAAGACTTGTTGGTTTATGTTAAAGGTCTATTCTTTGTTAAGTGTAAGTTCTATTAAGTTATTGCTTCATGATACTTGTAAGTCTCACATGCTTGATTCTTTCTCACATGCTGATGATGATTTATCTATTGTCACTACTACATGCATTGATGGATGTAATTGTCTTATTTGTTTAGAAATTGATGCATGCTTGAATGATGCAACTACTTCTTCTTATGATTTATTTGAAATATCTCTCATGCTTGATCTTGAAATTTTTGAGAAGGTTATATCTTCTTTTGTTATAGGTACTAAAGCCATTAAGGCTGAATTTATAAGTTTTTATCTACTCAACTTGATGTTCTTAGGATTCCTAAGCTATTAGAGGAAAATTTTACACTTACACATGTCAAGGTTGTGGCTTATGTCCAAGCACTTGAAGACAAGTTACAAGAAAAGGGGGAGGCTGTAAAGAAAGAAGAAGTAATTAATGAAATTGAGCTTGAAAAAGAAGAGAAGCAATCAAAAACAAGTGAGGAGCCTAAAAGCCAAGAGAGTGCTATAGGAGATTCCACCAGATTAGACTTGAAGAAGCTCATTCCCTCTTGTGTAAAGCCACCTACCTTGGAGTTGAAGCCTTTACCATCCAATCTCAATTATGCATATCTCATTGAGAATGAAAAGCTTCCGGTAATAATTTCTAACTCTTTATCTTTTGAGAAAGAAAATGCATTGCTTGATATGTTGAGAAAGAACATGTATGCTATTGGTTGGACTCTAGCTAACATTCCTGGTATTGACCCTATTGTGTGCACACATAAACTTTTTTTTGAAGATAATGCTAAGCCCAGTAGGTAACCACAAAGGAGACTTAACCTATTGATCTTAGATGTGGTAAAGAAAGAGGTTGTTAAGCTACTTAGTGCTGGGATCATTTATCCTACAGTTAACAGTGATTAAATGTCTCCAACCTAAATTATGCCTAAGAAAGGGGGGATTACTGTGATAAAAAATGAGAAAGGAGAGCTTACCCCAACTAGAGTTTAAAATGCTTGGAGAGTGTGTATAGACTATAGGAAGCTCGATAATGTGACTAGGAAGGACCATTTTCCTTTGCCTTTTATTGATCAAATGCTTGATGGATTAGCTTTCAAGTCCCATTATTGCTTCCTAGATGGGTCCAGTGGGTATTTTCTGATTCCCATAGCTCCTAGTGACCAAGATAAGACCATCTTTACATACCTCTTTGGTACATTTGCCTATAGGATGATACCTTTTGGTCTTTGCAATACACCTGATACTTTTTAAAGATGCATGATGTCCATATTTTGTGATTGTATTGAAAATTGCATGGAAGTTTTTGTGAATGATTTTACTGTGTATGATGAGTTCCTTTAATTCTTGATTGCATTCTTTAGATGAAGTGCTTGGTAGGTTGATAGAAGACATTTGTTACCCACTTTTATTTGTCAATTAGGACCATTTTATTAATGATTTATCACCTTCAAGTGCACACATTGCATTAGATTTGGAACTTTGCCTAAGTTTCTAAGTTCAGTGCACTAGGGGCATTTTGGTCCAAAAAAATGAACTTCTGAGAAAATGTACAAGAAAAATTGACAAAGTGCATTTTATGTCCAGTTGATGAATGGTGAAATTATATTTTTAAAATTCATTTTAGTTTGGGAGCAATTAAATAAAAAAGTCAACACTTTCTTAAGTGTCTTAGTTTGTCCTAGTTTTTGGTTTGCCTTTGTGTGAAAATTTGTATATAATTTTGTGCAACTTGAAACTTGGTTAATTTAATAAATTCTCCCTTCTAATTATGAATTTAATTCTGGACATGAATTAGATTTTATTATATCATATGCTATTTAATTGAATTATGTGATTTATGTGACATAGGTGGCATATGACTTGTGCATCAATTGGGCAATTGAGGTCAACACTCCTTGAGGTCAATGGCTGATGGTTTACACGTGAATTATGATTATTTTGAGGGATTAGATCAGCTAAAATGATGTGGATGACACATGAAAAATTAGGCACACATTGAAATCATCTACAAACCAATAGGAAGTTGCCACCTTGCAAGTGTGACAAGGCTCCCATTTACATTTTAATTTCTTTTTCCTTATTTTAATTAAGCTTCAGCTGATGGGAGACACCAAGGAGCACGCCATTTTAAGCCCCAAATGGGATCCAACACATATCTCATTCATCTTCCACATTCTCTCTCTCTTGTTCATAGTGTTCTTCATTTTCTCTCTTTTGTTCTTCATTTTCCAGCACCCTAACCTCCATTTTCAGCCACCAAACCTCCACAAAACTCATACCATTCTTCTCCTCTCTTCATTTCGTTCCATCCCTTTCATTTTCACAAGGATTAAAGCTCATTTCCATCATTCAAGAGCTATGGAGTTTGGCCTTCACAAGCAATCACTAGGGTTCTTGAAGATAAAGATTGGCTAAGTTTCTTTGTGGAATCCTAGAGAGATGAAGATGGAGGATGAGTCTTGAGCTTCAAATTGGCTAAGTTCTTTTGTTTCCTATCCTCTTCTCTTTTTACTAGATGGTTAGATTCCTTAATCTAGGGTTTAATCATCTTAGCTTATAAATTCTAATTTGAATTTGATGTTGATGTAAAGAGAGAGGATTGTTTCATTTAATTTCTTCCTTGGACAGCCATGACTGAATTTTGCCACTCTTTGTTTGGCACATAATCTTGTGTTTTTCAATTAGTGAATATCTTGTGTTAATATTGCATAATCTTGTGGTGTTAATGCTTGTGTTGTTGAGTAGCTTGACATAATCTTGTGGTTGCTCAATTTTATGTTTTACCATGGCTGTTGAGAGAGGATTTTGAGTGAATCACTTGGCTAATGTCTTCACCAATTGGTTAATTGAACTAGGGACTTTAATCTAAGACCTAAGGAGGTTAGCTAATTAGGTTAATTTGGCTTAGGATAATTTTCTTAAGTCATGACAGCTTTAGTCAAGAGGAAAGAGAAGCTAAACTTAGCCTAATCATGAGAAGATAATGAGTCCAAAATCAACTAATCTCTAGGGTTCCATTATTGTAAAAAGGGAAGTTCATTTCACTCACTTTCACTAGCATTTTAATTACTTGCACATTAGGTAATTAGTTTAGATAATTAGCTAGGTAACTAAATTCCTACAAACTTTGGTTGATTTATTTCACTAGATAACTTTCAATTAGACTTAAAACCATTCCTTGGGAGATGACCTAGGGTTGGCCCTATATTGCATTAGGGTTAGCTTTAGTGTAATTTTGAGGATAAGCGACTAATTTCCTATCAAAATTTTGGCGCCGTTGCCGGGGAATGGTTTAAGTTTAATTCTAAGGTTGTTTAGTACTTAATTTATATTTTTAGTGTTCCTGGAAAATTTTTTGAAAAATTATAAAAATTTGTGTTTTGTGTTTTGTTTAGTGTTTTTTGTGTGTTTTGAGTGTTTTTATTCTGTTTTGAAAAAGAAAAAAAATTAGTGCAATTTTTGTTGGTTTGGTGTAGAGCTGAAAATACTCTGTTTCTAGTGTCTCTGTCTGAAATTGAAAAATTAACTGGGAATGAGTCTGAGGGAATTTGAACTTGAAATTTATTTCATTGAAAGCTCTATATCTTAGCTTCACTTTAAAATTGGTTTGGTCAATTTTGGACGTGGGAAGTGTCCTGTGGAAATTTTACAATCTAACAAGGTCCAGGGAGCCATTACAGAGGATTCCCAAAACCCTGTTTCAACTTTGAGTTAGCATATCTTCCTCTTTGTGCATTCAAATTGATTGATTCCAGTTTCATTTTTCTTATCACTGTCTTATATTTGTTTCTTGTGTTTAGGATTTTCTTCAATTTTTTCATTTTCCTATTTGAAAGTTTGTTAGAAGCTCTGAAGGCCTTCTGGACGAAATCCTGTTTCTCCAGACCTGAGGACCAATTTGTGAAAAATTCTGGGAACGATTGGGAAGGATTTTTAATCTAAAAGTTTTATATAATTTTCCTGTATATCTCTTGTGTTTCTCATAAAAGTTTCAGGGGAATTTATCATGTGGATTTGCTGATAGAAAATTCACAAGTTCACTATCTCCAGAGAGCCTACTGTGCGAATTCCAGAATTGCCAAAGCTTCTTGATTGAGCATTTCTAACTCTCTTTCTACTTGTTTGGTGTTTTTTTTTTTCATTTTGTTGCTATTGAGTATATTAAAAAAAAGAAAAAAAAATTATTTCTCTTGCTTTTGTGTGTTTTGAATTGTTTCGTGTTGATTTGCATTTTAGTTTAGCTTGTTCTTTGTTCTTAATTTTCTTGAGCTTGATTAGTGCATGACCCGAAAAAAACATACCTCTTTTGTTAAATTAGATCCAGAAATTGAAAGGACTATTTCTAGATTGAGAAGATCACAACCTATTCTTGATTCTCATTTGGTTTGTAATTCAACAATGGAAGGTATCTTAGGACATGAGCATGTGCATAATGAGGGCCATGGAAATGGGAATGAGAATTTGCATGATGATGGCCATGTTAATAATGAATTTGAAGGCTTGCATAACCCTAGAGAGGAGAGGAGCATTAGGCAATTAACTCAACCTAATTGGCATGATAATCCTTATGGCTTATATGTTCCTCTTACTAATGTTCAATTTGAAATTAAATCCTCCTTGATTAATGCATTGCCTAAATTTCATGGGTTACCAGGAGAGGATTGCCATAGGTTTTTGCATACTTTCCTATTGGTTTGTGATACTATGAAGCCTATGCATGTAAATGTTGATGATGTTCAAGCTAAGGCTTTTGTATTTTCTCTTGAAGGTTTAGCAAAGGAGTGGTATTTCAACTACCCTTCTTATGTGAAAGTAAGCACATGGGCCGAGCTAAAAGACTCTTCTTAGATAAATTCTTTCCAAATTCCAAGGTCACCAATTTGAGGAAGCAAATCTATGGGGTCCAACAAGGAGAGGATGAGAGTCTCTATGAGTATTGGACTAGATTCCAAGGCCTTTTGGCTAAATGCCCACACCATCAAATTTCTAGTGAGAATTTAGTCCAATATTTCTATGAGGGCTTGATTCCAAGAGACAAAGTTAACATTGATGCTACTAGTGGTGGATGCTTGATTGACCTCACTTCCTTAAAGGCTTGGGAACTAATTGACAAGATGGCTTCAAGTGGTGCTCAATACTCTACAAGGGAAAAAAGAAATGTGAATATGGTAGGTTCTTCAATTCTTAATGATTCATATGTGGACTTGCTAGCTGCCAAGATTGGGAGAATGTTGGCTCCACAAATATCTCAAGTGAGCAATGTAAGTACTTCTCAAGCACTTGTCCCTTATTCTTGTACTTTCTGTGACTCACCTATGCATGTAGAAAGCAATTGTCCTATTAAGTTTGAACAAGTAAATGCTATCTACAATGGAAAACAATCCTATGGTGGGAGGCAAGGGCAAGGAGCTTATTCTAATACTTACAACCCTTTATGGAGAGACCATCCTAATTTCTCCTATTCAAATCCAAATGTGGCTTTACAAGACAATCAACAAAGAGGATCCTATCAAAACACCTTTGGCCGTGACCCTCCACCTCATTTGTCTCAAGGTAGCTCTTCTCAAAGCTACAATCCAAGTGGTAATTCTCTTGCACCTTCTTCTAATTCTTATAGTGATAGGAGGCTTGTTCCAATTGAGAGTTCTTCTAATTCGAACTCTTCTAATGATGTGAATGTGTTACGTAAGCAGTTGATTGAAATGAACTCTTTGTATAAAAACATGTATGATGGCTTAGGGAACAAGGTAGAGAGTATGGGTAACAAGTGTGAGAACATGAACTCTAAAATTGATGCCCTTACTTCTCAAATGAATATGCTTGCTAACCAATTAAGTGCAGCCAATGCTCAAGCCTCTACATTACCATCCAACACGTTGCTAATCCTAAAGCTAATCTTAATGCTATCACATTAAGGAGTGGCAAGGAGTTGGGAGAAAGAGTACAAGAAGACAAAAGACAAGGGAAGGCCGAGAAGCCCTCTTTAAATTCTTCAATTAATGTTAATGTTTCTAGTTCTTCTTTTGCTCCTAATGATGCATCTTTTTGTAGAGATGATGAGGATGAAAACATTGAGGAGATCATATGTGAGCAACCACCATTTAAGGTGAAAAAGGGGATTATGGCCGAGTTGTTTAGTAAGGAAAAAGAGGGAGAGGCCAAGCAAAGTGAAACAAGAAAGGAGAGTTCAAGGAAGGAAGAAGGAAAGCAAAGTCAAGAGATTATGAAGAAGCTTCCTTTTCACAAGCACAAGTAGTCCCTAAGCAAGTGAAGGGACAATTTGATCAAGAGGTATATGATTTCTTCCATAAGATTCATGTTAATGTACCCTTGATGGATGTAGTTAAGAACTTTCCTAAGTATGCCAAATTTTTGAAAGATTGTTGTACAAATAAAAGAAAATTTAGGCCTAATGCAAGGGTACAATTACCCTCATCTGTGAGTGCTATCATGAAGCCTCAACTCCCTATAAAATGTGAGGACCCCAGTTCCTTCACAATTCCATGCAAGATTGGCAACACACATTTTTCTCATGCATTGATAGACTTAGGTGCAGCCATTAATGTTATGCCTCTTTCAATTTATCATGCCTTGAGTCTTGATTGCATGCATAAGACACCTATGATATGCCAATTAGCAGATAGAAGTGTTAGAAGACCACATGGAGTAGTAGAAGACTTGTTGGTTTGTGTTAAAGGTCTATTATTTCCTGTGGATTTCTATGTGCTTGATATGTCAAAAGAAGGGAGTGGGGATGATATTTTGATTTTAGGAAGGCCATTTATGAGGACTGCCCGTACATTGATTGACATGAAAAAGGTAGTTTGATTTTGAAATGTGGAGAGGATCATGTTATTTTTAATATATATGAAGCAATGAAACATCCTTTTGAGGATTATTCTTTGTTAGGTGTAAGTTCCATTGAGTTATTGCTTCATGATGCTTGTGAGTCTCACATGCTTGATTCTTTCTCACATGTTGATGATGATTTGTCTCTTGTTACTACTACATGCATTGATGGATGTAGTTGTCCTATTTGTTTAGAGATTGATGCATGCTTGAATGATGCAACTACTTTTCTCATGATTTATTTAAAATATCTCCTATGTTTGATCTTGAAATGCTTGAGAAGGGTATATCTTCTTGTGTTGTAGGTACTAAAGCCATTAAGGCCGAATCTATGAGTTTTTCTCCACTCAAGCTTGATGTTCTTAGGATTCCCAAGCTATTGGAGGAAAATTCTACACTTTCACATGTCGAGGCCGTGGCTCAAGTCCAAGCACTGAGGACAAGTTGCAAGAAAAGGGGGAGGCTATAAAGAAAGAAGAGGAGAAATCAAAAACAAGTGAGAAGCCTAAAAGACAAGATAGTACCATGGAATATTCCACCAAATTAGACTTGAAGAAGCTCATTCCCTCTTGTGTAGAGCCACCTACCTTGGAGTTGAAGCCTTTACCATCCAATCTCAAGTATGCATATCTCATTGAGAATGAGAAGCTTCCGGTAATAATTTCTAACTCTTTATCTCTTGAGGAAGAAAATGCATTACTTGATGTGTTGAGAAAGAACATACATGCTATTGGTTGGACTTTGGCTGACATTCCTGGTATTGACCCTATTGTGTGCACACATAAAATTTTTCTTGAGGACAATGCTAAGCCCATTAGGCAACCACAAAGGAGACTTAACCCATTGATTTTAGATGTGGTAAAGAAAGAGGTTGTTAAGCTACTTAGTGCTGGGATCATCTATCCTATAGCTGACAGTGAGTGGGTGTCTCCAACCCAAGTTGTACCTAAGAAAGGGGGATTACTGTGGTAAAAAATGAGAAAGGAGAGCTTGTTCCAACTAGAGTTCAAAATGCTTGGAGAGTATGCATAGACTATAGGAAGCTCAATAATGTGACTAGGAAGGACCATTTTCCTTTGCCTTTTATTGATCAAATGCTTGAGAGATTGGCTTCCAAGTCCCATTATTGCTTCCTAGATGGGTTTAGTGGGTATTTTCAGATTCCTATAGCTCCTAGTGACCAAGATAAGACTACCTTTACATGCCCCTTTAGTACATTTGCCTATAGGAGGATGCCTTTTGGTCTTTGCAATGCACCTAGTACTTTTCAAAGATGCATGATGTCCATATTTTGTGATTTTATTGAACATTGCATGGAAGTCTTTATGGATGATTTTACTGTGTATGGTGAGTCCTTTGATTCATGCTTGCATTCTTTAGATAAAGTGCTTGGTAGGTGCATTGAAAAGAAGCTTGTGCTTAACTTTGAAAAATGCCATTTCATGGTAGATAAAGGAATTGTTTTAGGCCATTTGATTTCTTCCAATGGCATAGAGGTGGATAAGGCCAAAGTAGATGTGATTGCTTCTTTGCCATATCCTATTTGTTTGAAAGATTTGAGATCATTTTTGGGACATGTAGGCTTTTATAGGAGATTTATAAAGGGGTTTAGTGAAATTGCTTTGCCTATGTCTAAACTCTTACAAAAAGATGTTGATTTTATTTTTGATGATGCTTGCAAAAGGAGTTTTGACACTTTGAAAAGCATGCTCATTTCCCCTCCCATTCTTAAAGCCCCAAATTGGTCTTTGCCTTTTGAGTTGTCATGTGATGCTTCTAATTTTGCTGTGGGAGCTATGATTGGTCAAAGAGAGGGCAAGTTATCATATGTGATTGCTTATGCATCTAGGACCCTAGATTCAGCTCAGGTTAATTACACCACAACTGAGAAAGAGTTGTTTGCTATTATTTTTGTATTTGATAAGTTTAGATCATATCTTCTTAACTCTAAAGTTGTTGTGTACACTGACCATGCTGCTGTGAGGTACTTGTTTAAGAAGACAGATTCTAAGCCTCGCTTGATTCGATGGGTGATCTTGATGCAAGAATTTGATGTGGAGATAAAGGATAGGAGTGGTTCTACCAATCAAGTAGCGGATCATTTGTCTAGACTACCTCATTTACAAGCTACTATGGTAAACTCTAACCCTACTATTCCTTGTGATTCATTTCCTGATGAGGCATTGTGTGCCATTTCATCTAAGCCTCCATGGTATGCCTCTTTTGCTAACTATATTGAGTGTAGAGTCTTGCCTCCTTGTGCTTCACGTTTTGCCATTGAAAAATTGAAAAGAGAGTCTAGATTTTACATTTGGGAACCACCTTTGATGTGGAAGATTTGTAGTGATAAAGTGATTAGGAGGTGTGTTGATGATGTTGATGTGCCTTCTGTTCTTGAATTTTGTCACTCTCATGCATGTGGTGGTCATTTTAGCTCAAATAAGATAGCTAGGAAGGTTTTAGATTGTGGATTGTATTGGCCTAGCTTGTTTAAAGACTCTTATAAATTTTGTAAAGCATGCTTGAAATGTCAAAAGGTTAGTAGTTAAGGTAAGAGACATGAAATGCCTCAACAACCCATTTTATTTTGTGAGATTTTTGATGTTTGGGGCATTGACTTCATGGGTCCCTTTCCACCATCCTTTAGTTTTGAGTACATATTACTTGGTGTTGATTATGTTTCAAAGTGGATTGAAGCCATTCCTACTAGAACTTGTGATGCTAAGATTGTTTTGAAGTTTCTCAAATCTAATATTTTTTGTAGGTATAGAGTTCCTAAGGCCTTGGTAAGTGACCAAGGATCCCACTTTTGTAACAAGATGATGAAGGCTCTCTTAGCTAAATATGGGGTGCATCACAAAATCTCTACACCGTATCATCCCCAAACTAATGGCCAAGCCGAAGTATCAAATAGAGAAGTTAAGAAGATCCTAACCAAGGTGGTGAACATAAATAGGAAGGATTGGTCTTTACACTTAGAGGATGCTTTGTGGGCTTATCGGACCACTTATAAGACTCCCATTGGCATGTCTCCTTTTTGATTGGTATATGGAAAGGCTTGTCACCTCCCTGTGGAGATAGAGCATAGAGCCTATTGGGCCATCAAGAAACTCAACTTGGATTTCCATCTTTCGGCTAAGGAGAGATTTCTTCAAATGCAAGAACTTGAGGAGCTTAGGTTGGATGCCTATGAGTCTTCTAGGATCTATAAGGAGAAAACAAGGATCCTTCATGACAAGCTAATCTTGAGGAAAAAGTTCTAAGAAGGAGATCAAGTCCTATTGTTCCAAACAAGGTTTATTTATAAGCATGCCAAGTTGAAGTCTAAGTGGGAGGGACCATATCTAGTGACCAAGGTGTTTCCCTATGGGGTTTTACAACTCTTGAATAAAGCCACGGGTTCCACCATGCAAATCAATGGTCACCTATGCAAGCTCTACAAAGATGCCAAATCACTTCAAAAGGAGGAGGACTTCTCTCAACATGTTTTTGAACCACCATGATAAGGTTGTATCTCTCCAACCTTGAGCTTTTACTTTCCTTTAATTGATATATTTAATGATAGGTATAGTTCAAGTGTGGGGGAGATGAACCTAGTAGGAAAATTAGAGTTTATTTGCTTTATTTGACTTCTTTGTTTTGTGTTTTAGTTTGAAAAAAAAATATCTGCACCACACTTTTGTTATGCATTCATTATTAATCTCACCTTATTTTATCACTAGTCTATATATACATTGAGGACAATGCATGATTTAAGTGTGGGGGAGAGAAATAAACATTTTGTTTTGTTTGTTTGGTTTTGCAAAAAAAAAAAAATTAAAAAAATTGCTTTGTTTTGTTTTGTTTTGTTTGAGGTTACTTAATTACCTAGCTCTTAAATGGATATTTTGATTCTTGAGGTGTGGTAATTTTTAGGATTGAATAGGTGTTAAGTGAATATTCTTTTACCTTGAATTAATGGATTAGAGTGGCATATTACCCTTTCATGGAAGAGGCTAAACACTCATGTGTGATTAATTCCTTAGTGATGTTACCCTCTAGAATTTGTTCCACTTCTTAATTAAGACCACATATCTCGCACTTGTTTGATAGGAGATGAGAGGTGGCATTCATAAAAAATAGCCAAAAGCCAAATAGCCAACCTATTATCATTTATTATCCTTTGTTAGCCACTTTAAGCCTTTGGTTTGATTCTTAAAATATATATATATATATATATGTTCACCCTATTTTTCCCAAGGAATGCATGTTACACTTTTATATGTCTTTTTAATATTCATTGCATGTCCTAGATCAAATGAGTGGATGCCTATTATTATTTTTCTATCCATTACTCTTTATCCTTTATTGCTACACCATTACATCCATTACTTCCATTGTTTTCAAAGAGTTAGGGGCAAAAAAAAAAACAAAGATAGATTTGGAAAAAAAAATATAGTCAAAAAGAAAAGAAATAAAGTTGCTAGAAAAAGAAACAAAAAAAGAAGAAGAGATAGAAAAAAAAAGAAAGAAAGAAAAAAAAAAGTTGCCTAGCTCATCCATTCCATTTGTTTTATTATTTCTTATCATTTCTTTCCATCCTCATTGTGTTAAGGTGTTCACTCAATTGAGTTAGGTTATGCTTTGCATATTAAGGGGATATATCTTGATTTAGCATTATTTTAATGCTAACCCTATTTTTTTTTATACATGCATTTCTCATACATCCTTTCATTACCTATATCACAACATAATAAAGTCCACTTGATTCTTGATTGCAAGTGCTATTTAGTGATGGAGATGTAGAAGGGTTACAAATTCATAGTAGGGTTTATCCTAAGAAATTTTGAGTGAAATTTAATACCTTATATACTTTGAGTGATGAGAGCAAACACTTAACCTAGAGAGGCTTACTCTTTGACATTGATTCTTGATAAGGGTTTGTTTGTGATATGCATAATTCTTTCCTAATTATTGCCACATTGATTGATAATTTGTAGAAGTTCATGAGCTAGTATTTTAGTAACTTGAAACAATGTTTTTCTCTTATTTCTTTGTCTTATAGTTTCTTTTGGGACCTTTTTCACTTGATTTTGCCCGGAGTGTAAAAGCTAAGTGTGGGGGAATTGATAGAAGACATTTGTTACCCACTTTTATTTGTCAATTAGGACCATTTTATTAATGATTTATCACCTTCAAGTGCACACATTGCATTAGATTTGGAACTTTGCCTAAGTTTCTAGGTTCAGTGCACTAGGGGCATTTTGGTCCAAAAAAATGAACTTCTGAGAAAATGTACAAGAAAAATTGACAAAGTGCATTTTATGTCCAGTTGATGAATGGTGAAACTATATTTTTAAAATTCATTTTAGTTTGGGAGCAATTAAATAAAAAAGTTAACACTTTCTTAAGTGTCTTAGTTTGTCCTAGTTTTTGGTTTGCCTTTGTGTGGAAATTTGTATATAATTTTGTGCAGCCTGAAACTTGGTTAATTTAATAAATTCTCCCTTCTAATTATGAATTTAATTCTTAGGTGCATTGAAAAGAAGCTTGTGCTTAAATCTAAGAAATGCCCTTTGATGGTAGATAAAGGCATTATTTTAGGCCATTTGATTTCTTCCAATGGAATAGAAGTGGACAAAGCCAAAGTAGATGTGATTGCTTCTTTACCATATCCTATTTATTTGAAAGATTTGAGATTACTTTTGGGATATACAGGCTTTTATAGGAGATTTATCAAGGGGTTTAGTGAAATTGCTTTGCCTATATTTAAACTCTTGCAAAAAGATGTTGATTTTATTTTTGATGATGCTTGCAAAAGGAATTTTGACACTTTAAAAAGCATGCTCATTTTCTCTCCCATTCTTAAAGCCCCTGATTGGCCTTTGCCTTTTGAGTTGTCATGTGATGCTTCTAATTTTGCTGTGGGAATTATGCTTGGTCAAAGAGAGGGCAAGTTATCATATGTGATTGCTTATGTATCTAGGACCCTAGATTCAACTTAGCTTAATTACACTATGACTGAGAAAGAGTTGTTTGCTATTATTTTTGCACTTGATAAGTTTAGATCATATCTTCTTAACTCTAAATTTATTGTGTATACTAACCATGCTGCTATGAGGTACTTGTTTAAGAAGATAGATTCTAAGCCTCGCTTAATTCGATGGGTGATCTTGATGCAAGAATTTGATGTAGAGATAAGGGATAGAAGTGCTTCTACCAATCAAGTAGTAGATCATTTGTCTAGGCTACCTCATTTGGAAGCTACTATAGTAAACTTTAACCCTACTATTCTTTGTGATTCATCTCCCGATGAGGCATTCTATGTAATTTCATATAAGCCCCATGGTATGCCTCTTTTACTAACTATATTGAGTGTGGAGTCTTGGCTCCTTGTGCTTCATGTTTTGCCATTGAAAAATTGAAAAGAGAGGATAGGTTTTACATTTAGGAACCACATTTGATGTGGAAGATTTGTAGTGATAAAGTGATTAGGAGGTGTGTTGATGATGATGTTGATGTGCCTTCTATTCTTGATTTTTGTCACTCTCATGCATGTGGTGGTCATTTTAGCTTAAATAAGACAACTAGGAAGGTTTTAGATAGTGGATTGTATTAGCCTAGCTTGTTTAAATACTCTTATGAATTTTGTAAAGCATGTTTGAAATATCAAAAGATTGGTAGTTAGGTAAGAGACATGAAATACCTCAACAACCCATTTTATTTTGTGAAGTTTTTTATGTTTAGGGAATTGACTTCATGGGTCCCTTTCCACCATCCTTTAGTTTTGAGTACATATTACTTGGTCTTAGTTATGTTTCAAAGTGCATTGAAGCTATTCCTACTAGAACTTGTGATGCTAAGATTGTTTTGAAGTTTCTCAAATTTTTTTTTTGTAGGTACAGATTTCCAAAGGCCTTGATAAGTAACTAAGGATCAAACTTTTACAACAAGATGATGAAGGCTCTCTTGGCTAAATATGGGGTGCATCACAAGATCTCTACATCATATCATCCTCAAACTAATGGCCAAGCTGAAGTATCAAATAGAGAAGTCAAGAAGATCTTAACCAAGCTGGTGAACACAAATAGGAAGGATTGGTCTTGACACTTAGAGGATGCTTTGTGGGCTTACTGAACCACTTATAAGACTCCCATTGGCATGTCTCCTTTTCAATTGGTGTATAGAAAGGCTTGCCACCTCCCTGTGGAGATAGAACACAAGGCTTAAACTCAACTTGGATTTTCATCTTTCAACTAAGGAGAGATTTCTTCAAATGCAAGAACTTGAGGAGCTTAGGTTGGATGTCTATAAGACTTCTAGGATCTACAAGGAGGAAACAAGGATCCTTCATGACAAGCTAATCTTGAGGAAAAAGTTTCAAGAAGGAGAGCAAGTCCTTTTGTTCCAAATAAGGTTTATTCATAAGCATGCCACGTTGAAGTCTAAGTAGAGGGATCATATCTAGTGACCAAGGTGTTTCCCTATAGGGTTTTGCAACTCTTGAATGAAGCCACGGGTTCCACCATGCAAATCAATGGTCACTTATGCAAGCTCTACAAAGGCCAAGCTACTTCAAAAGGAGGAGGACTTCTCTCAACATGTTTTTGAACCACCATGATAAGGTTGTATCTCTCCAACCTTGAGCTTTTACCTTGCTTTAATTGATATATTTAATGATAAGTATAGTACAAGTATGGGAGAGATGAACCTAGTAGGAAAATTAGAGCTTATTTACTTTATTTGACTTCGTTGTTTTGTGTTTTAGTTTGAAAAAAGAAAATTCTGCACCACACTTTTGTTATGCATTTATTATTGATCTAACCTTATTTTATTACTAGTCTATACATACATTGAGGATAACGCATGATTTAAGTGTGGGGAGAGAAATAAATATTTTACTTTGTTTGTTTGGTTTTGCAAAATATTTTTGAAAAAATTTTTAAAAAAAATTGCTTTGTTTTTTTTTGTTTGAGGTTACCTAATGACCTAGCTCTTGAATGGATATTTTGATGCTTGAGATGTGGTAATTTTTAGGATTGAATAGGTTTAAAGTGAACATTCTTTTACCTTGAATTAATGGATTAGAGGAGCACATTACCCTTTCATGGAAGAGGCTAAACACTCATGTGTGATTAATTCCTTAATGATGTTATCCTCTAGAATTTATTTCACTTCTTAATTGAGACCACATGTCTTACACTTTTTTGATAGGAGATGAAAGATAGCATTCATAAAAATAGCCAAGAGTCAAATAGCTAACCCATTATTATTGATTATTCTTTGTTAGCCACTTTAAGCTTTTGGTTTAATTCTTAAAAATAGATATTCACCTTATTTTTTCTAAGTAATGCATGTTACTCTTTTATATATCTTTTTAATATTTATTGGGTATCCTAGATCAAGTGAGTGGATGCCTATTATCATTTTTCTATCAATTACTCTTTATCCTTTATTGTTGCACTATTACATCTATCACTTCCATTGTTTTTAAAGAGTTAGGGGCAACCAAAAGAAAACAAAACAAAACAAAGAAAGATTTGAAAAAATATAGTCAAAAAGAAAAGAAATAAAGTTGCTAGAAAGAGAAACAAAAAGAAGAAGAAAAGAAGGATAAAAAGAAAAGAAAAAAAAAAGAATAAAAAGTTGCCTAGATCATCTATTCCATTTATTTTATCATTTCTTGTCATTTCTTTCCATCCTCATTGTGTTAAGGTGTCCACTCAATTGAATTAGGCTATTCTTTTTATATTAAGGGGATATATCTTGACTTTAGCATTATCATGATGCTAACCTTATTTTTCATACAAGCATTTCTCAAAAATCCTTTCATTACCCATATTACAACCTAATAAAATCCACTTGATTCTTGATTGCAAGTACTAATTTAGTGGTGGAGATGTAGAAGGGCTACAAACTTATAGTAGGGTTTGTCCTAAGGAATTTTGAGTGAAATTTAATACCTTATACACTTTGAATGGTGACAGCAAACACTTAACTTAGAGATACTTACTCTTTGACATTGATTCCTAGTAAGGGTTTGTTTGTGATGTGCATAATTCTTTCTTAATTATTGCCATATTGATTGATAATTTGTAGAAGTTCATGGGCTGATATTTTAGGGACTTTGAACATTATTTTTCTCTTGTTTCTTTGCCTTATAATTACTTTTAGGACCTTTTTCACTTGATTTTGCTCGGAATGCATAAGATAAGTATGGGAGAATTGATAGAACATATTTGTTACCCACTTTTATTTGTCAATTAGGACCCTTTTATTAATGATTTATCCCCTTCAAGTGCACACATTGTATTAAATTTAAAATTTTACCTAAGTTTCTAAGTTTAGTGCATTAGGGGTATTTTGGTCCAAAAAATGAACTTTTGAGAAAATGTTCAAGAAAAATTGATAAAGTCCATTTTATGTTCATTTGATGAGTGCTAAAATTATATTTTTAAAATTCATTTTATCTTGGGAGTAACTAAATAAAAACTCAACACTTTCTTGAGTGTCTTAGTTTGACCTAGTTTTCGGTTCGCCTTTGTGTAAAAATTTTTATATAATTTTGTGTAGCTTGAAACTTGGTAATTTTAATTAATTCTTCCTTCTAATTATGAATTTAATTCTGGACATTAATTATATTTTATTATATCATATGCTATTTAATTAAATTATGTGATTTATGTAATATAGGTGGCATGTGACTTGTGCATCAATTGCGCAATCGAGGTCAACACTCCTTGAGATTAAAGCTTATGGTTTGCACATGAATTAGGCTTTATTTGGGGATTAAATCAACTTAAAAATGTGGATGACACATGGGAAATTACATACACATTGGAATCATTTACCAACCAATTGGAGGTTGCCACCTTACAAGTGTGACAAGGCTCTCATTTCTATTTTAATTTTTTTTCCTTTTTTTAATTAAGATTCAGCTGATAGGAAACACTGAGGAGCACATCCATACACCTCATTTTTAGATCCAACACTCATTTCATTCATCTCCTTCATTCTCTCTCTCTCTCTCTTGTTCATAATGTTCTTCATTTTCTCTCTTTTGTTCTTCATTTTCCAGTACCCTAACCTCCATTTTCAGCCACCAAACCTCCAAAAAACTCATACCATTCTTCTTCTCTCTTCATTTTCATTCCATTCCTCCCATTTTCATAAGGATTGAAGCTTGTTTCCATCATTCAAGAGCTATAGAGTTTGGCCTTCACAAGCAATTGCTAAGGTTCTTGAATATAATGAAAATTGGCTAATTTCTTTAGTGAAATCCTAGAGAGATGAAGATGAATGATGATTCTTGAGCTTTAAATTGGCTAAATTCTTTTTTTTTTCCTATCCTCTTCTCTTTTTATTAGATGGTTAGATTCCTTAATCTAGCATTTAATCATCTTAGCTTGTAAATTCTAATTTGAATTTGATGTTGATGTAAAGAGAGAGGATTATTTCATTTAATTTCTTCCTTGGACAGTCATGATTGAATTTTGCTACTCTTTGTTTCACACATAATCTTGTCTTTTTCAATTAGTGAATTACTTGTGTTAATATTGCATAATCTTGTGGTTTTAATGCTTGTGTTGTTGAGTAGCTTGACATAATCTTGTAGTTGCTCACATTGTTGTTTTAATCATGGTTGTTGAGAGGAGATTTTGAGTGAATCACTTGGCTAATTTCTTCACCAATTGGTTAATTAAAATAGGGATTTTAATCTAAGACCTAGGGAAGTTAGCTAATTAGGTTAATCGACTTAGGATAATTTTCTTAAGTCATGATAGCTCTAGTCAAGAGGAAAGGAAAGCTTAACTTAGTGCAATTATGAGAACATAATGAGTCCAAAATTAATTAATTTTTAGGGTTCTATTATTGTGAAAAGGAAAGTTCATTTTACTCACTTTTACTAGCATTTTAATTACTTGTACATTAGGTAATTAGTTTAGATGATTAGCTAGGTAACTAAATTCCTACAAACTTTGGTTGGTTTATTTTACTAGATAACTTTCAATTAGACTTAAAACCATTCCTTGAGAGATGACTTAAGATTGGCCCTATATTGCATTAGGGTTATCTTTAGTTTAATTTTAAGGATAAGTGACTAATTCTTATCACATGTCACTTACTTTAGAATTAGGTTTATTTGCTCATTTAGTTTTAAACCTAAATCTGTCCCAATCACCCCTAAACTTGTAACACACTTCAATTAAGCTTGTGCAAGTAAGCCTCCTCATTGAGACTAACCTATGTTCACACTAGTACTACATTTGTAACATCCTAAATTTCTAATCTTGTATTAATTATTGATTACAGATTAAATTAGTGATTTAATATGGGATTAGGGTTTTGGATAATGAAATGTTATATTGGCTCATTGAAATGTTATATGAATAGATACCAGCAAAAGAGTGGAATCTCAAAGTAGAGCGTGTGAGCAAAGTAAGGATTTTTCCTTATTATGCCATACACCATGATAAAGGATGGATGCACCACTGCGCATAGCATAGAAATTAGATTAATTAGGACATATCTAGCTTATGAAATAGAAGAGAGAATAAAAGAGAAGGGTTTAGACATAGAGAAGAACATTGCCTCTACTAAGGCTTTAGTTTTTAAGAGTAAGAGCAACATTTCGAACCTGTTAGTTATCAAGTAAATCTTGTATTACCTTAACCTCTGATTCTACCCTATTTTCTTTTAGTTTTAACTAGTGAGAAATTAAATTTGAAAGTTTGAAAGAAATAATTTCTTACCCTATAGTAATAGAAAGGTTCTCCATAAATAAACTAGTACTTTGTGACTGGTTTGAGTTAGAATGGTAAAGCTTTAAAGTTGTAGGCACAATTTGACCTAATATAGAGAGAGAGTAGTCAGAGAAATTTGGCTAGGTAAAGGTTAAAGCTTGTAATGAAGGGTAATCAATTGTGATATGCATAAATGTGGAATTAATAGCGATTATGTGCTTAATTGTGATACTTGGCACTTTTTGGTCAATAGTGAAATTGACTTTAGGTGCTAATTTTATGTAAATTCTAGTGTGTGACGTATAAATAAGCAAAGAGAAATTTAAGTAAGGAAATTACATGGGTAACCCTTTCTATTGAATAGAAGGTTCAAGGTAACCATGTAGTTTATTTTACTTATTAACTATTATAACTGTGTAGAAGTAAATATAAAATGAGAAATTTATTGTTTTATGAGTTTTATGCATAATTTGATACTATAAATGGTTTTAGCATGAACATTAATTTGTGAAATGACATTTAAAAGGTTATTAGTTTTGATTGATATATATGTCATGTATAAAAGTATATGTCATGGAAATATAAAGGAAAGTAGTGAAAATTGTAAAAAGAGCATGAATATAGGGGGTGGGAGTTCACCCAAGATATGTGTGTTGACAAGTGAGTGAAAATTTCATATGGTCAGGTTAGCACCATGGGACATTCGGTGCAGTGTTATACGGGTTGATACCATGGATAATTTGGTATAGCATATTATAAAACTGTTACCGAGCAGTTTGGCAACTCCCCATTGCCTGTTAGGATATGGTTAGGAGTTAATGACACCTCTATTACAACTGTGTAAAGAGAGAAACCATAGTCTATACATAAGTTAGATTACCTTTGGCTAGGTGTTTCTACTACCGAAAGTGTGCTCAGGTCAATAAGTGGTTGATTCAGTAGAGCCTATAGTTTCATGTTAGGGAGCATTGGAGGTTTGGTGGTTAGATGATCATACTAGTGTGTATTTGTGTGGAATTCTTTTGAAAAGATGAAATTTCTTTATACTTTGATATGTATTTGATATTACCTTGGGTTTCTTACTTTGGCACGATTGTTTGTGATAATAAGCAGTTGATGAGTTGTATTAGTTACTGAGATTTTTTCTCATCTGATGTTATTTATATTTTTTAGGTTCTAGTACTAGTGGTTCAAAGGGGAAAGATATCGGCTAAGTTTAGATCTCTCATTTAAGCCTTTGTAAGGATTTGGTGTAACGAACTTGCGTGTTATTAGTTTTGAATGTATATAAGTTGCCTTATGATTCAAAACATGTCCATAATGTAGTAAATGTTATGTTTTGTTGGTTTTGAGCTCCCTAGCCTTTTGTATACGTGTGAATGGTGAAATGATTAGTGGGCTAGTGATGAATATGTATATGTGTGAATATGAGGTGTACTTGAAGAGTATATGGAAATTTAACCTTTTATGAGATTAAGAATGAAAAACGTGATTTTGCCTAAAAGTGTGATATGGGTGGCTTACGGGCCAAATGTATGTGTGTATGTTATATTGTGCATATAAATGGTCAATCAGGTGTGCATTGTCCATTTGGACATGATCAAGGCCCAAAAAGTGGCAAATGGGATTTGGTTATGGATTGAGATGCTTGAATGGTAAATTTTAGCATAAAACAATCAAAATGCAATCGAGTGCCCAGTTTTTGAAAGAAATATTGGATTGAAATGAAGCTAGTGTCATTAGTTTGATTTTAAAACAAGCTTTATATGGGCACTTGAACCATTCCAATCGAACATCAGATGAAAAAATGGCGTATATTTGAAGTTCGCACCAGAAATCTACAAAATGATAGTAGAACCAGGTGTATGCACTGTAGAGCATGTATCCGCATGTGGCGACACACAGCATAGAGCACACAGCTGTGGTCTCTGTGCCACATGCCGTGACATATGTGGCACGAGCCATGGTGCACGGTCCCAGATTTGGCTTGAAAATGTTGTAATGCACAAGTTTTCTTATGGATTTAGGGATGTTTTCGGTGTGTATTATTTTACTACTCTTATATTTTACTATATAATTTTAGAAATATTTTCTTTTAGGAACCTAAAGTTTTCAAATTAAATGATTTTGGATTGATTAGTAACATAGTAGTGGAGTGTATGGTAATGTAATGCCCTTGCTGAATTACCATATGCTCCACTACAATTGATCTAATTACTTTAAAATCATTTAAGTTGTAAATATTTGAAGCATTAGGATCCTAAAAAAATTTTTATAAATCATTTTATAATTCACTCAAGTATAAACCTTATTACACATAGCGAAAGCAATAAACCTATGTGCATCAAGGATCTAGAAAACATGTGCATCACTAAAAAAACAAAGTGAAATTTAGCATCGTGCGTCGTTACTCGTGCCACATGCACCACGGCATGTGGTATAGAGGCCACAATTGCTCACTTTGTGCCGTGAGCCACAGCATGCGAGTACATGCACTGCAGTGCACGCACACCTAAACTTGCTGGCAAATAGTAGTTTCTGATATGAAGTTTAGATGTGCGTGATTTTCACATATGATGTCTGATTAGGATGGTTCAAGCACCCACATGAAGCTTGTTTCAAAATCTAACTAATGATACTAGTTTCATCTCAATTTGATATTTCTATCAAAAGTCACCCTAGTACATTTTGATCCATTTCTGCTAAAATTTTACCACTCAAGTGTCTCAATTCGAAACCAAATGTCATTAGCTACTTTTTGTGCCTTGGCCAAGTCCAAATAGACAATACACACCTAATTGACCATATATATGTATCATATAATACACATACACAAATTTGGCCTATAAATCACTCATTTCACCCTTTGGGCCAAATTCATATTTTCATTTCTTTAATCTCATATATGGCCAAATTACTACATATAATCTCTACCCATCTCATATGCACGTAATTACATCCATCTACTAGCCTATCCAGTCATTTCATCATCCATAAATATACAAGGATTAGGGAGCTCAAAATCACAAAACATACCACAATCATATCTTTATACACACGTACAAATCTTATGGCAACTTATACATATACAAGACCAATAACAACCAAATTCATTACACCAAAACCTTACAAAGGCTTAGTGAGAGATCTCAACACAGCTAATGTCTTTCCCCTTCAAACCACTAGCACCAGAGCCTAAAAAATGTAAATAACCACAGGTGAGATAAAAATCTCAATAACCAATATAGTTCATTAAATGCTTATTTCCATAGATAACCAGGCTAAAGTAACGAAATAAAGTAATATCATATATATATATCTATCAAAATACAATATGATTCCTCTTTTCAAAACAACTCCAAACAAATGCACACTAGCATGCTTGTCTAACCGTCAAACCTCCAATGCTCCCTTACATGAAACTATAGGCTCTCCTAGATCAATCACCTGTTGACCCTAACACACTTTTTATAGAAACACCCAGACAAAGGTAATCTAACCCATATACTGACTATAGTTTTTTTGTCTTCACTTATGATAGAGGCGTCGTTGACTCCTAACTGTACCTTATTGGGTACTAGGGAGTTGCCTAACTTCCCAAATGTCCTATGATAACAGTCCTATAATGTGTTGTACTAGATTACCTATGGTACTAGCCCGTATAATGTTGCATCAGATGTCGCATGGTGCCAGCCTAATCGTATGAAATTTTCACTCACATATCTTCACACACACATATCCCCATGTATCCAGGGTGACCTCCTACCCTTTATAATCACGCTCTTTCACAATGTCTACTACTTTTTCTTTACATTTCCGCATAACAAACTTTTATACATAGTATATACATATCAATTAAAATCAATAGCCTTTTACAAATTGATTTTTCATGCTAAAATGATTTACAATATCAAATTATACATAAAACTCTTCAAAACCACAACTTTATCATTTGTATTTACTTTTACACAATTATAATAGTTAATAAACATAATAAACTATATGGTTACCTCAACTCTTCTATTTGATAGAAAGGGTTATCCATGTAACTTCAACCTTATTTAAGCTCCTTTCTCACAATTTGTGCATCACACACTAGAATTTATACAAAATTGGCATTTAGAGTCAATTTCTCTATTGACCAAAAGTGCCAATTATCACATTTAAACACTTTATTGCTATTAATTTCACGTTTCACACTCAATTACACACATTACCACTAATTACTCGTCATTCCAAACTTTATTCTAGCAATTTTCTCTCACTACTCTCTATATAGATTAAGGCAATTCTTGCCTATAGCCCTAAAGTTGTATTATTTTGACTCCAACTAGTCACAAAGCACTAGTTTAGCTCTGATGATCCTTTTTATTACTATAGGGTAAGAAATCAACTCCTTAAAACTCCTAAATTCACTTTCTCACTAGTTAAATCTAAGATGAAATTGGGTAGATTCACATGTTAAGGCAGTATGTGACTTACCTAATAAGTACAAGTTGAAGACTTCAGTCTTGCTCTTGATTTAGATTGCCCTAGTATAGCCCTTACTCTTTACCATGTTTGAGCTCTCTTCCCATGTTTCTCCTTGTTGTTTCTCAAGCTGGACACGTCCTTATTAATCTAATTTTTGCTCCATGCACCACAGCGTATCTATCCCCTGCCGCGGCACATGGTACAATAAGGAAATCCTTACTATGCTCACTCGTTTTGCTTTAAGACATCGCTCTTTTGCTCATATTTGTTCACTTAACATCCCAATGAGTTAAAATAACACTTCACTACTTAGAATTCTATTTTCACATTAAATCACTAATCCATTATTAATCAATTATTAATATAGGATTAGAAATTCAGCATGTACAGTTCTTCCGACCTTTTAAGAATTTTGTCCTTAAAATTGAAACAACCATTAACTTACACATACTTAAGGGAATAACTGAGGATATAGCTATGCCATCTTAGCTTTTGTCTCCCAGGTCACGTTACCATGAGTCATACCCTTTTAAAACACTTTCACCAGTTCTTGTTTCTTAATTGCTTATCTTTCACAGCCACTATTCATTCTGGTTTTGCTCTATAGGTCATATTTTCTCACAATTCTACCTCTTCAAGCTCAATCACATGAAAAGGATTTGGTTGGTACTTCTTAAGTTAAGACACATGGAACATATTATAAATCCTAGATAACTGTAGAGGTAAAGTAATTTGATAAGCAACTGGCCTGATCCTCTCCAAGACTTCAAACAAACCTATAAATCTACTAGTTAATTTCTTAGCTCTAATTGATCTCTCGATTCCTACTATTAGTGTAACTTTCTGAAACACGTGATCGCCTATCAAAAACTCCAATGGTCTCCTTCTTCGATTGGCACAGCTCTTTTGCTTGCTTTAAGCTGTCAATAGCTTTTGACGAATTAATTCAATCTTTTAAGTGGTTTGGTCTACAAGATCAGGTCCTACAATGCTCTTTTCACTCAACTCAGTCTAACATAATAGGGATCTGGACTTCCTCCTATATAAAACTTCATATAGAGCTATTTGAATGCTGGAATGATAACTATTGTTGTATGCAAATTCATTAATGGCAAGTAGCTATCCCAACTACCACACAACTCTAACACACAAGATCGTAGCTTATCTTCTAGAGCTTGAATGGTTTTCTTAGTTTGCCTATTAGTTTGAGGATGATAAGCAGTACTAAACTTTAAAGTAGTACTCATGGCTCTGTGTAATGCTCAAAACCTGGTAGTGAATCTCGAATCTCGATCAGAGACTCTAAAGAATCACTAATCTTGATAGCTAAAAAGTGAACTGACTTCATTAATTGGTCAACAATCACCTAGATAGCATCGTGCCCCAACTGAGTTCTTGGCAATTTGGAGATAAAATATATAGAAATGCTATCCTATTTCAACTTAAGTATTTTTAATGGCTGTAACATCCCAACTAGTCTTTAATGCTCTATCTTCACTTTTTGACAAGTCAAGCACCGTGCTACAAACTCAGTCACCTCTCTTTTCATTCCTAGCCACCACCAATAATACTTAACATCTTGATATATCTTTGTAGCTCCCAGGTGAATAGTATACTTGCTGTAGTGTACTTCATTTAGAATCACCTTTCTCAAATCTTAATCACTAAGCACACAAATTCTATCCTGATAAACCATAAATCTATCATCATTAAAGTTGAAATTCTTAGTTAGATTCAACTCAACCTCTTCTCGAATCTTAATATACTCATCTTCTAATTGTGCTATTCTCAACTCTTTCTAAAAATTACTACTGACCATAGTAGTATAAGCACTAACTAAAGCTTTCAATGGTGCATTATGTGGATAATCAATGAAAGACTCCATTAAATTGTGTTCTTAAACCATCAAACTAGCTAGGTGTAGTGTCTTCCTACTCAATACATCAGCTACCACATTAGCTTTTCCTAGATGGTATTTTAACTTAAAGTTATAATCTTTAAGCAATTCTATCCATCTTCTCTACCTCATATTTAATTCCTTTTGGTTCATTAGATGCTTTAAACTCTTATGGTCACTAAACATGCTAAACACTGACCCAAACAAGTAATGACACCAAATCTTCAATGCAAAAACCACTACTAGCAGTTTTATGTCATGAGTTTAGTAGTTCTATTCATATAGCCTAAGTTGTCTTGATGTATATGCCACTACTCTCCCATCTTGTATCAGTACACAACCTAAGCATATATATACACTTTATACGGTAGTCTCAAATTTGAGATTGTCAACACAAGTGCAGTAGTCAACTCCTCCTTCAGCTTCTAAAATGCAATCTCACACCTATCATCCCAAACAAAAGGTTGATCTTTTCAGGTCAGTTTGATCAATGGGGAAGCAATTTGAGAGGAACCTTGGATAAAACTTCAGTAACATCCACCTAATCTTAGAAAACTTCAAATCTCCATGACTGAACTAGGTTATTCCCATTTCAACACAGCGTCAACTTTATGAGAATCAATAAAAATCCTATCTACCGATACCACATGGCCTAAAACTCTAATTTCCTTAGCCAAAACTCATACTTACTGAGCTTAGCATAGAGCTTGTTCTCATTAAGAATTTAGAGGACAGTCTGAAGATGTTTGGCGTGCTGTTCCTCATTATCTGAATAAACTAAAATGTCATTGATAAAAACCATAACAAATTAATCTAAATAAGGTCTAAAGATATGATTCATGTGATCCATGAAGACTATGAGTGCATTGATCAGACTAAATGGCATGACAAGGAACTCATAGTATCTATAAAGCATATGAAAGGCTGTCTTAGGTATATCTTTCTCAAAAACCTTCAACTAATGATACCTTAACCTCAAGTCAATCTTGAAAAAGATTGAGGCTCCAGCCAACTAAACTAACAAATCATTAATTTTGGGTAAAGGGTACTTATTCTTCATCGTTACCTTGTTCAATTGCCGGTAGTTGATGCACAACCACAAACTACTATCATTTTTTCTCACAAATAACACTAACAAACCCTAAGGTGATATACTCAGCCTAATAAAATCTTTTTCAAGTAAATCTTCAATCTACTTCTTTAACTTATTCAGCACTGAGGGTGACATCCAATAAGGGGCTTTAGAAATTGGCTCAGTACCATGAACTAAATCTATTGAGAATTTAACTTCTCTTTCTAGAGGTAATCCAAACATCTCCTTAATACCTCAGGAAATTTGCTTACCATTCTAATCTTCTCAATATCCTAATCATATATACTACTTACTGCACAAATTATCATGTAAGAATTACACCCTTGCTTAATCAGCTTCTCAGCTCGCACAACTGATAAAAAACTAAGTTGCTTAGTAAAACTAGTTCTTGCCAATGACATTGACAAAGAGACTAACTTCATGGCACAATGTGGCGTAGCATTATTAGCTGTTAGCTAATCCATGCCAACTATCACATCAACCCCTTTCACAGGAATGCAAATCAAATTAATCACGGATACATGATCCTAAAATACAATCTCAATTTTCTAATATGCTTTGCTAGTAATGCTTGAGGAACCAGAAGATGTCATTACTTTGATCAACACAAGTAGCCAAAGTCTAGGATGAATGCACAAACAAGCACATAATCAGATCTTAAAACTCGAGAAATTAATACTAACAAAAAATGTAATGCCCTTACTGACATTAGCATACGCTCTATTACAATTGATTTAATTACTTTGAAATCATTTAATTTGTAAATATTGAAAGCATTAAGATCCTAAAAAATTTTCAAAAATCATTTTATAACTCATTCAAGTATAAATCTTAATACACACACTGAAAGCAATAAATCTATGCATCAAGGATATAAGAAACATGTGTATTACTAAAAAAACAAAGTAAAATTTAGAACTATACACCGCAGCTTGTGCCATGCTTGTGCCACATGCACTATGGCATATGGCATAAGGGCTATAGTAGCTCGCTTTATGCTATACGTTATGGCATGCGAGTGCATGCGCCGTGGTGCACACGCCTGAACTTGCTGTCAAATGGCAGTTTCTGATATGAAGTTCATATGCACGCTATTTCCATATATGATGTCCAATTGGGATGATTTAAGCATCCGCACGAAGCTATTTTTAAAATCTAACTAATAATGGTTTCATTTCAATTTAATATTTCTATCAAAAATTAGACACCCAAGTGCATTTTGACTAGTTTTTGCCAAAATTTTGCCACTTAAGTATCTCAATTCGAAACCAAATGTCATTAGCCACTTTTTAGGTCTTGACTAAGTCCAAATGGACAAGACACACCTAATTGACCATACACATGCACCATATAACACACACACAAATTTGGCCTATAAATTACTTATTTCACCCTTTGTGCTAAATTCACATTTTCATTTCTTTAATCTCATATGTGGCCAAATCACTATATATAATCTTCACCCATCTCATACACACATAATTACATCCATCCACTAGCCCATCCAGCGATTTTATCATTCACACATATACAAGGGCTAAGGACTTCAAAATCACAAAACATACCACAATCATATCTTTATGCATATGTATAAATCCTATGGCAACTTGTACATATACAAGACTAATAACAACTAAATTCATGTTACCAAAACCTTACAAAGGCTTAGTGAGAGATCTCAACTCAGCCGATGTCTTTCCCCTTCAAACCACTAGCACTAGAGCCTAAAAATGTAAATAATTATGAGTGAGATAAAAATCTCAGTAACCAATATAGTTCATTAAACGCTTATTTTCATAGATAACCATGCCAAAGTAACAAAATAAAGTAATATCACATACATATATCAAAATATGATATGATTCCTCTTTTCAAAATAATAACTCCACACAAATACATACTAGCATGATTGTCTAGCCACTGAACCTCCAATGCTCCCTGACATGAAACTATAAGCTCTCCTGGATCAATCACTTATTGACCCGAGCACATTTTTGTGGTAGAAACACTTGGTCAAAGGTAATCTAACCCACCTATAGACTATGGTTTTCCCTTTTCATACACTTATGATAGAGACGTCGTTGACTCCTAATTGTACCCTATTAGGTATTAAGGAGTTGCTTGACTGCTCAGATGTCCCATGGTAATAGTCCCATAATGTGTTGTACTAGATTACCTATAGTACCAGCCTAGACAATGCTACACCAGATGTCTCATAGTGTGAACCTGATTATATGAAATTTTCACTCAAATATCTCTACACACATACACATCACCACATATCCTGGGTGAACTCGTACCCTCTATGATCGTGCTCTTTCACAATTTCCACTACTTTTTCTTTACATTTCCACATCACAAACTTTTATACATAGTATATACATATCAATCAAAATCAATAGCCTTTTACAAATTGATTTTCATGCTAAAATCATTTACAATATCAAATTATGCACAAAACTCTTCAAAACCATAATTTTATCATTTATATTTACTTCTACACAGTTATAATAGTTAATAAGCATGATAAACTGCATGATTACCTTAATCCTTTTGTTCGATAGAAAGGGTTACCCATGTAACTTCAACCCTATTTAAGCTCCTTTCCCATAATTCATGTGTCACACACTAGAATCTGTACAAAATTGGTATTTAGAGTCAATTCCTCTATTGACCAAAAGTTCCAATTATCACATTTAAATACTTAATCACTATCAATTCTACAGCTCATACTCTATTACACATATTACTATTAATGACCTGTCATTCATAAATATTGGGAGAGATTTATGAAATTATGTGCAAGCTACCCTCACTATCAAATACCTAATTAGTAGCTGGTTTAATATTTTTATGAAGGTCTCTTACCAACAGATTGGTGGTTTGTTGGTGTTATAGCTAGTAGTGCTTTGGTAGAACTTACTCTAACTGATGCCATGAATCTTATCTCTAAAATAGCATATAATTCTCAGCAAATTAGATGCGGGCTAACTAAACAATCAAAGGGGTGAGTAAGATTCAAGCACCATAATATGATCTTAAAATTGAAAACAAGATGAAGGAGCTCTCTGGCATAGTTAGGAAGATTGCCTTAACATAGCAAAAATTAATAAATTCACTAGTAGTGCCTACTTTTCCATAGTTGTATCCTCCACAGATGTGTACACAACCTCAGTTTTATAATCCTTAGGAGGCTACTACATCTTCAGCTTTAGTTAAGCCTCTATATGGCATCTGTTGTTTGGCCACATATACTACTCATCAATGTACACAATTGGTGACAGAGTTGAGAATTGTGCTAGAATTTTTCTAACTAGACCTTGCAACAGGGCCAAAAATATGATCCTTTCTCTAATATTTACAATCTAGGGTAGAATGATTACCTTAATTTCATATATGAAGGAAGTCAACAACAACAATATAATGCTACAGGTCAATATCCATAGCTTATGAAAACAATAAGGAAATCTATTCTTATTCAAGGGTCTAAAAAATATGGACCAAGAATAGAAGAGTTAATGAAGTGAATAGCAACTTATAACATTTAATTTCAATAGTGCACTGAGATAGTCATCTAAAAATTAGAGAATCAAATTAGGTAATTATCTACCTCCATTAATGGATTAAAGAGTCAAGGTTCTAGAAAGTTTCCTTCTTAAACAATTGTAAATCCTAATCATAGTAATGTTAGTACTATCACTCTTAGAAGTAGAAAGGAGCTTCCAGAGCCCTCTGCAACATCTATTAGGGATAAGTTATCTGTACGAAGAACACAAGTCCTATTTGAGGATTCTAATGAAGAAAAGAAACTAAGGAAGAAATGGTTGATGTTTTTAAAAAGGTTAAAGTCAATATTCCCTTTTTAGAGGCAGTAAAGCAAATTTCTAAATGCAAAGTTCTTGAAAGACCTATGCATGAACAATAGAATATTTAAAGCTAATGAGAAGGTCAATCTAGAAAGAAGTGCATTAGCTTTATTCCATGGATGAATGCAGTGCCAACCCTCTATGCCCTTAAAATGCAAAGATTCAGGGAGTTTCATTATACCCGGTACTATAGGAAATTTAGAATTTTCTAATGCTTTAATTGATCTTGGTGCAATATAAATGTTATGCCTAAGTCTCTATTTTCTTCTTTTTAGGGTTATGAGATGAAGCCAGTTGGGATTATTGTGCAATTAGTAGATAAGAGACTTGCCTATCTTAATGGTATTCTTGAAGACATTCTAGTCAAGGTAAATGATTTAATCTTCCTGCTGATTTTTATTTTTTAGACATTGGTAAAGATGATAGTCAAGGGCCACCACCATTGATTTTGGGTAGACCATTTCTTAATATAGTTAATACCACCATTAATGTTAAAGATAGTACTCTTTCTATAGAATTTGCAAGACGTGTTGTTCAGTTAAATCTTTTAAAGGCTATGAAATATTCTATAGAGGATCATTTTATTATTAATGTAAGCATGCTTGATATGTTAGTTGATGATATATAATGGGCTTTATAATGAGATGGTTTCTAGTTCTCGTGAGATTGTTAATTTAGATAGCAATATACATTACTCTAACTCCATTATTTTTGAGGATTCTTTCGACTATCTTAGTTACGATGACATTGTTGAATTATTCAAATCCATGCATGATATTGACATTGGAACTTCTAGTGACTCTGATATGATTGCTTCTAGTTTTGAAAAAATTATAGACTTTGCTAGTGACTCTATTTCATGTAATTTCATTAATAATGTTAATTCTAGTGTTCTAGAACAAGATACTATTGCTTCTTTTGATGTCATGTAGGTTTATAGGGTTGTTGAGATCACTATTGACAAGCTAGTGCCTTCTATTCAACAACTACCTACACTTGATTTGAAAGATCTACTAGAACATTTGAAATCTGCATTCTTAGATAACGATGAGTAATTATTGATTATTACAACAAAGGATTATGTTAATAGTTAAGAGGTAAAATTATAAAATCCTGGATTTCAATCCCAGGAACTAGTTACTAATTAGGGATAAATTAGTAATTAGGAGATTGATGGTGTTTTAGATGTTGTGTGTTATTTAGGTGTTGTTAATGGTAGGATGGGGTTTTTGAGACAGAACGCATGAATACAAGTGATTCTTTTCTCACTGTATCACATGCTATAGCAAAATTTGCATGCATCATGGCACATAGTCTAGAAATTTCTTAAAGCTGATGTGATCTACTTATGATGAAAACAGAAGGGTGAAAGCTAGAGATACGTCTAAAGGGAAACAACAAGCCATCTTTACTAAGGCAAGCCATAGTTAGAGCTCGAGAGTCTACTTTGATTGATAACTTGTTAGGAAAGTATTACATAATCTTAAACTTCAATTCTACCTTTTTTTCATTGAATTTCATCGGTGGAGAAATTGAATCATGAAATTTTAAAGTATTGTAATCTAAAAGAAAGTGTTAAAATGGGATGTTGAATAAGAACTAAGGTTTTGTGAGTAATATGGAGTTGAATGGTTGAGCTTTGAGCATTTAGGCTTAAAATGGCCTACAAGTTAGGGCAATAGTGAGATTTTGGGTGGATGAATTTGTTAAGATGATGTTATTATTATTTGAGTAGCCTATATGGCTAATGACTATGAATAATGGATAACTAAATTAAAAAGGGTTCAATTGAACTATTTTATACATTAAGAGATTCAGTTTAGCTAAATCAATACCTATAAAATGTGTTGAAAATTGATTGAACTTCATTGTGTTATATAGATTAAGCACCTGTGAAGTTGCTTGTGAGAATCTACACTCCTAGAAGCTTAGTATGATTAGTAACCCTTAGTAGTAAGGGTTAAATGTTATTGGAGTAATCTTTTTACTTGTTTGTTTATGAAATTATTTATATGTATTTTGATATAACTATGTACATTATATTATGAACTAATAAAGTAGCAATATTGTGAAAATATACACATGCAGGTGTATGAGTATTGAGTGAAATGAATTTTAAGTGACACATGCACTAATATGTATCAAATTCATGAGATATACGCTGGATTATGGTAAGGGGAAATGCAGCCCTATCTTGAAGAGGTCTAGGAAGTCCTGATGATCCAGAGTGAAGAGCTTGACTCTACCGAGATAGACCCAGGGAAAGAAATCCTGATGATCCAGAGTGTAGAGCTTGACTTTGCCATGATGGACCTAGGATATTGAATGATCTATGAGGTTGCCCTAAACTAGGGTAGGGGGCTGTGGTACTACTCTGTATAAGGTTGGGAAGTCCCAATGATCCAAAGCGTAGAGCTTGACTCTGCCATTATGGACCTAGGAGACCACCCATATAAAAATGCCTTGGTATGAGCAATTTTATGGTGGCCCTGTTCCTTATGACTGGATAGCCTGGTCTAGGTGTAGAGTTTACTCTACCAATGGGAACCAAGAATTCTTTGTATGAGCATAATGAGATTGATGAGAATGAATTCCTGTATATGTATATGTTATTGCTTTCATCATTACACATGCTACTTTATCGCTAGTTTATAGTTTTGCTTACCAACCGGTAATTGGGGTAACCTCCAAGTTACTGAGATGTATATCTTACTTATTACTTTTGATCACAGGTGAAGAGGGCTTGAGAAGATCGAGAAAGGAAGTGAAGAAAGAATAGCCTCAATTGGTAGTGGTATGACTACCTTTTAGTAAAAATGAATGTATAATATGTGGATAAAGTTAAGTTGCCAACTACCATGCCTAAGTGTATGTGAACTTGAGGAAGTAAATTATGATGTGAATTTTGCTTGTGTGTGTCTGTATATATATATATGATATAGCATTATACCAAGGGTGCCCCAGTGGAGGGTATGTGGTTAGGCCTAAATGCCAGACAAGCAAGTGTATGATGTTGTAACTTGTTTCGCTAGTGTATATATGTGTTGATTATCATTTATTATATAAATTGAATGTGTGTTGTGTTGTGAGATGAGAACTTGACGCAAATGGTAAGGCAGAGCCCTATTTGAAAGAGTCGAGTACATTTGTGATTCCTAACCATATGATAAGGTAGAGATGTAAGAGTTGGAAGGTTGAAATTGGAAAAAGTCTTGTATCTGTGGTTATGTTTATATCTCACTCTATTACTTTTGATCACTAGTTAAAAGAGTATGAGAAGGTCGAGAAAGGAAGTGAAGAAAGAGTAGCCTTAATTGGTAGTGGTATGACTACCTTTTAGTAAAAAATGAATTTATGATATGTGGATAGAGTTAAGTTGCCAACTAGGACACCTAAGTGTATGTGAACTTGAGGAAGTAAATTATGATATGAATCTTGTTTGCATATATATATATATATATATGATATACCAAGGGTGCCCCAATGGAAGGTATATGGGTAGGCCTAAACGCTAGACAAGCAAGTGTATGATATTGTAACTTGTTCTACTAGTGCATATGTGTTGATTGTAATTTATTATGTGAATTGAATGTGTGTTGTGTTATGAGATATGAACTTGTCATAAATGGTAAGGTGAAGCCCTATTTGAAAGAGTCGAGTACATTTATGATTCCTAACCATATGGTGAGGTAGAACCCTATATGTAAGAGTTACAGGGTTGAAATTGAAAAAGTCTTGTATGTGTGATTATGTGTTATATAGGTATTTTCCTCATATAAGACCACAAATATGTAGTATGACTTTAAGAGGCCAAATTGAGCTATTAATATGATATATATATATATATTGTAATGTTAATAAGGTGTATGTGGTGCTTTTGGACTTGGTTCAAGGCTCGGAGTGATCTAATGGGACAAGGAATGAAAATTGATCACTAAGGGTACAAGTTTTTAAAATAAAAATGATTGTTTATACATGAGCATCCAATTTTAGATCAGAATATCATATCGAGTCTAAACTTATTACATTAGCTAGTACATATTGTAAGCTTCGTGTGGATACTTGAATCACTCTAATGGATACTTGAATCACTCTAATTGGATGTCGGATGTAAAAATGGCTCACACTAAAAATTTATGATTTTTGTTGTCAAATTGACAATAGAATTTCTAACAGGAACACCGTGGTGCATGATGTGCCTATTGCAATACTTGACGTAGTTAGAAATAAAGCATATGATTTTATGCTACATACCATGGTGTAAGTGTTGCATGCTACGACATATGGTGCCTTTTTTAGGGTTAAGAAGTTATGGCTTTTTAAGTCTTTTGATTATGTTTACACTTACGAGCCCTCTTATTTAAATATATGTTTTGAGAAGATGAGGTCCTGTGATTTCAAAAATAAATAAAGGGCCGTTACTCTAATTTTGATTTATTGATTGTGTGGTATGGAAGGTAAAGCATGGGTTAAGATGAAACTTTATAGTTCAGACCTAAGGACTTTACAAAAATTATTAGGGGTATTGAGAAAGCACAAGAAAGCTATAGGAGGGATACTAGTTGACATTTCAAGCATTAATTCAGATATATGCATGCACAGGATCTTGATGGAAGATGGTACAAAGCCATATAGGCAACCTTAAAGGAGGCTTAACCACTTATCCTTAACGTGGTAAAAAATTAGGTAACAAAACTCCTTTTTGTAGGTACCATTTTCCCTATTTTTGACAACCAGTGGGTGAGTCTAGTACTAGCAGTGCTAAAGAAGAGTGGGATCACAGTTGCAAAGAATGAAAAGAATGGTTTGATTCCTATAAGAGTGCAAAATAGCTAAAGGATATGTAACATCCTGAATTTCTAATCTTGTGTTAATAAATGATTATGGATGAATTAGTGATTTAATGCAAGGATTAGAGTCCTTAATTGTGAAGTGATATATGTGTGAATGTGTGAATGATGAAATGACTGAAAGGGCTAGTGGATAGATGGAATTATTTGTGTATTTAAGATAGGTAGAGATCATTTGTAGTGTTTTGGCCATATATAAGATTAAAGGAATGAAATATGAATTTAGCCCAAAGGGAGAAATAGGCAATTTACAAGCCAAATTGGTGTATGTGTGTTATATTATGCATGTGTATGGTCAACTAGGTGTATTTTGTCCACTTGGATTTAGTTAAGGCCCAAAAGTGGCTACTGACAGTTGGTTTCAAATTGAGACACTTAAGCGATAAAAATTTAACTGAAAATGATCAAACTGTAGTTTAATATCCATTTTATGATAGAAATATTAGATTAGGATGAAACCACTGTCATTAGTAAGATTTTGAAACAAACTTTGTGTAGGTGTTTAAACCATCCCAATCAGACTTCATATGTAGAAATGGCACCATTTGAATTTCATATCAAAAACTGCCATTTGATAGTAAATTTAGGTGTGTGCGCTGCAGCACATGTACCCGCATGCTGCGATGCACAGTACAGGGCATATGACTGTGGCCTCTATGCCACATGTTATAATGCATATGGCATGAGCCCGATGCATGGTGCAAATTTTCACTTTATTTTAAAGTGATGCACATGTTTTATTGACCTTTGATGCACCAAATCTATGTGCTTCTGATATATGTGTAATTGGGTATGAGGTTGAATAACCTAAATAATTATAAAATATTTTTTAGAAATCTTTTATTGGGATCTCAATGTTTACAAAAATTTCAACTCAAATATTCAAAGTAATTAGTAATTTGGTAGTGGAGCGTATGGTAATATTAATGAGGGCACTACAAATTATTGGTATTAGTTTCTTCAATATCTCAATTTGCTTATGCTTTTATTTGTACATTCATTCTAGTTTGTGGCAATTTATATATTATTCATTACACCTATTCTTTCCCTTTTCCTTAATCTTTGTGTTACTTTCATCCTTAGGAGGGGAGAAAATGAGAAGAAGAGGTACTAGAGCTACTCGTAACACCCAAGTGTCTAGGCATCTGGTTGAGAATGAACTTGTGTCTGGGTTTCAACCGGACATGCCTCAACAAGTTGATAAAAGAGATGGCTTGTTAGAAGAATTGAGGAATATGATGATTGATATCCAGTAAACAGTTAGAGAACATTATGTGTTATTGCAAGGTAAAGATTAAGAAGAGGCAAGAGAAGCTCAAGAGAGCCTAATATTGGAAGAAGTTCATAGTAGACTTAAGGAGACTCAAACTTTAAGTAGTAGACAAACTGTGGGAGTTGCTATAGATCTATCTATTGACTGAGCTTGGAAGACATATATGAGGTTCAATCTACCCACTTCTAATGGTAGTATGAGAGAAGGAGAAGCTGAGTAATGGATTAAGCACCTCAAAATAGTATTTGAGGTGGTGACCTATACTTCAGAGCAGAGAGTGACCTTAGCTAGGTCCAGTTAGTTAGAGCAGCCAAGAGATGGTGGGATTTAGTGAAATCGACTGGTGGTGTGAAGTATTCTTGGGAAGAATTCAAGAAGGTATTTTTTGAATATTACTTCTTATTATCTTTTTATACTGAGAAAGAGGAAGAGTTCCATGCATTTAGGGAGGGGGACTTAGAAGAAAAGGAATTCATAAAGAGATTCAATGACTTATCAGCCTATTTTACCTATCCGCAACACCATAATGACATTAAGTAGAAGGCAGAACAATTTCTAGATAAGATGCGTTTAGAGTACAGGCAGTAAATTGCTTTGTTCGACATCGCTACTTATGAGAACGTGTTTCATAAGTTGAGAACAGCTGCGAAGAGAGGCAGAGAAGTAGAGGCTGAGAAGAAAAGGGATAGTGTGGGAAGATTTACATCATCTTTGGGTCCGTCAGGCGACGTATTGAAAAAGCTCGTGTATAGCTCATGTAGTTTTGGAGCTTATAGGAAGAGGAGCTTTGGTAGAGGTTCTCAAACTCAATCAGTTTAGAGAAGATCTATACAGAGAAGTACTGTGGTCAGAATTGGGCCTCAACAACCTTCAAGGTAAGCCTCAAACACATAGCTCCTACTTTTAGCACTAGAAGGTCACCCCAGGCAATGTCTGTGGTAGATTTCATGTGAAAAGATATTGGTCTTGTTCTAAGTATGGAAAGCCGGGCTATATTACCAAATATTATTCTAAAGGTAGAGTAGAGATGGCAGAGTAGTATGCTACGATTCCAGGATGAGTGTTTACTACGATGCAAGAAGAGGCTAAAGCATCTCCGAACCTGATCAAAGGCATTATTTCTATCTGTGGTAATAGAATTGAAGCTTTATTTGATTTAAAAGCTACACATTCGTTCATTTTAGAAGAATGTGTAGATAGATTGAAGTTAGAATTGAAAGAGTTACCTATGATAATTAAAGTGACTACGCCTTGTGGACTCTCAAGTATTACTAGCAGAGCATGTCAAAGAGTTGAGATTATATTTGAGGATCAAATATCTGTGATCAATCTAATTTGCATTCCCATGAAAGGGATTGATGTGGTAGTTGGCATGGATTGGCTAGCAACTAATAATGCTATGCTAGACTATACTAGGAAGTAAGTGTCTTTGTCGGTGTCATTAGCAAGGACTTGTTCTAATGAGCAACTTAGATTTCTATCAGTTGTGCAAGCTGCGAAGCTAATCAAGCAAGGGTGTGATGCCTACATAGTAGTTTGTGAAGCTAGCAGCATGTATGATGGTGATATTGAGAAGATTAGCATGGTAAGTGAATTTCCTGAGGTATTTTCTAAGGAGATGTCAGGATTTCCTCTGGAAAGAGAAGTTAAATTCTCAATCCTAGTACAAAACCAATTTCTAAAGCCCCGTGTCGGATGTCATCATTAGAGTTGAATGAATTGAAGAAGCAGATTGAGGATTTGCTTGACAAAGGATTCATCAAGTCAAGTGTATCACCTTAGGGTTCACCAGTATTGTTTGTAAGAAAGAAGGATGGCAGTTTATGACTGTGCATCGACTACCGACAGTTGAATAAGATGATGGTGAAGAATAAGTACCTTTTACCCAGGATCGATGATCTATTACATCAATTGGTTGGAGCCTCAGTCTTTTCCAAGATTGACTTAAGGTCAGGGTATCATTAGTTAAAGGTTTCTGAGAAAGATGTACCTAAGACAGCCTTTTGTACATGTTATAAATACTATGAATTCTTTATCATGCCATTTGGTCTGACCAATGTACTTGTAGTTTTCATGGATTACATGAACCGTATCATTATACCATATTTAGACTAGTTTGTTATGGTTTTCATCAATGACATTTTGGTTTATTTGAAAGATGAGGAACAAAATGCCAAGCATCTTCAGATTTTCCTTCAGATTCTTATGAAGAACAAACTCCGTGCTAAGCTCAGTAAGTGCGAGATTTGGCTAAGAGAAGTTAGATTTTTAGGCCATATGGTATCAACAGATGGGATTTCTATTGATCCTCATAAAGTTGATGTTGTGTTAAAATAGGAACGACTTAGTTTAATTATGGACATTTAAAGTTTTATAGTATTAGCTGGATATTATCGAAGGTTTCTCTTAGATTACTTCCCCATTGATGAAATTGATTCGGATATATCAACCCTTTATTTATGATGACAGGTGTGAGATTGCATTTCAAAAGCTAAAAGAGAGATTAACTATTGCACCTGTGTTAATAATTCTGAATCTAAGACTACTATATGAGGTGTATAGAGATGCTTCCTTAAGAGGTTTGGGTTGTGTATTAATGCAAGAGTGGTGGCATATGCATTAAGACAACTCAGGCCACATGAAGAAAACTACCTGGCTCATGATTTAGAACTAGCAGCAGTGGTTTTTGCAATAAATTTTTGTGTCATTATTTGTTTAAGTCAGTATTTAGCGTGTTAGTGACCACAAGAGTTTAAAGTATCTAATGGACTAAAAGGAATTCAATATGAGACAAAGAAGATGGATGAAATTGGTTAAAGACTATAACTTTGAGTTTAAATACCTTTCGAGGAAAGCTAACATGGTAGCTAATGCGTTGAGCAGGAAGACGCTACATATAGCTAGTCTAATAATTCAAGAACGCAATCTAATGGAGTCTTTCATTGATTCTCAACAGGATGCACCATTGAAAGCTTTAATTAGTGCGTTGTGCATTTTGAAAAACATCAATTAGATAAGTTTAAAAGGGAAGCTAGATATTACATTTGGGATGATCTATACCTTTGGCATACATGTAGTGACTAGATTATTAGGAGATGTATTCCTGACACTAAGTTTGAACCCATATTGCATTTTTGTCACACTCTTGCTTGTGGAGGACATTTTGGTCCACAATGTACCGCTAGAAAAGTTATTGATTCTAGATTATATTGGCCTACTTTGTTCTGTGATGCATATACATTTTGTAAGCATTGTGCTAGATGTAAGCATATAGGAAATATCTCCAATAAAAATGGGATGCCTTAAAAACCTTTACTTTTCTATGAAATATTTGATGTGTGGGGTATTGATTTCATAGGACCTTTGCCTATTTCATTTGGATTTCCTTACATTTTATTAGCTATTTATTATGTTTCTATGTGGGTGGAAGCTAAAGCCACCATGATTGATAACTCTGCTATTGTTGTAGATTTTGTTAGGTCACATATCTTTTATAGATTTAGTATTCCAAAAGCTATTGTCAATGACCAAGGGACCTGTTTTAGTAATCAAAGCATGAAAAATTTGTTAGGCAAGTATGGGATTATGCATAAGATGGCTACCCCTTATCATCCCTAAACTAATTGGCAAGCTAAAGATTCTAGCTGAGAGATAAAGTAGATTCTTGAGAAGACAGTACAACCCAATAGGAAAGACTAGAGTTACAGACTTAATGATGCATTGTAGGCACACAAAACTGCCTACAAGACTCCAATAAGAATGTCTCCTTATCGGCTTTTTTTTAGGAAAGCTTATCACTTACCTGTGGGGATTGAGCACAAATCTTATTAGGTAGTGAAGCAATACAACATGGATTTGACTAAAGCGGGAACTCAAAGAAAATATCAATTGTAAGAGCTAGAAGAAATTTGCTTGGAACCATATGAAAATTGAAGAACCTATTAGGAAAAGACCAAGTTGATGCATTATAAGCTGAGAGTTAGAAAAAAAGTTCAAAGTAGGACAAAAATTATTTCTCTATAATGCCAGATTGAAACTTATGCCAGGAAAACTTCATTTTAGATGGGAAGGTCCTTTTATAGTTACTAAAGTGTTTTCCCGTGGTGGAGTAGAGATTGTGGCAGAGTCTACTAGAGAAAAGTTAAAAACTTAATGGGCACCGATTAAAGCATTTTCATTATAGATTGAAGACACACATTGTAGAGAGTTTTCCCTCTAAGACATCACTTAATCAATCAGGTTGTATCCCTTCTCTTTAGTCTTAATTTACATTTTCCTATACATCTTTTGGACTATGTTCTACATTGAGGGCACTGTAGATTTAAGTATGGGGGAAAGCTTTTGCTATTTTTTTTTCTAATTTTTTTCTTGCTTTCAATTTTTTTGTTCTTTTTTTCTTGAC
This sequence comes from Prosopis cineraria, assembly GCF_029017545.1. Lineage (NCBI taxonomy): Eukaryota > Viridiplantae > Streptophyta > Magnoliopsida > Fabales > Fabaceae > Prosopis > Prosopis cineraria. The sequence goes on from NW_026555341.1 coordinate 21,224,642, forward strand.
AAATAAAAAAGAATTTGCAAAGTTGCACTACTACAAAAAGGCTTTTTTACTACCCTAATTCACGTCCCATTTTAAAAATGGGACTTAAAAAAAAAAATCAACGTCACACAGATAGGAGAGGGAAGTAAATTTAAGAATCCACATTCCTCATAAGCTAGGTGAAGTAGATTCTTTAGAATCCACATCCCCTAACTGGGAGGGGGACATGGATTCTAAATAATCCACGTCCCCCTCTTAGTTGGGGGATGTGGAGACGTGGATTTTTTATACAAAGAATCCACGTCCCCCAACTGAGAGGGGGACGTGGATTCTTAAATCCACTTCCCCCTCCCCCCGGGGGATGTGGATTCTCAAATCCACATCCCCCTTCTAGGAAGGAGATGTATAATATGTTGAAATTTTGGACTCCATGCATACTCACTTTTTCATTTTTCAAAGCTAGTGTGTTAGCTCTCTATGCTCTGTCTCTGTCTCCCTCATAGCTCCCTTTCTTGTCTTAGCTCCCTCATCTCTTTTCTCTATCTCCATCTCAGCTCCCTCCCTCATAGTTCCCTCTCTCATCTCAATTCCCTCTCTTATCTCAGCTCCCTCATTTCTTTTCTCTATCTCTCTTTTCTTAGCTCCCTCCCTCACTCTCTCTCTTAGCTCTCCCTGTCTCTATCTCTCATCTCTCAACTCCCTCCCTCACTCTTTATCTCTCATCTCCCAGCTTCCTCATTACCTCTATCTCTCTTGATAGCTTTGTAGACGAAGAAGCCCAGCCACTCACGACTAAGGACCTCTTCTCTTCTTTCCAGGTATTTTTTTTCCTTGAACAGGTCTCCACGCAAAATGTGATTTTTTTAACCTAAGAATGTGATCAATTAATTTTAGTTTTACATGATGTATATGATATTATGATGCTTAAATTTTGTTTGAGCCCATAAAAGTATATACTTATTATTTTAGATAATTTTATAATTATATAATTATAGGTGCAATCATTTTGTTTTTCCATTGCATTTGGTATATTTTGTTGCGATAGTATATAAATGGTTGTAAATGAATTTCTATTTATTAGACTTTTGCTGTATGAATTGGCTGTTTCTATGACATATTTTGGCAGATTCTATTTTAATTGTAAAGTAAATGAAAATTATATATAAAAAAATTTTTAAAAACCACGTCCCATTATAGGTAGAAAACAATGTGGTTTGTGAATCTAGATAAGAAACCACGTCCCCCTATACCATAAGGGACATGGATTCCTAAGAAACCACATCCCCCTATATCAAGAGGGATGTGGTTTCTCAATCTATGAACTAGGCAATGAGAAATCATGTCTCTCTCTTATTAGAGGGGGATGTGGTTTCTTTATAAACCACGTCCACCACCTATAAGAGGGGACATGGATTTTGTAGAAACTACCTCACCTATTATTAAAGGGGATGTGGTTTATGGTATTCCACATCATAGACATTTACGACATGGATAAGCCATTATTCTAAGTCGCCCAGTATGATGTCCCCTTCAATTGTGACGTGAAAATGCCTAAAAATGTGACATGAAAAGTATATTTTGTAGTAGTGTTGGTATTTTAAGACAATTTTATTTTGGATGCATTAAAGCATGATAAGTGGCAATGAAGTTGGTTTCAATGGATTAAGTGATGGTCTTTAGCTTGTGAGGATTTAAGCCTAATATGTGTATTCTCCTATTATTACTCTCACTCTAAAACTTGTTTTGATTTTTAGTTGAAACTATAATTGCATATGCTTTGCATGAAGATGATTTAGGAATTCTTTTCTTTTAGCCTACTTGGCCAAATAGTTATCACATGCAATTTATCCCTTATTAACCCCGTTGAGCCTAGACCTTTTCTTTAAAATTTTAGCCAACTGAAAACATAACCTATAAAAATATTTTTCCTTCATTTTTCTCACCCCACTTTAGATAATGAAAAATGCATCATAATATTTGTTGGAATGAAACAATATGCTTCAAGAGAGAGTTCAGTTATTTTGGAAAGTGAGTGAGAGAGAGAGAGAGGGAGAGAGAGAACCAAAAAGCAAAGAAAGGAAGGAAGGAAAAATAAAAAGAAAAGAAAGAGCATAAAAGGAAAAAAGCAAAAACAAAAAAAAAGAAAAAAAAAAGCAAAGGAAAGGAAAAACAAAATAAAGAGAGAAAAATAAACCCAAATTAATATTTTTTATTTCTTTCATTCTATATAATTCATTTTAAATATGCTTTTCATTCTCCAAAAGTTTATCAGCCTTCATTTTTCCATATTTATACCATACATTTACCTAAGCCCCATTATAACCTAAAATAAAGTCCTTTTGATTCTTGCATTGGATATAATATAGATAGTAGAGACCTAGATGATAAACAAGCCTATAGTAGTGGGGTTTTTATAGAGGAAATTGACTGAAATACTTACCCATATACACATGAGAGTTAAGAGTTAAACAGTTGACCTTTGTGAGAGGCTATTGCTTGATTCATTCTTACCAAATGAAATTGCTACGATGCTTCTTATTTTGGGTATAAGAGATATTGATTAGAATGTTAAAATGTTGAAGAGCTATAATTGTTTCTTATTGTTTTTTGCTTCCACATATCTTTTCTTAAATTTTGATATTTAAGTTTTTTCTAGGAGTGTAAAAGTCTAAGTATGGGAGCTAGAATTGATAGATGACAATTTTATATATTTTTGTCCTTTTGATTTAGACTTTTGAATATTTATTTAAGGCTAATTGAGTTTAAGTGGATATTATTTGATTTCATTAGCCAATCTTCAACTTTTGAATTTTAACTATCTAATTCTTTAATTTTAAAATATAAATGATATTTTTAACATTTTTGCACATTTTCTATTTATTTTTATTTGTATAGATTTTCTAGACTCAGTTTGGAAGATATTGATAGAATGTATTTTAGATAAGAAGAATAAGGACACACTTGAAGATCAAATCAAGAATCAAATTTTAGAAAGTTTTTTTATATTTATTTATGAATTTTTAGTGTAGTTTTCAACTAAGGTTATTTAGGGTAGTTTTGACTTTTTTAAATAAATTATTAGGTTTTATTTGATAAAGAAAGGAGAGATAGCACCTTGTGTATGTATGTGTGTCTGTGTGTGTGAATGAACAACTTTGATGACCAGAGAATTGGAAAATAAGGTGGTGATGCAGATCGTCCTTCACCTTCTTCTTTCCTTCAATTTTATTGATCGATAGCTCCTCAATTTCTTATGTTGTGCAGTTTGATTTTTAATGCTATGGAGAGCTAACGTATTGGTGTGATCAGTTACAAACCATGATCCTAAACTTTAATCAGAGTCTTTAATATTCAAGGAAAATTTTAATTTAGCTTTATTCCAATTTGCTCTTATCTTCTCTGCCTCTAAATTTTATGCTTTAATTGCTATTGCTAATTAGAATAACTTTATTGCATGATTTTTAAGTTATAAATTTTATCTAAGGTTTTACTTACTATAATTAATTCATATAGCACTATAAGAGTAATTTGGCCTAGGTTGAGTGATTATTCATGCTTTATTTCTAGTGTAGCTACTTAGAATAGTTATTAGGCTATGGGTTAAGGGAGATTTCAATTAATCTATAACTTAATTTGTTGTTTAATTCTTGAATGATAATTTGAGAAATATATAATAAAACTAAAATAATAAAGTTAAATAAAATTAATTTATTTTATGGACAAGGAAGATTAAATTTAGGTGATTGGGTTGTGATTGATTACGCTACTTGTGTTTAATAATTTTCTCAATTAAATTTATTTTTATTTATTTAATTTTAATTTATTTTTTTAAATTAATAACATTATAAAAAATCCCTCCCATTATTTATCTTTTCATAATCATAATTTAAATAGTTACTCTATTGACTCTTAGGGAGATGACCTAGATTGCGCTTTGCTATAAAATCTAGCTTTATTAATTTTGGTGCTATTTGACAGTAGTGTTAGTCAATAAAAGACAACATGCTATAGCACATGGCACAGAGAGTGACGTTGAGGTCTCTATGCCACATACTGCGGCAAATGTGGCACTAGCCACAGCACATGGCCCACTTTTTATGTGAATAATGAGGTTTTGAGTTGCTTTTTGATATGCTTACTCTCAATACTTTCGCTGTATAGTATTTTATAACTTAATTATCTTATGAAATGGTTTTAGAAATCTTTTACTTAGGATCCCAAGCTTTTTTTAAAATAAATAATTTCTCTATGATTAGTAGAATAACTGGAGCATCATACGGCAATGTCAGTGGGAGCATTACTAATAGCTAGTATTAGTTTTAAAAGTCTTGAGATCTAGTCCCTATGTTTGTTTGTTGCATTCATGCTAGTACCTAGCAACTTATATTTTGTTCGTTACACCAATCTTTCCCTTTTTGCTTACCTTTCTTTTACTTTAATCCTTATGAGGGGAGAAAATGAGAAAAAGATGTACTCAAGCTTCGTAAAGTACTCGAGTATCAAGGCATCTAGTAGTGGGAGGATGAGCCTATGCTAGAGGTTCAACTAGATATGCCTCAACAAGCTGATAGAAGAGATAGCTTGTTAGAAGAGTTGAGGGAAATGATGATTGATATTTAGTAGACAATATGAGATCACGACATTCTAATGAGGGGTAGAGAGCAAGTAAGTGAAAGGAAAGGTCAAGAAAAGCTAGTGCATGAGGAAGCTCACAGTAAACTTGTGCCACCTCAAGTTTCAAGTAGTAGGTAAATTATAGGAGTTGCTATTGATTCGTGTATTAATTGAGCTTGAAGACTTTTATAAGATCCAGTTTACTGATGTTCAATGGTAGTATGAAAGAGAGAGAATTAAAATAGTAGATTGAGTGCCTCAAGACCATATATGAGATAATGACCTATATGTCAGGGCAGCAAGTGATTCTAACTATAGTTCATCTAGTCAAAGTAGCCAAGAGATGGTGGGATTAAGTTAGGCCATCTAGTAGTGTGAGATACTCTTGGGAAGAATTCAAGAAGGTGTTCTTTGATTATTACTTCCCGCTATCCTTTCATACTAAGAAAGAGGAGGAGTTTCATTCATTTAGGTAAGGGGATTTAGATGAAGAAGAATTTATTAAGAGGTTCATTGACATATTGGCCTATTCCACATACTTGCAGCACTACAATGACACAAAGTGAAAGGCAAAATGATTGTTAGAGAAGATGTGTACAAAGTATCAATAGTAGATTGCTCTATTTAACATTACTACCTATGAAGAGATATGCCATAGGTTGAGGACAACTGTGAGAAAAGGTAGAGAAGTCGATGCTGAGAAAAGAGAGATAGTATGGGAAGGCTTACTTCTTGCTTAGGTCCAATAGGTGGTCTTTCAAAGAAGCTCGTATAGCTCAAGTAGTTCTGGAGCTTATAGGAAGAAGAGCTTTGCTATAAGTTCTCAAACCCAATCAATTTAGAGAGGTCTAGTGTAAAGGAGTACTGGGGTTCGAATTGGCCTTTAATATGCCAGCTCTTACTTTTAGCATTAGAAGATCACCTCAGTATAATATCATGATAGATTTCATGTAGACAAGTATTGGTCCTGTGTTAACTGTGGGAGGCTAGGACATATTGCCATGTATTTCCCTGAAGGTGGAATAGAAGCGATAGAGTAGCAATCAACTATTTTAGGATAAGTCTTCGTAATGACAGAAGAAGAGGCCAAAGCATCTTTGAAGCTGGTTAAAGCTATAATCACTATCTATGAAAATAGAATTAAAGCATTGTCTGATTCTAGAGTTATGCATTCTTTCATCTTATAAGAATGTGTAGATAGACTAAAATTATAGCTAAAAGAGTTACATGTGTTGATTAAAGTGACTATACCTTCAGGATCTTCGAGTATTACTAGTAGAGTTTGTCAACAAGTTGAGATTGTGTTTAAGGATCAAGTATCTGTAATTGATTTGATCTGCATTCCTATAAAGGGGAATGATGTAATAGCTGGCATGGATTGGCTAGTAGCTAATAATGTTGTGCTTGATTGTACTAGGAAGCTAGTGTCTTTGCCAGTATTGACGATAGGAACTAGTTCTACTAAGCAGGCTAGATTTTTATTAGTTGTGCAAGCTGAGAGATTGATCAAATAAGGATGTTGTCCTTATATGGTGATTTATGTAGCAAGCAGTGTGCGCGATGTGGTTATTGAAAAGATTGGAGTAGTATATGAGTTTCTTCAGGTATTTTTAAAAGAGATTTTAAGATTACCTTTGAAAAGGGAAGTTGAATTCTCAATAGATTTGGTTCCTAGAATTGAGCCAATTTCTAAAGCTCTGTATCAGATGTTACTCTTACAATTGAATGAGTTGAAGAAGCTAATTAAAGAGTTACTTGATAAGGGGTTTATTAGACTAATTGTATTGCCTTAGGGATTACTGGTGTTATTCATGAGAAAGAAAGATGGTAGTTTATGAATATGCATCAACTATTGATAAATGAATAAAGTGACAGTGAAGAATAAGTACCCTTTACCTAAGATCGATGACCTACTAGATCAGTTGGCTAGAGCCTTAGTCTTTTTTAAAATTGACTTGAGGTTAGGGTATCATCAGTTAAGGATCTCCAAGAAAGATGTGCCTAAGCCAACCTTTAGGACACGTTATGGGCATTATAAGTTCCTTGTCATGCCATTTGGTTTGACTAATGCACCTGTGGTATTCATGGATTGCATGAACCATATATTCAGGCCATATTTAGATAAGTTTGTTGTGGTTTTTATTGATGACATTCTAGTTTAGTTTGAAGATGAGGAATAATATGTCAAGCATCTTAGGATTATACTTCAAATTCAGAAAGAGAACAAGTTTTATGCCAAGCTTAGCAAATGTGAGTTTTGGATGAGAGAAGTTAGATTTTTAGGTTATGTGGTGTCAACAGATAGGATTTTTATTGATCTTCACAAAGTTTATGATGTGTAGAAATAATAACGACCTAGCTTAGTTATAGAGATTTAAAGTTTTCTAGGATGAGATAGATATTACCGATAGTTTATCCAAGATTTTTCTTAGATTACTTCTCTATTAATGAAATTGACCTGTAAATATTAGCCTTTTGCCTGGAATGACAAGTATGAGATCACATTTCAAAAGTTGAAAGAAAACTTGACAACTGTGCCTGTATTGATAATTCTTAATCTGAGACTACCTTATAAAGTGTATATGGATGCTTCTCTAAAAGGTTTAGGTTGTGTGCTAATACAAGATGAATGAGTAGTAGCCTATCCATAAGGTAATTGAGACTGCATAAAGAAAATTACCTAGCTCATGATCTAGAACCTACACTAAAGATTCGGTGTTATTGCTTGTATGGTTCAGTATTTAGGATGTTTAGTGAACACAAAAGCTTAAAGTATCTGATAGATTAGAAGGAATTAAATATGAGGTAAATAAGATGGAGGGAATTGCTTAGGGGTTGTACGTTTGAGTTGAAATACCATCTGAGTAAAGCTAATGTGGTAACTAATGCATTGAGTAAGAAGACACTATACATAGCTAGTTTGATAGTTCAAGAACTCAGTTTGAAAGAGTCTTTCATAAATTCTCAACAAGATGCACCATTGAAAGCCTTAGCGAGTGCTTATGCTACCGTGATTAGTAGTTGCTTTTGGAAAGAGTTAAGAATGGCATAGCTGGAAGATGAGTATCTTCTTGGGATTCAAAAAGAGGTTAAGTCAAATTTATCTAAAGACTTCAGTTATAATGATATTGATTCACGGTTTATCAGGATAGAATCTATGTACCTAATGATGTTGACCTGAGAAAAGTGATTTTGATCGAAGTGCACTATAGTAAGTATACCATTCACCCAAGATCTACAAAGATGTGTCCAGACGTGAAGAGTTATTAGTAGTGGCTAGGGATGAAAAGAGATGTGACAAAGTTTGTAGTAAGGTGTTTAACTTGTCAAAAAGTTAAGATCAAGCATCAGAAGCTGGCTAGAACATTACAACCATTAGAGATACCTAAGTGGAAATGGGACAACATTTTTATATATTTTATATCTAGATTGTCAAGAACTCAATTGAGACATGATGCTATTTGGGTGATTGTTGACCGATTGATAAAGTCAGCTTACTTCTTAGCCATTAGGATCAATTACTCTCTAGAAAAGTTGGTAGAGACATATATCAGAGAGGTTGTGTGATTGCATGAAATACTGATGGATATAGTTTATGATCATGATTTGAGATTTACGTCTAGATTTTAGGGAGCATTATAAAGAGCCATGGGTACTACATTGAAGCTTAGTACCCTTAGCATCATCAGACTGATGGTAAAAGTAAAATGAATAGTGGAAGTGAAGAATAAGCAATTGAGAAATAAGACAATTTGACTAGTACATGTTTTTTGGAAAGGTATGACTCCTGGTGATGCAACGTAGGAGATAGAAGTTAAAATGAGGCAACAATATCCTCAATTGTTCCCTTCGGTGAGCATGTACTAATAATTGACTCAATCTTAGGGACAAAATTCTTAAAAGGAAGAGAGAACTGTAACATGCCAAATTTATGATTTATGTATTAACATTGATTAGGGATTGAATTAGTGACTTAATATGGGATTAGGATCTTAAATAGTGAAGTATTGTATTAACTCATTAGGATGTTATATGAATAGATATGATTGGAAGAATGGTGTCTTGAAGTAGAGCACTGTGGTAAAGGATGGATGAGCCATGGTGCATGATGCATTACTTTGATAAGTAAGTTTGTGTACCAGCTTGTGAAACAAAAGGAAAAAGGGAGAAATGAAATTTGGTGTAAAGAAGAGTAGGGAGCTCTACTAGGGCAAGTGATTTTAGGAGAAAGGATGACATTTTTGACCAGTTATTTATTAGGTAAGTCTCATACTACATTAACCTCTGATTCTACCATATTTTCTCTTAGTTTAAACTATTGAGAAATTGAATTTAGAAGTTTCAAGGAGATGATTTCTTACCTTATAGTAATAGAAAGGTCCTCTGGGATTAAACTAGTGCTTTTGGACTAGTTTATGTTGGAAGGATAAAGTGTTAAAGGTAGAGGTTCAATTTGACCTAGACAAGAGAGAGTAGTAAGAGAGGATTTGGTTGTAAAGAAGTTGATGCTTATAGTGAGTGATAATTGGTCCTAATATGTGTGAATGAATATGATTAAGGGAAATGATAGTGATTAGGTGCTTAATTATGATAATTGGCACTTTTAGTTAATGGTGAAATTGACTTTGGTTGCCAATTTTGTATAGATTTTAGTGTGTGAACCATAAATAGTAGAGTGAGATTTGAGTAAGGATATTACACGGGTAACCCTTTCTATTGGATAGAAGGATTGAGATAATCATATAATTTATTATGTTTATTAACTATTATAATTGTGTAGAAGTAATGGTATTATTGTGAAATTGAGGTTCAATTAGTTTTGTTCATGGTTTTGCATCGTGAATGATTTTAACATGAAATTAGATTGTGAAAGGGGAGTTTGATGATTTTTGACTTTATTTGATATACACATATATTTATGTATGTATGGTATGAGTGTAGAATTGAGATAAATTGTATGGAAAGCGTAATCATAAGAGGTAGAAGTTCATCTAGGATATGTAGGGATGTGTGTATGAAAATGTGAGTGAAAAATCTATATGGTTAAACTGGCACTATAGGACATTTGGCTGGTACAGTATTATACAATCTAGTACCAAGGGTAATTTAGTATAATAAATATTGGGACTGTAATTATAGGATATCTGAGCAGTCTAGCAACTCCCTTGTACCCATTAAGGTATAATTATGAGTTAACGACACCTCTATCACAGGTGTGTGATGAGGAAAACCATAGTCCATAGGTGAGATGTAACATCCTAAATTTTAACCTCAGGAACTAATTGCTAATCAATGCTAAATTAGTAATCAGTGAATTGATTGTAGTTTAGGTATTGATTTAATATTTTGTGTTGTTTGAATATTGTATTGAAAGGATTAAAGGGTAGAAAGATAATTCAGTGCATAGTGCCGAGCACAAGTAAGATTGAACTCACTGTGCTACACGTCACGATTGAAGTTGAGTGTGCCACAGCACATCATCCAGGGATCATATAAACCTATGTGATTAGCTTGTGAAATCAAAAGGGAAAAGGATGGAAATGCACCTGGAGGGGTGAAGATGTTCATCTTTGTTAGAGCAAGTGATATTTGGAGCTCGGGAGTCTGCTTCGATTAATAACTTGCTAGTTAAGTATCACAATCCCAAGCTTCGATTTTACCCATTTTTCATTGAATTGCATCAGTTGAGAAATTGAATCATGAATTTTTAAGGTGCTGTAACGTAAAAGAAAGGGTTAAAATGGGATATCTAATACAAAACTAAGGTTTTGTGACTAGCATAGCATTGAATGGTTTAGTTTTGAGAGTTTAAGCTTAAAATGGCCTGAAAATTAGGTTGAAATTGAGAAATTGGTAGAATGAATAAGTAGTCTATAAGGCTAATGACTATAAATAATGGATAAGAAAATTCAAAAGGGTTCAATTAAATTGTTATATGTGTTAAAGGATTCAATTTAGCCGAATCAATGCCTATGTTTAGTGTTGAGAATTAATTGAAGGGCATTATGTTGTGTAGATTAAGCACCTGTGAAGTTATTTGTGAGAATCTGCATCCTTAGGAACTTAGTATAGTTAGTAACCCTTAGTAGTAAGGGTTAAAGGTAACTGAAGTAACCCTTTTACTTGTTTGTTTATGAAATTGTTTGCAAGTATTTTGATATAAATATATACATTATGTTGTGAACTAATAAAGTAGCAGTATTGTGAAAGTATATGCATTCAGGTGTGTGAGTATTGATTGAAATGAATTTGAAGTGGTATGTGCATTGACATGCATCACATCTAAGAGATATACCTTAGATTATGGTAGCAGCACATAGCTCTACTTTGAGGAGTTCTAGGAAGTCTTGATGATCCAGAGCATAGAGGTTGATTCCATCATGATGGACTTCGGAGAAGAATTTTGATAATCTAAAGTGTAGAGCTTGACTCTACTATAATGAACCTAGGATATTAAATGATCTATAAGGTTACCCTAGACTAGGTTAAGGGGTCGTTATCCTACTCTGTATAAGGCTAGGAAGTCTTAATAATCTAGAACATAGAGTTTAACTCCACCATGATAGACCTTAGAGACTACCCATACGTAAATAAGATTACCTAGTCTAAGCAGTGGTATGGTGGGCCCTGTTCCTTGTGATTAAAAGTCCTGGTCTAAGTGTAGAGATTTCTCTACCAGGGAGAACCAAGAATGTATTGCATGAGCATAATGAGATTGATCAGAATGAATTCCTATCTACATATGATATTGCTTTTATTAATACACATGCTACTTTATCGCTTGTTTATGATTTTTCTTACTAATCGGTAATTGGGGTTATCTTTGTGTTAATGGGATGTATGTCTCACTACATTACTTTATAACATAGGTAAAGAGAGCATAAGAAGACTAAGAAAGGAAGCGAGGAAAGAGTAGCCTCATTTAGTAGTGGTATGACTACCATTTGAATGAAATGCATGTATAAAGTTGTTTGTAGAGTTAAGTTGCCAATTCAAATGCATAGATGTATGTGAATATGAGAAAGTGAATTGTGCAGTGAATCTTGCTTGTATGTATATATATGGTGTTGCATTATACTGAGGGTGCCCCAATAGAGGGTACATGGGTAGGCTTAAATGCAAATCAAACAAGTATATGTTGTGTTGTAACTTGTTCCACTGGTATATTTATATGATGATTATATGTTGATTGTGAATTGTGTTGCTATATGAGAACTAAACACAAATGGTGAGAACTTGACACAAATGGTGAGGTGAAGGCATATTTGGGAGAGTCAAGTACATTTGTAGTTCCTAACCATATGGTGATGCAAAGCCCCATATGTGAGAGTCGGAGGGTTGAAAGTGGAACAAGTCTAGTTGTATATGTAAATATGTGTTGTATATGTGTATACCTCACATAAGACAACAATTTTGTAATGTGGCTTTAAGAGGCTAAAATGGACTATTAATATGATATGTAGTGTCAATCAAGTGTATGTGGTCATTATGGTTCAAGGCTTAAAGTGGTCAATGGGACAAGGAATGAGAATTGAGCACTTAAGGTGTAAGTTTTTAAAATAAAAAGTAACTTTTACACCTAAGTGTTCAATTTTAGATCAGACTATTAGATCAAGTCTGAAACTTATTCCATTAGCTAGTATATGTGGTAAGCTTTGTGTAGGCACTTGAATTACTCTAATTGAACGTTCGGAGTGAAAACGATGCACATCAAAAGTTTATCATTTTTGCTATCAAATGACAGTAGATTGCTGTGCATGGTATCTCACATCATGGCACATGACATAGTCAGAAACAAAGCGTGTGGCTCTGTGCCATATGCCGTGAAGCATGTATTGCACGCCGCGGCATATGGCCTTTTTTAGGGTTGAGATTTTGTGCCTCTTTTAGCCATATAAATGTGTTTATGCTTCTACTAGCTCTCTTTTAAGATGTCAAGATTCTGTGATTTGAAAACAAATAAAGGGCTATTACTCTAATATTTTATTATTCTTATGTTGTTGATTATGTGTTTGGGGAGGTAAAGCCTGGATTGAGACAGGATTTTTACAAGGGATAGATTACTTTAGCCAGGTGTTTGTACCATTGAAAGTGTGCTCGGGTCAATAAGTGATTGATTTAGTAGAGCCTATAGTTTCGTGTCAGGGAGCATTGGAGGTTCAGTGGTTAGATAATCATGCTAATGCAGTATTTACGTGGAAATTCTTTAAAAAGAGGAAATTCTTACATACTTTGATATATAATCGCTATTATTCTAGTTTTGTTACTTTAGCATGGTTATTTATGTTAATAGACATTAAATGAATTATATTTGTTACTAAAATTTTGATCTTACTAATGTTATTTATATTTTTCAAGTTCTAATAGTAGTGGAGCAAAAGGAACAGAAATCATATGAGTGAATACTCTTTTAATAAGCCTATTGTAAGATGATGTAATGAATATGCTTGTTAATAGTTTGGATCATATGTATAAGTTGCCATAGGAACAAGTAATGCACGAGCAATTGTATTATTGTGAATATTTGTCTACATATAGTTTGATTCCCTAGCCCCTATGTATTTGTGTGTACATGATGAAATGATAGTATGGACTAGTAGATAGATGATATTGCGTGGGGATATGATGAATGTTTGATGTGCATGAGAAAGATTTGGCCATGTATGAGATTGAGAATTGAAAAAGTGAATTTGCCCATGGTATGTGTAATGGGCAGTTTATAGGCCAATTGTGTGTACGTGTATTGTATTGTATATATAATTGGTTAATCAAGTATACATTGTATATTTAGACATGGTCAAAGCCCAAAAAGTGGCCAATGACTTGTGGTTTTGATTTGAGATGCTCAAGTGTTGAATTTTGACTTCAAATAATTAAAATACACTTGAGTGTCCAATTTTTGAATGGAATATTAGATTAAAATGAAGCCAGTATCATTGATTAGACTTTTAAACAAGCTTTATGTGGGCCTTGAATCACTTCAATTAGATATCAAATGCAAAAATAGTGTACTTTTGAAGTTCTCATCAAAATCTAAAATATGATAGTAGATTTTGATATGTATGCTATGGCATATGTGTCAATGAAGGACAACATGCTGCAGTGCACGGGACAAAGAGTGACGCTGAAGTCTTTGTGCCACATGTCACAGCACATGGCCCACTTTTTTATGAATAATGAGGTTTTGAGTTTCTTTTTGATGTGCTTACTCTTAGTACTTCTATTGTATAGTGTTTTATAACTCAATTATCTTATGAAATGGTTTTTATAAATGTTTTACTTAGGATCCGAATCTTTTTTTTAATAAATGATTTTTTTATGATTGGTAGAATAAGTTGAGGGTTGTATGGTAATGTCAGTGAGGGCATTACATTCTGAAATTTTTAAGGCTGCACATATGCAACAATAACCTAGCATAAGTGTAAGAAAATAAACCAACCTGAAACTTTAACTTTCTAAAATTGTCAACTTGTGAAATTAATGATTCTCAATTTAGAATGAATCTAAAAAATTTCATTGGACCATTAACATGATTTTCGGTTAATAATAACAAGAAAAAGTGTGTAATAAACGTGACTCATCAGTATGAAGAACATGTACTTTATGCATTACAAATGATTCGATGAAAAGCATTAATAGTATCATTGGAGAAAATCTTTTGATGGAAAATCAAAAGAAAGTAGGCCACCAAAACAATTTACTAGTGAGGAATTGTTTTAGAAGTAAAAGACCTTGATATTGAATTTGGCTAACTATTTATAAAGCATGTTGGAACAAATAGGTGGAAGAAAAGGTTAATTTTCTTTGAGTTGTTATATTGGAAGACCTTGAATGTGAGACACTTTTTTGATTTGATGATGCATATTGAGAAAAGTATGTGTGATAGTCTTGTTAGGGTATTGTTTCATATTCTAGGAAAGACGAAGGAAGGTATCAATGCAAGATTATATATGGTTAAGATGGGGATAAGAGAATAATTGGTATTATAGGAGAAGAAAAGTTGTACTTTTCTTCACGATACAACTTACACACTATCTAGAGAAGAAAATTTTCTATGAGTTTCTTACTATAATTAAGGTCCCAATGGTTTTCTTTAAATGTTAGGAACTTTATGTCAAAGAAAGACCTAAAATTGAAAGGTTTAAAGACTCATGATTGTCATGTTTTAATGGAGAAATTTTTTATAGTGGCCATACGTGGAGTTCACTCAATATTATGCGAGTTATAATCACAAAGCTATGCTACTTCTTCAAGTGTCTTTATAGTAAAGTAATTAACCAAGTCAATTTGTGAAGTTGCAAAGCTAAATTGTGCAAACATTATGTGAACTTTTTAAATTTTGTCACTCATACGTTCTTGCCAAAACCTAACGTAAAGAGTATTAAAGGTACATTTCCTCCCCTTGATGGGCTAATTGGAAATCCAAATGAATGGAAATCTTTTGTTGATTCATGCAGCTGTCTAAAGTTTCAAGGTAATATTATTGTTATTCCATTTATATGTTATTGCTTTTCTTGGCTTCTACTTCTTGTTTATATCAACTAACTTATCATGTTGAGTTTCCTAAGGCATCGAGCACCAGAAACAAAGAGTTCGCCAAGAAGAATGAGTATACCTATTTGGCCATAACTACTGGTGGGTTCTATATCCTGTGGCAAGGTTTGGATTGAAGCTTGGAAAAATAAAAAAGGAAATATTGACAAAAACAAATGTGGTTGTTAAAACAATAGTAAGTATTAATGACATAATGTTATTATATTTTTGTTTTTAGTTATTCACTTTACTTTTGCTGCTTCATAGGAGACCTCGACTTAAGAAGTCACCGAGCATTCTTATTTCTAATTAGGATAATATACTAATTAATAAACATATAACATATTTCATTTCAAATACCACTCATATCAAGCTTTCATCACTTTCACATCTATTTCACAACTTTTGTCCACTTTCATAACATTTAACAACATATAGCATCACGTAGCATGATCACTACTAACCGAATCTCTAAATCACACCGACATGAAACTATAGGCTCACCTTAGACTAATGTACAATCTCATTAGCCCTAAGCTTACCTTTAGTAGTAGAATCACCTGGCTAAAGGTGTTTTATCTTACTTCTAGACTATGGTTTTCTCCAATACACACAATGAGGTGTTTTGACTCTAACATCGTATCACACAGACACTAAAGAGTCTAATATCTCTAACACCACACCTTAACAAGTAATAAGGAGAGATCTTCTCTAATGTCGCACCTTGAAAGTACTAAGGAGGTATAATTCTCCAATACCACACCCGGTTAGGAACTAAGGAGAATATGCCATATGATATTATCACCACCACTCTACTTGAGTGAACTCTCACCCATATGATCATGCTTTTCAAACTACATAGGTTCCTAATCACCACTTTATATACTTTTTCATACATAACATGTATAGATATTACATACCATTTGAAATCACATATTTCAATGCTTTTATTCAACCAATAGCTATTTCATGCAACATACGTACAATACTATAAAACATGCTTAGTTCAAAATACTTTCATGCACTACCAAGCCTACTCACATATAGTTTTACAATAAATAGTCAAACAAAAAAAGTTATTCAGTTACCTCAACCCTTCTATCACTAGAAAGGTTATTCGTGGATTCAACTACCACAACAACTTATTACAAGATTCCTTTCTCAACTCACACAATTAATATGCCAATCTGAACACATTTGTGACAATTCAGTCATTTAGTCCATTTTGACCAAAAACACATATTTACTACCTATGGCTATATTCATTTGTAAATTCTTTTCCATTTACCCATTCTAAGTCCATTACCATTTGATTACTACTTTACATTACTTCAACCAGTCTTATTTTACTTAAATTAAAATTCCTACCCCTTTCTCCCTTTAACTCAAGCCAAATTGAGCTTATAGGTTCAAAGCTCTATCATTTCACTCTAAACTAGTTATAAAACTTTAATTTAACTCTAGAGAACCTTTTTATCACTATTATGAAAGAATTAAAGCCCTAAACTTCATCGATTCAATTTCTCTATAACTTATTTTTAGAGAAATTTGTGTAAAATAGAAGATAAGGATTATATATAGCTTACTCGCTAAGTTATCAATTAGAAGTACCTTCTAATGATTGAAATGGCTTGCCTTAATTGATCAACCCTTCTTCTCTTCTCCGTCTCATGTGTTTTCAATTTCTTCCTTTTAAAATTTTTGATATTTCATGACTTAAGATGACTCTTGGAGATGATATGTGGGAGATTGAGGAGAGAATAAGGTAATTATACCCCCAACTATTCCCATGAGGTATATTTTAAGTAATTATGTGAATTTTAGGATAAAATTCTTAAAAGGAGAGGAGAATTGTGACATCGTCAATTTTAAACTAGATTAAATACGTCCAATCAAATTAATTAAGTGTATTAATGAGATGTATGGCCAGAAAGCCTAACGAGTGTATTCGGTTTCAATTTCAACCCTAAACATAGGTTTAAAGGAGAATTAGGTCATTTGGGAATGAAAGAGAAATAATTTCTAAAAGGGGAGATTTTATGCCACGCATCACGGCTTATGGATAAGTCTTTGTAGCACATGTATGGCAACATACTTAGGAGGTGCTTTTTATGCCTTATACCACAGTTGGTCACTTTTCTGTTGTAATAAGGTTGCAAACTAATGCAACAGAGAAGAGAAAAATGAAGTAACTATGAGAGAGGCAGAAGAGTAGTGCTAGGGCTTGGAGAATCTGATATCGGGAACATTTTAATGCTCATAAACATCAAAGGCAAGATTCCTACAGTTAAATCTTTCTCTCTTCTTCCACTTTCTTAATGATAGAATTAGGGTTTGATTGATGGTGGTGATTTTCAGTCTATAAAATCTATAGGTCTAAACTTTTTTAACTTAATTAGGGTTAATAGGAGTAGATTGAGCTAAGTAAACTTAGTATTTTTGAATATATGATGGTTGGTGGTTGAAAGACATTAAATGTCCAAAAATCCTCATAAATATGTTGGTTAGGATAACATAGTCCTATTAATGATTATTAAAGAGCTCAACAAAGATAATGAGGGTTAAAGGAAGCTAAGAAACCTTATAGGTGTTTTTTATGTGAGTTAAGAACGAATCTTGAGTAGTAAGAAGTGTTAAAGTATTAGTAAAAATTAGCCCTATTGTGGATATTGATAATTTGCATTGTCAATGCTTGTAGAGTGACTATCATTAGCACCATTCAAGCTTCTTAAAAGCGTAAGGAGTGAGTAATTAAGAGGTAAAGCCTTTGATCTCTTAAAGGTTTGAGGTAATCAAGGGAATTCTACCTTGTGCTTTTATGTGTTAATTAATTTATTGATTGATATTTGATAATTGAATTGTGTGAGATTTTATTAAAATGCAAATGTACCTTGTTTTTTTTAAAGAGCCCATTATTTAACCAGTGATTTAATATTGTCTAATGATTTTGAAATTTTAGATTTCAATGATTTCTAATGAGTAAGGTATAATGATTATGAAAACACTAAGTATAATGATTTGTGTAATTGAAATTTCAATGATTTGAGTTGCAAAGAGTTCAATGATTTCAAAATGTATGGAGTTTAATGATTGTGAATGTATGAAGCATAATGATTTTGAAATTTGGATTTCAAAGACTTGTTTGAATTTGAGTTAATGAAAATGTGTTTAAGAAGTTAAATGATTTGTAAAATAATGGAGTTCAATGAAATTGGTTATGTGGAGTTCTATCAATTATGTTAAATGTGAATTGTTGTATGAATATGCATTATATGATCTTAAGAGGCAAAGGGCTCCCATCTGAGAGATGGCTTGCTCGAATTGATCATATTCATATTGTCCCACTTGTTCAACAAGGAACTATCCCACTAGTTTGGTGAGGGAGTCAAACCTAGCTAGCTATCCACTAATTTAATGAGGAAGGTAGTTTACGAGTATGACACCTCATAGTATGAGAAAATAGGGGAAAATGTGTTTCACAACTAAGTTAGGTGAGCCTTAGTTAGGTAATCCCCTTATAAATGTTTAAGCAAGGGAAGTCATAGATTATAGTCTATCCCATCGTGTTATAGTCCATGGTTTCATGTTAGAGGAATAAGGAAGATACAAGAGAAGTGTCATCATGCATATAGTGAGTAAAGGCACATGGTTGTCTGTATTGTGTCCTTAATGATGAATATCATGAATTGAGTTTTAACCCATTTTGACTATATGTAATGGAGTATATGACAAACTTTCATTTATATGAAAGATGTTAAAAATATTATTTTATAAATATTGTGCCATTATGCTTGGTAAGGTGAATTTATGTTCTTAAATGTTTTGTATGGCTTAGAAATTGACTATCTTTGCCTACTTATGTAACATCCTAAATTTCTTAATCCTATGTTTAGAGGTTAATCAGGATGAAGTAGAAATTAAAGTGAATTAGAGATTCAGATGATTAATTAGTATTTTGAGTAGTTTGTGTGTTGTATGAATAGATATGGGTGCTAGAAGTATGTTTCGGGTTGAAATAAGTACGCGTGGTAAGAATAAATCTCATTGTGCCCCGTGCTGCGGCTTATGCTTCGTGCGCCGCGGTGCTTGGACCAGAATTTTCTTTCATAAGTCATGAATTTTAGAAAATTTCATGGGAGAGAAATTGAGAAACACACAAAATAGAGAGAGGAAAAGGACTGAGAAGCTAGGTTAAGTCATTTTAAAGCGGTGGAAGGTGATTTGAATTGATAACTTACCAGGTAAGCTACGTATAACTCTTACCTTCCATTCTATACAAATTTTTCTGAAAATGAGTTATAGGAAAATTGAATTAAAGGAATTTGAGGGGTTTAATTCTTGCCCAATAGTAATAAAAAGGTTCTTGGAAGTTAAATTAGAGCTTTGTGATTGGTTTAAAGCTGAAGGGTGGAGCTTTAAACTCGAAGGCTTAATTTTAGGCCTTTAGAGAGAGAAAGTTAGGGCAAAATCTGTCTTGAGTAAAATAAGACTGGTTGAGGTGATCTAAAGTAATAATTGGGTAGTTATGGACTTAGAATGGATAAATGAAAAAAAGTTTACGGATGACTATATCCCTAAATAGTAAAAATGAGTTTTTGGTCAAAATGGACTAATTGACTGAATTGTGCCAAATGTGTTTAGATTGGTATATTGGACTCGTGAATAGAGAAAGAAGCTTTAGAAAAGCTTGAGTGATAATTGAAATCCATGGGTAACCTTTCTAGTGATAAAATGGTTGAGGCAACCAGATAACTTCCTTTGTTTGACTGTTTATTATAACTATATGTTAGTATGCTATGTAATGCATGAACTAGTTTTAAATTGAGCATGTTTTATGGCATTAAGTGATTGTTGTGTGTAAAATGATTTTTGATTGAAATAAGCATGGAGATGTGTTTTGTAATGTAAAGTGCAATATATATATATTATGTATAAGAAAAAGTAAAATGTGAAAAGGGAACCTTAAATGGTTTAAGAAAGCATGATTTAAATGGTGGGAGTTCAATTGAGTATAGGGGATGATAAAGATCATATGGTAAGGTTTCCTTAGTACCCTGTTAAGGTGTGATGTTGGAAACAATTCTCCTTAATGCCTTGAAAGGTATTATGTTAGAAAAGATCTCCTGAGTGCCTATTAAGGTACTGTGTTAGAGATGAGAGATTTCTTAGTATCTTTAGATATGGGTGGGAGTCAATGATGCCCTATTGTGTATATTGGGAGAAAATCATAGTCCATATTGTGCGTCAAAATATCTTTGGTTGGGTGATTCTACCACTATAAGTGAGCTCAAAACTAATAGGAGTATACATTGTTCTGAGATGGGCCTATGGTTTTATGTTAGGGTGATTTGAAGGATTGGTTGGTAGAGATCATACTAGTATTTTATAATATGATGGAATATCTTGAGATAGCACGGAATCCTTCGGGATAGATAAAGGTGGAAAATAAAATGTAATATGATGTAAATACTATTTTATAAGGTTTTAATGGTATACTATGTTTACTTTCACATCATTGCATGTGATAGTCAATAGGAATGATTTCTTCTGTTACTGAGATTTTTATCTCACCCTCATGGTTACATGTTTATAGGATAGGGAAGTGATCAAGCTAAGGGAAGAGAGTCTAGACTGACTTGAGTTGAGAAGTTGTGTACTCTGAGGTTGTATAATAAACTAAAGTGAAAGATTGTATATATAACTGTATATGAGTTGCCATAGGTTGCATGTATGTATTGAACTATGTTTTTGTGAAATCAAGCTTGAATTATGTGTATATATGTTGTTTGAGATAAAGGGGCTTAATTTGAATATGTTTGAGTTGAAATAATTGTTTATGTTGGTGAATCTTAAGCCAAAGGACAAATTATGAGGAAATGAATAATTTGGAGGCTAAGATTATATTTTGATTATGATGGGTGAATCTTAAGCCAAAAGCCAAAATTATAATGAAATGAGTAATTTGAGGACTAAGATTGTATTATGAATAGGATTGCATATGTATGAGTTGAGAAATAGTCGAGTGGGCTAAGTTATGCCATGAAATTGGCCGAAGAAGGGTCAAATTTTGATATATTAGTGTGATTGTGATTAATTGTGTTCAATCAAGTGTATTAGATCCTTTTGGACTTGGTTCAAGGCCTAGTGTGGTCTAATGAGAGAAAGGGATTGATTTGAGCGCTTAGGTGCGCAAAATTTTCACACAAAATGACTTTTTGCACTCGAGTGTCTAAATTTTGATTGGATCATTAAATCTTATCCAAACCTATCTTATTAGTTAGTATACGAGCTAAGCTTTATGTGGGCGCTTGAATCACTCTGATCGGATGTCGTATGAGAAAATGGCGCATGCCAAAGGTTTGTCATTTTTGATGTCAAAATGACAGCAGAAAAACAGACAGGTATGCCATGGCACAAGACACAGACAAGGAGAGCGTGTGGCTCTGTGCCACATATCGCGGCGTACTGGCCATCTACCACGATGCACAGACTAAAATTCAGTTTTGTTTCGTGTGTCGAAATGCATGCAAGTGAGATAGAAATTCTGGTGGGTTATGTCCACTATATATTTGGAATGTATGATTTATTTTTGCTATGTTTTCTGATTGAATTGAGATTTAATTGATTTTATAAAGTAAGTCTTTGGCTGAAGCTTTTCAAAAATGAAATTTGATTATTGTGATTGAGTTTGAGGTAATGGTAACACCATAGTCTTCTCTTATATAAAGTGGATATATAAGAGGAGGTTACAACTTGCATTTAAATTAATTAAAATGCATTAGTATGAGTTAGTTAGAGCTTAGTTACTGAGGCTTGTACTTACCCCTTTTATCTTTAATATTATAGAGAATAGCTCAAGAGGTTCAGATATAAAAGAGCAACCAGAGGTTTAGGATTGTGATCCTTATTAGTAGGCTTCTTTATTTTTTGAGTATTTTTATGCATGTGATAATTAAAATTGCCAACTAGGGATAGTCCATTTGATCCTTACTTGTATTACATGTTTTGTGAATTGTAAGTGTATTTTAGGCCTTGGTGTGTGAGTTGATGATATGTGTTATTTATGATAGGACTAAAATACTAAAGCAAGTAAGAGTTAAGTATATTATGCATTGATTTTGAGTTACTTGATGGAGAGGTGCTTAAACTCACCCTTGTATGCTTTTGAAATTAAGGGGTTAAGTAGTGAAATTGTGATCTATAATTTTTTAATGTGATATGGTGTATTCACAAGTTAATTTTGATGTTTTGCATGTGGTTTAATTGGTGTCAATGTCTATTGGCTTTTGGTGTTTAAGTTGGACACATATTTTTTAGAATAATGTTGAAAAGTGTAAGTTTTGAAAAGAGTGTCAAACTTTTGATAGTATAATAATTTGATTATGAAACTAAAGCCATTAGATAGAGCTCAGAAAGAACTTTCTATAGACACCTAGTTCGTGTCAATTGAACGTCAGACGAAGGATTAAGGCGTGTCAGAAGTTGCTCTAAAAGCTGTCAAAAATGATAGTATAATTTACTATCAAAAATCAAGCCACATGATGTGGCACAAGATGCCACAAGCCGTAGCGCATGAGATAGAGGCGAACACATCACAGCGCATGTTTGAAGAGCCACGACACACGCATATTTTTTACATAATTACTTTGTTTTATGATTCTTTAGCAAATGCACTAATTCTTAAAATGATCCTATGCTTCTACATAATTGTGAACTCTAATTTGTCTATTTTGAAGACTTTGAGAATGGTTTTAATTTTGTAAACTTGGGATCCTAACTTGTTCACCCATTGGTAATTTGGTATTATGTTAATTATCTTAATCCAATCTCTTTATTACTTGAGATTTGGAGTTAATCATGGGTTAGAAAGAGGAGAATATTACACTTTTAGTCCTATTTGATGTGCCAAAGTGTTCACACAAGTTTGTGACTCTTATGATGAGATTTGAATAATTTTAAAAATAGCTTTTAACTAAAAAGCTGCACTTTCACATTTAGGTATCTAAATTTCAATCCAACTATTAGATTTTCTTGAAATTTAGGTCATAGAAAAAACCTTTTATAATTTTTTTATGAGCTTTAGAATCACCTCAATCGGACATTGATCACAAAAATAGCATGCTCTAACAGTTGGTTTGGAGATGCTGTCATGATAACATTATTACTATCATGACAACAATATAATGCTCTTATGATAGCAACAATTACTGAGGTTCGAATGCATGTGAATTTTGATCCGACCATTGGATCCTTTTGAAATTTAGTAAACTTGTAGTGCTCTTTAATGTGATATGTGGGCTCTAAAATCGCTCCGATCAGAGGTCGGATGATGAAATAGTGAACTCTAGAAGTTGGTCTAAATGTGCTATCATGACAACAAAACTACCAAACTTGTAATGAGTTTAAATTTTAATCCATCCGTTGAATCTTTGTGAAATTTGAAACACTACGAGCACTCATTAAATTTGACATGTGAGCTTTAAAATCATTTCAATTGGAGGCTAGACAATGAATCAGCACCTCGTAGAAGTTTGCCTGGGAAGGCTATCATGACAGCAAAATTAATGCTGTCATGACAACAACTAATTGTCCTTGTTTGCCCAATTTACTTTCGTGCGCTATACAGCAATCCTTAAAACTATTTTAAGCAGTTTTAAATGTTTCCTTTTCCATTGTATAGATTGTTTGGCAATTTAAATAGTTTGTTTTCTTAGTTAGTTTTATATCAACTTCTTAACCATACTTAAATTATTTGGTTGTGGTGTGCTTTTGTTAACACTCGAGGCAAGTGTTACAAGTCTCACTTAATAGAGCATTTTCAATGCTTGGACGACTAAGACTTACTAGCCTTACACAAAGTAGGACTATAACCCCTTATTCTAGTCTAAGGTACACTCATAGATCATCCCCTTAGTCCTTCCTAGCAAAGCAAGCTTTATGCTTAAGACTTCAGGGATCTCCTGGGTCCTTCCTAGTAGAATAAACTCTACACTTATGACCTTCAAGACTTCCTAGCCTTGTACAAAGTAAGGCCACAACCCCCTAACCTAGTCTAGGGTATACTCATAGATGCGATGCACATGTCTATGCATATTATATGATATGCCAGACACCCAAGAGGGGGTGAATTAGGTATCATCTGATTTTTCACAAAAAGCTGTTGTTCACATAAACTTAGAATATGAATATTGATAGGATAAACAAAGCTAATGAAGATGAGAGAGATAAAGAGTAATACACAAGGAATTCATCCTTGGTCATCTTAATCCACTTGGCCTACGTCTATTCCTTAAGTACCTCATGATATTTCCACTATAACTACAAGTTCAATCCGTGCATTTATGAAGCCATAGTACAATCTCAGACTTAACATCTATATCACTCTCCTTTATAAAAATATCACAAGTTCAATTTGGGTACTTATGATGCCATTTACAATCTCTCAAACTCACAAGTCTATTTCTCTCTCCCTTCCAGAGGTAATTTTAGCATCTACTTAAGATCTCCTGATCTTCTATTAACTATCACATGCAACAATACGAAAGTAAACATAGTATATATTTAAAACCATATAAAGTAGTATTTACATCATATATCTCATTTCATTAGCTGCTTTTTATCAATCCTAAAGGATTGTGTGTTATCTCAAGAAATTTCATCATATCGCATAACATAGTAGCATCATCTCTACAAACCAAACCTTTACCACTATAGGAAGTTGCCACCTTGCAAGTATGACAAGGCTCCCATTTACATTTTAATTTCTTTTTCCTTATTTTAATTAAGCTTCAGCTGATGGGAGACACCAAGGAGCACGCCATTTTAAGTCCCAAATGGGATCCAACATATATCTCATTCATCTTCCACATTCTCTCTCTCTTGTTCATAGTGTTCTTCATTTTCTCTCTTTTGTTCTTCATTTTCCAGCACCCTAACCTCCATTTTCAGCCACCAAACCTCCACAAAACTCATACCATTCTTCTCCTCTCTTCATTTTCGTTCCATCCCTTCCATTTTCACAAGAATTGAAGCTCATTTCTATCATTCAAGAGCTATAGAGTTTGGCCTTCACAAGCAATCACTAGGGTTCTTGAAGATGAAGATTGGCTAAGTTTCTTTGTGGAATCCTAGAGAGATGAAGATGGAGGATGAGTCTTGAGCTTCAAATTGGCTAAGTTCTTTTGTTTCCTATCCTCTTCTCTTTTTACTAGATGGTTAGATTCCTTAATCTAGGGTCTAATCATCTTAGCTTATAAATTCTAATTTGAATTTGATGTTGATGTAAAGAAAGAGGATTGTTTCATTTAATTTCTTCCTTGGACAGCCATGACTAAATTTTGCCACTCTTTGTTTGGCACATAATCTTGTGTTTTTCAATTAGTGAATTTCTTGTGTTAATATTGCATAATCTTGTGGTGTTAATGCTTGTGTTGTTGAGTAGCTTGACATAATCTTGTGGTGTTAATGCTTGTGTTGTTGAGTAGCTTGACATAATCTTATGGTTGCTCAATTTATGTGTTTGACCATGGCTGTTGAGAGAGGATTTTGAGTAAATCACTTGGCTAATGTCTTCACCAATTGGTTAATTGAACTAGGGACTTTAATCTAAGACCTAGGGAGGTTAGCTAATTAGGTTAATTGGCTTAGGATAATTTTCTTAAGTGATGACAGCTTTAGTTAAGAGGAAAGGGAAGCTAAACTTAGCCTAATCATGAGAAGATAATGAGTCCAAAATCAACTAATCTCTAGGGTTCCATTATTGTAAAAAGGGAAGTTCATTTCACTCACTTTCACTAGCATTTTAATTACTTGCACATTAGGTAATTAGTTTAGATAATTAGCTAGATAACTAAATTCCTACAAATTTTGGTTGATTTATTTCACTAGATAACTTTCAATTAGACTTAAAACCATTCCTTGGGAGATGACCTAGGGTTGGCCCTATATTGCATTAGGGTTAGCTTTAGTGTAATTTTGAGGATAAGTGACTAATTTCCTATCAAAATTTTGGCGCCGTTGCCGGGGAATGGTTTAAGTTTAATTCTAAGGTTGTTTAGTACTTAATTTACATTTTTAGTGTTCCTAGAAAATCTTTTGAAAAATTATAAAAAAATTTTTTTTGTGTCTTGTTTAGTGTTTTTTGTGTGTTTTGAGTGTTTTTATTCTGTTTTGAAAAAGAAAAAAAAATTAGTGCAATTTTCGTTGGTTTGGTGTAGAGCTGAAAATACTCTGTTTCTAGTGTCTCTGTCTAAAATTGAAAAATTAACTGGGAATGAGTCTGAGGGAATTTGAACGTGGAATTTATTTCATTGAAAGCTCTATATCCTAGCTTCACTTTAAAATTGGTTTGGTTAATTTTGGACGTGGGAAGTGTCCTGTGGAAATTTTATACTCTAACAAGGTCCAGGGAGCCATTACAGAGGATTCCCAAAACCCTGTTTCAACTTTGAGTTAGCATATCTTCGTCTTTGTGCATTCAAATTGATTGATTCCAGTTTCATTTTTCTTATCGCTATCTTATCTTTGTTTCTTGTGTTTAGGATTTTCTTCAATTTTTCCATTTTCCTATTTGAAAGTTTGTTAGAAGCTCTGAAGGTCTTCTGGACGAAATCCTGTTTCTCTAGACTTGAGGACCAACTTGTGAAAAATTCTGGGAACGATTGGGAAGGATTTTTAATCTAAAAGTTTTATATAATTTTCCTGTATATCTCTTGTGTTTCTCATAAAAGTTTCAGGGGAATTTATCATGTGGATTTGCTGATAGAAAATTCACAAGTTCACTGTCTCCAGAGAGCCTACTGTGCGAATTCCAGAATTGCCAAAGCTTCTTGATTGAGCATTTCTAACTCTCTTTCTATTTGTTTGGTGTTATTTTTTTTTCATTTTTTTGCTATTGAGTTGAATAAAAAAATAAAAAAAAATTATTTCTCTTGCTTTTGTGTGTTTTGAATTGTTTCATGTTGATTTGCATTTTAGTTTAGTTTGTTCTTTGTTCTTAATTTTCTTGAGCTTGATTAGTGCATGACCCGAAGAAAACATACCTCTTTTGTTGAATTAGATCCAGAAATTGAAAGAACTATTTCTAGATTGAGAAGATCACAACCTATTCTTGATTCTCATTTGGTTTGTAATTCAACAATGGAAGGTATTTTAGGACATGAGCATGTGCATAATGAGGGCCATGGGAATGGGAATGAGAATTTGCATGATGATGGCCATGTTAATAATGAATTTGAAGGCTTGCATAACCCTAGAGAGGAGAGGAGCATTAGGCAATTAACTCAACCTAATTGGCATGATAATCCTTATGGCTTATATGTTCCTCCTACTAATGTTCAATTTGAAATTAAATCCTCCTTGATTAATGCATTGCCTAAATTTCATGGGTTACCAGGAGAGGATTGTCATAGGTTTTTGCATACTTTCCTATTGGTTTGTGATACTATGAAGCCTATGCATGTAAATGTTGATGATGTTCAAGCTAAGGCTTTTGTATTTTCTCTTGAAGGTTTAGCAAAGGAATGGTATTTCAACTACCCTTCTTATGTGAAAGTGAGCACATGGGCTGAGCTAAGAAGACTCTTCTTAGATAAATTCTTTCCAAATTCCAAGGTCACCAATTTGAGAAAGCAAATCTATGGGGTCCAACAAGGAGAGGATGAGAGTCTCTATGAGTATTGGACTAGATTCCAAGGCCTTTTGGCTAAATGCCCACACCATCAAATTTCTAGTGAGAATTTAGTCCAATATTTCTATGAGGGCTTGATTCCAAGAGACAAAGTTAACATTGATGCCGCTAGTGGTGGATGCTTGATTGACCTCACTTCCTTAAAGGCTTGGGAACTAATTGACAAGATGGCTTCAAGTGGTGCTCAATACTCTACAAGGGAAAAGAGAAATGTGAATATGGTAGGTTCCTCAGTTCTTAATGATTCATATGTGGACTTGCTAGCTGCCAAGATTGGGAGAATGTTGGCTCCACAAATATCTCAAGTGAGCAATGTAAGTACTTCTCAAGCACTTGTCCCTTATTCTTGTACTTTTTGTGACTCACCTATGCATGTAGAAAGCAATTGTCCTATTAAGTTTGAACAAGTAAATGCTATCTACAATGGAAAACAATCCTATGGTGGGAGGCAAGGGCAAGGAGCTTATTCTAATACTTACAACCCTTCATGGAGAGACCATCCTAATTTCTCCTATTCAAATCCAAATGTGGCTTTACAAGACAATCAACAAAGAGGATCCTATCAAAACACCTTTGGCCGTGACCCTCCACCTCATTTGTCTCAAGGTAGCTCTTCTCAAAGCTACAATCCAAGTGGTAATTCTCTTACACCTTCTTCTAATTCTTATAGTGATAGGAGGCTTGTTCCAATTGAGAGTTCTTCTAATTGAACTCTTCTAATGATGTGAATGTGTTACGTAAGCAGTTGATTGAAATGAACTCTTTGTATAAAAACATGTATGATGGCTTAGGGAACAAGGTAGAGAGTATGGGTAACAAGTGTGAGAACATGAACTCTAAAATTGATGCCCTTACTTCTCAAATGAATATGCTTGCTAACCAATTAAGTGCAGCCAATGCTCAAGCCTCTACATTACCATCCAACACCGTTGCTAATCCTAAAGCTAATCTTAATGCTATCACATTGAGGAGTGGCAAGGAGTTGGGAGAAAGAGTACAAGAAGACAAAAGACAAGGGAAGGCCGAGAAGCCCTCTTTAAATTCTTCAATTGATGTTAATGTTTCTAGTTCTTCTTTTGCTCCTAATGATGCATCTTTTTGTAGAGATGATGAGGATGAAAACATTGAGGAGATCATATGTGAGCAACCACCATCTAAGGTGGAAAAGGGGACTATGGCCGAGTTGTTTAGTAAGGAAAAAGAGGGAGAGGCCGAGCAAAGTGAAACAAGAAAGGAGAGTTCAAGGAAGGAAGAAGGAAAGCAAAGTCAAGAGATTATGAAGAAGCTTCCTTTTCCACAAGCACAAGTGGTCCCTAAGCAAGTAAAGGGACAATTTGATCAAGAGGTATATGATTTCTTCCACAAGATTCATGTTAATGTACCCTTGATGGATGTAGTTAAGAACTTTCCTAAGTATGCCAAATTTTTAAAAGATTGTTGTACAAATAAAAGAAAATTTAGGCCTAATGCAAGGGTACAATTACCCTCATCTGTGAGTGCTATCATGAAGCCTCAACTCCCTATAAAATGTGAGGACCCCGGTTCCTTCACAATTCCATGCAAGATTGGCAACACACATTTTTCTCATGCATTGATAGACTTAGGTGCAGCCATTAATGTTATGCCTCTTTCAATTTATCATGCCTTGAGTCTTGATTGCATGCATAAGACACCTATGATATGCCAATTAGCGGATAGAAGTGTTAGAAGACCACATGGAGTAGTAGAAGACTTGTTGGTTTGTGTTAAAGGTCTATTATTTCCTGTGGATTTCTATGTGCTTGATATGTCAAAAGAAGGGAGTGGGGATGATATTTTGATTTTAGGAAGGCCATTTATGAGGACTGCCCGTACATTGATTGACATGGAAAAAGGTAGTTTGATTTTGAAATGTGGAGAGGATCATGTTATTTTTAATATATATGAAGCAATGAAACATCCTTTTGAGGATTATTCTTTGTTAGGTGTAAGTTCCATTGAGTTATTGCTTCATGATGCTTGTGAGTCTCACATGCTTGATTCTTTCTCACATGTTGATGATGATTTGTCTCTTGTTACTACTACATGTATTGATGGATGTAGTTGTCCTATTTGTTTAGAGATTGATGCATGCTTGAATGATGCAACTACTTCTTCTCATGATTTGTTTAAAATATCTCCTATGCTTGATCTTGAAATGCTTGAGAAGGGTATATCTTCTTGTGTTGTAGGTACTAAAGCCATTAAGGCCGAATCTATGAGTTTTTCTCCACTCGAGCTTGATGTTCTTAGGATTCCCAAGCTATTGGAGGAAAATTCTACACTTTCACATGTCGAGGCCGTGGCTCAAGTCCAAGCACTTGAGGACAAGTTGCAAGAAAAGGGGGAGGCTGTAAAGAAAGAAGAGGAGAAATCAAAAACAAGTGAGAAGCCTAAAAGACAAGATAGTACCATGGAATATTCCACCAAATTAGACTTGAAGAAGCTCATTCCCTCTTGTGTAGAGCCACCTACCTTGGAGTTGAAGCCTTTACCATCCAATCTCAAGTATGCATATCTCATTGAGAATGAGAAGCTTCCGGTAATAATTTCTAACTCTTTATCTCTTGAGGAAGAAAATGCATTACTTGATGTGTTGAGAAAGAACATACATGCTATTGGTTGGACTTTGGCTGACATTCCTGGTATTGACCCTATTGTGTGCACACATAAAATTTTTCTTGAGGACAATGCTAAGCCCATTAGGCAACCACAAAGGAGACTTAACCCATTGATTTTAGATGTGGTAAAGAAAGAGGTTGTTAAGCTACTTAGTGCTGGGATCATCTATCCTATAGCTGACAGTGAGTGGGTGTCTCCAACCCAAGTTGTACCTAAGAAAGGGGGGATTACTGTGGTAAAAAATGAGAAAGGAGAGCTTGTTCCAACTAGAGTTCAAAATGCTTGGAGAGTGTGCATAGACTATAGGAAGCTCAATAATGTGACTAGGAAGGACCATTTTCCTTTGCCTTTTATTGATCAAATGCTTGAGAGATTGGCTTCCAAGTCCCATTATTGCTTCCTAGATGGGTTTAGTGGGTATTTTCAGATTCCTATAGCTCCTAGTGACCAAGATAAGACTACCTTTACATGCCCCTTTGGTACATTTGCCTATAGGAGGATGCCTTTTGGTCTTTGCAATGCACCTGGTACTTTTCAAAGATGCATGATGTCCATATTTTGTGATTTTATTGAACATTGCATGGAAGTCTTTATGGATGATTTTACTGTGTATGGTGAGTCCTTTGATTCATGCTTGCATTCTTTAGATAAAGTGCTTGGTAGGTGCATTGAAAAGAAGCTTGTGCTTAACTTTGAAAAATGCCATTTCATGGTAGATAAAGGAATTGTTTTAGGCCATTTGATTTCTTCCAATGGCATAGAGGTGGATAAGGCCAAAGTAGATGTGATTGCTTCTTTGCCATATCCTGTTTGTTTGAAAGATTTGAGATCATTTTTGGGACATGCAGGCTTTTATAGGAGATTTATAAAGGGGTTTAGTGAAATTGCTTTGCCTATGTCTAAACTCTTACAAAAAGATGTTGATTTTGTTTTTGATGATGCTTGCAAAAGGAGTTTTGACACTTTGAAAAGCATGCTCATTTCCCCTCCCATTCTTAAAGCCCCAAATTGGTCTTTACCTTTTGAGTTGTCATGTGATGCTTCTAATTTTGCTGTGGGAGCTATGCTTGGTCAAAGAGAGGGCAAGTTATCATATGTGATTGCTTATGCATCTAGGACCCTAGATTCAGCTCAGGTTAATTACACCACAACTGAGAAAGAGTTGTTTGCTATTGTTTTTGCACTTGATAAATTTAGATCATATCTTCTTAACTCTAAAGTTGTTGTGTACACTGACCATGCTGCTGTGAGGTACTTGTTTAAGAAGACAGATTCTAAGCCTCGCTTGATTCGATGGGTGATCTTAATGCAAGAATTTGATGTGGAGATAAGGGATAGGAGTGGTTCTACCAATCAAGTAGCGGATCATTTGTCTAGACTACCTCATTTAAAAGCTACTATGGTAAACTCTAACCCTACTATTCCTTGTGATTCATTTCCTGATGAGGCATTGTGTGCCATTTCATCTAAGCCTCCATGGTATGCCTCTTTTGCTAACTATATTGAGTGTAGAGTCTTGCCTCCTTGTGCTTCACGTTTTGCCATTGAAAAATTGAAAAGAGAGTCTAGATTTTACATTTGGGAACCACCTTTGATGTGGAAGATTTGTAGTGATAAAGTGATTAGGAGGTGTGTTGATGATGTTGATGTGCCTTCTGTTCTTGAATTTTGTCACTCTCATGCATGTGGTGGTCATTTTAGCTCAAATAAGACAGCTAGGAAGGTTTTAGATTGTGGATTGTATTGGCCTAGCTTGTTTAAAGACTCTTATGAATTTTGTAAAGCATGCTTGAAATGTCAAAAGGTTAGTAGTTGGGGTAAGAGACATGAAATGCCTCAACAACCCATTTTATTTTGTGAGATTTTTGATGTTTGGGGCATTGACTTCATGGGTCCCTTTCCACCATCCTTTAGTTTTGAGTACATATTACTTGGTGTTGATTATGTTTCAAAGTGGATTGAAGCCATTCCTACTAGAACTTGTGATGCTAAGATTGTTTTGAAGTTTCTCAAATCTAATATTTTTTGTAGGTATGGAGTTCCTAAGGCCTTGGTAAGTGACCAAGGATCCCACTTTTGCAATAAGATGATGAAGGCTCTCTTGGCTAAATATGGGGTGCATCACAAAATCTCTACACCATATCATCCCCAAACTAATGGCCAAGCCGAAGTATCAAATAGAGAAGTCAAGAAAATCCTAACCAAGGTGGTGAACACAAATAGGAAGGATTGGTCTTTACACTTGGAGGATGCTTTGTGGGCTTATCGGACCGCTTATAAGACTCCCATTGGCATGTCTCCTTTTCGATTGGTGTATGGAAAGGCTTGCCACCTCCCTGTGGAGATAGAGCATAGGGCCTATTGGGCCATCAAGAAACTAAACTTGGATTTCCATCTTTCGGCTAAGGAGAGATTTCTTCAAATGCAAGAACTTGAGGAGCTTAGGTTGGATGCCTATGAGTCTTCTAGAATCTATAAGGAGAAAACAAGGATCCTTCATGACAAGCTAATCTTGAGGAAAAAGTTCCAAGAAGGAGATCAAGTCCTCTTGTTCCAAACAAGGTTTATTCATAAGCATGCCAAGTTGAAGTCTAAGTGGGAGGGACCATATCTAGTGACCAAGGTGTTTCCCTATGGGGTTTTGCAACTCTTGAATAAAGCCACGGGTTCCACTATGCAAATCAATGGTCACCTATGCAAGCTCTACAAAGATGCCAAATCACTTCAAAAGGAGGAGGACTTCTCTCAACATGTTTTTGAACCACCATGATAAGGTTGTATCTCTCTAACCTTGAGCTTTTACCTTCCTTTAATTGATATATTTAATGATAGGTATAGTTCAAGTGTGGGGGAGATGAACCTAGTAGGAAAATTAGAGTTTATTTGCTTTATTTGACTTCTTTGTTTTGTGTTTTAGTTTGAAAAAAAAAATATCTGCACCACACTTTTGTTATGCATTCATTATTGATCTCACCTTATTTTATCACTAGTCTATACATACATTGAGGACAATGCATGATTTAAGTGTGGGGGAGAGAAATAAACATTTTGTTTTGTTTGTTTGGTTTTGTTTGGTTTTGCAAAAAAAAATTCAAAAAAAAAATTTCTTTGTTTTGTTTTGTTTGAGGTTACTTAATTACCTAGCTCTTGAATGGATATTTTGATTCTTGAGATGTGGTAATTTTTAGGATTGAATAGGTGTGAAGTGAACATTCTTTTACCTTGAATTAATGGATTAGAGTGGCATATTACCCATTCATGGAAGAGGCTAAACACTCATGTGTGATTAATTCCTTAGTGATGTTACCCTCTAGAATTTGTTTCACTTCTTAATTAAGACCATATATCTTGCACTTGTTTGATAGGAGATGAGAGATGGCATTCATAAAAAATAGCCAAGAGCCAAATAGCCAACCTATTATTATTTATTATCCTTTGTTAGCCACTTTGAGCCTTTGGTTTGATTCTAAAAAAAAAATATTCACCCTATTTTTTCCAAGGAATGCATGTTACACTTTTATATGTCTTTTTAATATTCATTGCATGTCCTAGATCAAATGAGTGGATGCCTATTATCATTTCTCTATCCATTACTTCCATTGTTTTCAAAAGTTAGGGGCAACCAAAAAAAAAACAACAAAGATAGATTTGAAAAAAAAAAATAGTCAAAAAGAAAAGAAATAAAGTTGCTAGAAAAAGAAAAAAAAAAGAAGAAAAAAAAAGAAAAGAAAGAAAAAAAATAAAAATAAAAATAAAAAGTTGCCTAGCTCATCCATTCCATTTGTTTTATTATTTCTTATCATTTCTTTCCATCCTCATTGTGTTAAGGTGTTCACTCAATTGAGTTAGGTTATGCTTTGCATATTAAGGGGATATATCTTGATTTAGCATTATTTTGATGCTAACCCTATTTTTTTTTATATACATGCATTTCTTAGACATCCTTTCATTACCTATATCACAACCTAATAAAGTCCATTTGATTCTTGATTGCAAGTGCTATTTAGTGATGGAGATGTAGAAGGGTTACAAATTCATAGTAGGGTTTATCCTAAGAAATTTTGAGTGAAATTTAATACCTTATACACTTTGAGTGATGAGAGCAAACACTTAACCTAGAGAGGCTTACTCTTTGACATTGATTCTTGGTAAGGGTTTGTTTGTGATGTGCATAATTCTTTCATAATTATTGCCACATTGATTGATAATTTGTAGAAGTTCATGAGCTAGTATTTTAGTGACTTGAAACAATGTTTTTCTCTTATTTCTTTGTCTTATAGTTTCTTTTGGGACCTTTTTCACTTGATTTTGCCCGGAGTGCAAAAGCTAAGTGTGGGGGAATTGATAGAACACATTTGTTACCCACTTTTATTTGTCAATTAGGACCATTTTATTAATAATTTATCACCTTCAAGTGCACACATTGCATTAGATTTGGAACTTTGCCTAAGTTTCTAAGATCAGTGCACTAGGGGCATTTTGGTCCAAAAAATGAACTTTTGAGAAAATGTACAAGAAAAATTGACAAAGTGCATTTTATGTCCAGTTGATGAATGGTGAAATTATATTTTTAAAATTCATTTTAGTTTGGGAGTAATTAAATAAAAAAGTCAACACTTTCTTAAGTGTCTTAGTTTGTCCTAGTTTTTGGTTTGCCTTTGTGTGAAAATTTTTATATAATTTTTTGCAGCCTGAAACTTGGTTAATTTAATAAATTCTCCCTTCTAATTATGAATTTAATTCTGGACATGAATTAGATTTTATTATATCATATGCTATTTAATTGAATTATGTGATTTATGTGACATAGGTGGCATGTGACTTGTGCATCAATTGGGCAATTGAGGTCAACACTCCTTGAGGACAATGGCTGATGGTTTGCACGTGAATTATGATTATTTTGAGGGATTAGATCAGCTAAAATGATGTGGATGACACATGGGAAATTAGGCACACATTGGAATCATCTACAAACCAATAGGAAGTTGCCACCTTGCAAGTGTGACAAGGCTCCCATTTACATTTTAATTTCTTTTTCCTTATTTTAATTAAGCTTCAGCTGATGGGAGACACCAAGGAGCACGCCATTTTAAGTCCCAAATGGGATCCAACACATATCTCATTCATCTTCCACATTCTCTCTCTCTTGTTCATAGTGTTCTTCATTTTCTCTCTTTTGTTCTTCATTTTCCAGCACCCTAACCTCCATTTTCAGCCACCAAACCTCCACAAAACTCATACCATTCTTCTCCTCTCTTCATTTCCATTCCATCCCTTCCATTTTCACAAGGATTGAAGCTCATTTCCATCATTCAAGAGCTATAGAGTTTGGCCTTCACAAGCAATCACTAGGGTTCTTGAAGATGAAGATTGGCTAAGTTTCTTTATGGAATCCTAGAGAGATGAAGATGGAGGATGAGTCTTGAGCTTCAAATTGGCTAAGTTCTTTTGTTTCCTATCCTCTTCTCTTTTTACTAGATAGTTAGATTCCTTAATCTAGGGTCTAATCATCTTAGCTTATAAATTCTAATTTGAATTTGATGTTGATGTAAAGAGAGAGGATTGTTTATTTAATTTCTTCCTTGGACAGCCATGACTGAATTTTGCCACTCTTTGTTTGGCACATAATCTTGTGTTTTTCAATTAGTGAATTTCTTGTGTTAATATTGCATAATCTTGTGGTGTTAATGCTTGTGTTGTTGAGTAGCTTGACATAATCTTGTGGTGTTAATGCTTGTGTTGTTGAGTAGCTTGACATAATCTTGTGGTTGCTCAGTTTATGTGTTTGACCATGGCTGTTGAGAGAGGATTTTGAGTGAATCACTTGGCTAATGTCTTCACCAATTGGTTAATTGAACTAGGGACTTTAATCTAAGACCTAGGGAGGTTAGCTAATTAGGTTAATTGGCTTAGGATAATTTTCTTAAGTCATGACAGCTTTAGTCAAGAGGAAAGGGAAGCTAAACTTAGCCTAATCATGAGAAGATAATGAGTCCAAAATCAACTAATCTCTAGGGTTCCATTATTGTAAAAAGGGAAGTTCATTTCACTCACTTTCACTAGCATTTTAATTACTTGCACATTAGGTAATTAGTTTAGATAATTAGCTAGATAACTAAATTCCTACAAACTTTGGTTGATTTATTTCACTAGATAACTTTCAATTAGACTTAAAACCATTCCTTGGGAGATGACCTAGGGTTGGCCCTATATTGCATTAGGGTTAGCTTTAGTGTAATTTTGAGGATAAGCGACTAATTTCCTATCAAGAGGTGCTTAAACTCACCCTTGTATGCTTTTGAAATTAAGGGGTTGAGTAGTGAAATTGTGATCTATAATTTTTTAATGTGATATGGTGTATTCACAAGTTAATTTTGATGTTTTGCATGTGGTTTAATTGGTGTCAATGTCTATTGGCTTTTGGTGTTATTTTAGAATAATATTGAAAAGTGTAAGTTTTGAAAAGAGTGTCAAACTTTTGATAGTATAATAATTTGATTATGAAACTAAAGCCATTAGATAGAGCTCAGAAAGAACTTTCTATAGACACCTAGTTCGTGTCAATTGAACGTCAGACGAAGGATTAAGGCGTGTCAGAAGTTGCTCTAAAAGCTGTCAAAAATGATAGTATAATTTACTATCAAAAATCAAGCCACATGATGTGGCACAAGATGCCACAAGCCGTAGCGCATGAGATAGAGGCGAACACATCACAGCGCATGTTTGAAGAGCCACGACACACGCATATTTTTTACATAATTACTTTGTTTTATGATTCTTTAGCAAATGCACTAATTCTTAAAATGATCCTATGCTTCTACATAATTGTGAACTCTAATTTGTCTATTTTGAAGACTTTGAGAATGGTTTTAATTTTGTAAACTTGGGATCCTAACTTGTTCACCCATTGGTAATTTGGTATTATGTTAATTATCTTAATCCAATCTCTTTATTACTTGAGATTTGGAGTTAATCATGGGTTAGAAAGAGGAGAATATTACACTTTTAGTCCTATTTGATGTGCCAAAGTGTTCACACAAGTTTGTGACTCTTATGATGAGATTTGGATAATTTTAAAAATAGCTTTTAACTAAAAAGCTGCACTTTCACATTTAGGTATCTAAATTTCAATCCAACTATTAGATTTTCTTGAAATTTAGGTCATAGAAAAAACCTTTTATAATTTTTTTATGAGCTTTAGAATCACCTCAATCGGACATTGATCACAAAAATAGCATGCTCTAAAAGTTGGTTTGGAGATGCTGTCATGATAACATTATTACTATCATGACAACAATATAATGCTCTTATGATAGCAACAATTACTGAGGTTCGAATGCATGTGAATTTTGATCCGACCATTGGATCCTTTTGAAATTTAGTAAACTTGTAGTGCTCTTTAATGTGATATGTGGGCTCTAAAATCGCTCCGATCAGAGGTCGGATGATGAAATGGTGAACTCTAGAAGTTGGTCTAAATGTGCTATCATGACAACAAAACTACCAAACTTGTAATGAGTTTAAATTTTAATCCATCCGTTGAATCTTTGTGAAATTTGAAACACTACGAGCACTCATTAAATTTGACATGTGAGCTTTAAAATCATTTCAATTGGAGGCTAGACAATGAATCAGCACCTCGTAGAAGTTTGCCTGGGAAGGCTATCATGACAGCAAAATTAATGCTGTCATGACAACAACTAATTGTCCTTGTTTGCCCAATTTACTTTCGTGCGCTATACAGCAATCCTTAAAACTATTTTAAGCAGTTTTAAATGTTTCCTTTTCCATTGTATAGATTGTTTGGCAATTTAAATAGTTTGTTTTCTTAGTTAGTTTTATGATCAACTTCTTAACCATACTTAAATTATTTGGTTGTGGTGTGCTTTTGTTAACACTCGAGGCAAGTGTTACAAGTCTCACCTAATAGAGCATTTTCAATGCTTGGACGACTAAGACTTACTAGCCTTACACAAAGTAAGACTATAACCCCTTATTCTAGTCTAAGGTACACTCATGGATCATCCCCTTGGTCCTTCCTAGCAAAGCAAGCTTTATGCTCAAGACTTTAGGGATCTCCTGGGTCCTTCCTAGTAGAATAAACTCTACACTTATGACCTTCAAGACTTCCTAGCCTTGTACAAAGTAAGGCCACAACCCCCTAACCTAGTCTAGGGTATACTCATAGATGCGATGCACATGTCTATGCATATTGTATGATATGCCAGACACCCAAGAGGGGGTGAATTAGGTATCATTTGATTTTTCACAAAAAGCTATTGATCACATAAACTTAGAATATGAATATTGATAGGATAAACAAAGCTAATGAAGATGAGAGAATAAAGAGTAATACACAAGGAATTCATCCTTGGTCATCTTAATCCACTTGGCCTACGTCTATTCCTTAAGTACCTCATGATATTTCCACTATAACTATAAGTTCAATCCGTGCATTTATGAAGCCATAGTACAATCTCAGACTTAACATCTATATCACTCTCCTTTATAAAAATATCACAAGTTCAATTTGGGTACTTATGATGCCATTTACAATCTCTCAAACTCACAAGTCTATTTCTCTCTCCCTTCCAGAGGTAATTTTAGCATCTACTTAAGATCTCCTGATCTTAAGTCAGCTTAAATAAATAATAAAGAGAATTTGATCACAAAGTGATCTAGATACAAACTCACATATTGAGTAGATGAATACATTAAAGTGTAATAATATTGAAGATGAAAAATGAGGTAGTTGAGAGAATTGAATATCACAGCTTGTGAATCATTACTTCTCTACTTCAGTCTTCATAAATGAGTCTTTTTATAGCTGGAGTTGATAAGTGATCCATTAGGCTCATTAGTACAGCCTTTGGAGTAGTTTCCTTCTCTCTTCTGATCTTCTCCATAAAATATAAGTTTGTTTAGTGCTTTCAACAAAGTTCTCTTGTGTCCTGTAAAGTATTCATTAGACACAATCAAAATTCCATTGCTTTTCATTACTCAGTGTCATAGAAATAAGTACAGGTTTATAGCTTTGCAATAGTATTGTTACCCTAAAAAGGATAATAGGAAATGGTAGCTTTTTATATGCGTTAGCATGTTAGAGCCAAAAGCAAACATAATGACGTTTATGCATTTAATGCTTTGAAAATACTACCATTGAGAATTATACCGAAAGAATGAATGCTATTTAGGAGTAAGGATATTTTGAATAATCAAGACATGTTTAATCCAATCCAAATTTGTGTTTAAAATGGTTTTAGAAAGATTAAATAACTAACACAACTCTCAAAAAGTGAGAAGAAAGAGATTAGAGAGAGAATCAAAATCCCCCATTTACAAATGCAAGAAACAAAGCAAGTTTCGTCATGCTTATTCCTGAATAAATAAGCTTATTTTGAAATAGTAAAGAACATAATAGTGAAAAGCACAATATTGGTTGTTTCAAAATATAGCTCTTATATAGGAAGAAACTTATGCATATGATAGTCTAAAAATCTTTATTTGGGAATAAGAGAACTATTTCCAAATAAACTATTCCTAAATAAGAAACTTTGGAATGACATACCGAGAATAGCTTTGGAAATTTTTAAAAGTGAAAATTTCTAAAAGTTTACGAGAAAAAATGTAATTTTTGAAAATTCATTTAGAAAAATAGAAAAATCCATTGCTAATTTTTAGTTCTTCATTAATCCCATGAGTTTAATTTGGGCTAATTCAACTTAGATTATAAGTTATTTACTAAAATATCCTTTATAGTGCACACTTTTTGTACTTTAATTTGAGTTATTAGATTTAGTTTTTGCAATGAAGAACTCTTAGAAAACTTCTCTTAACTAAATTCATCTCATAATCTTCCATTTAATCACTTTAATTTACTTCACCACATTTTCATAATTTACACAAAAGTTAGATAAATTCATGA
This sequence comes from Prosopis cineraria, assembly GCF_029017545.1. Classification (NCBI taxonomy): domain Eukaryota; kingdom Viridiplantae; phylum Streptophyta; class Magnoliopsida; order Fabales; family Fabaceae; genus Prosopis; species Prosopis cineraria. Next base: position 21,265,021 of record NW_026555341.1, read on the forward strand.
ACTTGTTATTTAATGAGTTCATTGTGTGTTTTAAGGCATGAGAAGCTCTTGGATGATGGTGGCATCCCCCTTGCACAAACTTGGAGGCTTGGATGATCCATTTTGATGATAAAATTATCATAAATGGTTGATGAAATCATAAGAAAGCACAAGAACAGTCATGACAATTCCATCTTCTAAAATTAATTCCCTTTTTCATTATTTTTTTATGCATTTTTCCATTATCCCTATCCTGTTATTTTCAAAATTCTCTTCCATTTTTAGATTATTAATTGTCTTCTATTTCCATTTATTGTTATTTAAATAATTCATTCTCAAAATTCATGGCCATACATGAAATACCATGTGAAAGGACCCTTAAATGCATATAAAGCTCACATCACTTTAAGGCACTTGGTGGGCATGATTCCTAGCCATTATCTTGATCTAAATTAGCCTCAAACATCCTAAAATGGTTTGAATTTTATGTTTCACAATCAGATCCCCCTCATCCACATTTATCACTCTTCTTCCACCTTCAGTGGTCTTCATCTTTTCTCTCAAGAACACCCATGAATTCCAAAACCTCTTCTACCATTTTATCCATCTTAATACCCTCCATTTCACTATCCAAATGTACTATTCTTCTTCTCTCAACTCAAACCTAAAACTGTGGTGCTTTTTTTCTTAGTTTGGCTTCAAAATCTTAAAAGCATTTATAGAGCTCAATGAGGCCATTGTGAAGATTCGTGCTTAAGTGTTTTCCAAGATGACTAGAGGCTAAATCTATAAGAAATATTAGGAGGGAAGGATGCTAAAGGAGTCTTGAAGTGTCTCAAGGAAGGATGAAGATCATAGCCACTCTCTATTAAACCCAGGTTAATGTAATCTTGTTCTTAAAATTAAAAGCAAAGTTATGTCTTGTTTTTGTTGATCAAAATTGGTATTTGACATGTTGTTTTAATGTTTGTCCACTTAGTTTCCCTTAGTTGCAGGAAATTTTCTCCAACACATTATAATTCATATAAATATATGTTTTATATATGTTAAATGTGTCTTACATTGGCTAAGCATAAATATGTTTAGTTAGTGTTTGACAAAATATCTTATGTGTAAAATTATGCATTTGGCTTACTTAAGGCTAGGCTACGCCTAACAAATTCCAAGGGAAATTTTTGATCACTTTATACCTAACTAAGGAATTGATTAAGGATTTGTACAAAATTGTGCAAGGATTTAGTTAATTGAATTAGTTAGAAAGGCACACTTATTTACAATTGTGTAAGGGGTTTAATGTGGTCAAGAGAGTGGAAGTTAACCTAAACCTAATTAAAAAGAATAGACAAGAAATTTAGCATCCCATAACTCCTAGGACTCTACTTTAGAACAGTTTAAACACTCATATTTTCATTTTACTAGTTAATTAGGTTCTTACTTAAATATGTCTATTTAATTTAATTAGTCAAAATCACTCAACTCTTGGTTATTTTAGTTTACTAGTTTAGTCTTAATTAATTTTAGTTAGCCTCCTTAGTGAACAATGACCTAGGTTGCTACTAGTAGTATATTTATGTTAACTTAGCTATTTTAGAGTGCAAGAGACTATCATCTCCATAGTCCTTTGCAAAGTGGCCCGTGTCACCATGAATATAACATGCCTAGTGTCTCTTAGCATGATTTCTTCTACAAATGGCACACACAAGTGACTATGTAGTGCTCATGCATAATGCAAGTATAAGAGCTGTCTAACTCAACTACTTTAGAGCTTTAAAACTCTTGGCCCTACCAATCCTCCTATTTTGCCCAACCACACCCTGAGACTATGGTCCTCTACTAAAAATCCTCCTATCTAAAGATTGATTAGACATATTATTTACACACTTTATCCATATATTTAGGGCCTATTTTGCATGATATATTCCCTAACTATGTGCATTCTCAGTGATAAAAGTATAAAATCACCTAAAGGGTGAATTTGTACATTAGGAGTATGTTGATCCAAATTTAGAATTTTTATGAAAAACTAGGTTTTTGTTGGATTAAATGTCTTTTTTGCCTAGATTTATAATGGTCCAATTAATTGTCAAAAAGCTATTTTGGTTTGGGAGATATTGTATAAAAGTCACACTTTAAAGTCATTGACTTGGTTAACCTAGCTTAGGCTTTACATGTACATGTGTTTACATTATGCTTCTTATGTAGTATTGCTCTTGAATTTCACTTATAAATATTCTCCCATTCAAACTAAACTAGTGTTTTGTGACTGGTTTGAGTCAAAATGATAAAACTTTAAAGCTATAGGAAAGATTTGCCCTAATCTAAAGAGAGAGTAATGAGAGAAAATTCTTACAAAATGTTAAAGCTTGAAATGAGGGGTAATTAATGGTAATGCATGTAATCAAGTGTGAAGTGTGGATGTGATAACAATTAGGCAATTAAATGTGACAATTGGCACTTTTGTTAATAGTGAAAATTGACTTTGTGATAGGGGACGCAGAAGCAGAATCAGCTAGTTTAGGGACAAGACCCTGAAACACAACAAAAATATAAGAATAAAAAGAAAGGAATGAAATTTATGACAAAAATAAAGAAAGATATGAAATAAATAATGGGATAATAATCAAAGATAAGATCCTCTAGAGCACCTGCCTCTAGGAACCTCACCCTTTGAAGACAACATAAGAGTTGATCACACTCTTGATCATATTTGTTTCTCACATGGGATGCCACCACAAAGCACTAAGGCTCACAAGAGTTATAAACTCTAAAATAAATAATTTCATTCAAGTTCTCTTTTTATAATATAAGAGGGAACATGCCTAATATATATAGGCTCATAGAGAAGACTATTTTCTAAAATTAAAATCCTAATTTCCTAATGCTAAAAGGAGAAAGAAAATAATAAAAAATAATGAGAAAATATTCAACCACATAATTTAGGAGATGTGATCCTAAAATTATAGGATTACAAAACTTATAAATTAATAGTATAATTAATCCTAATCTTTGACTAGACTCAAAATAGGAAACTAAGACTAGTCTTGCTCCTTAAGAAAGGGTGTCAAGTCAATGGACTAGTAAAATAGGAAATAATTAAGGATATAATCAAGAAATCATAAAGGACTCAACATCACACCACCCTTGGCTTTTTTACTAGGGTTTCATGCCTTCTTACTTACAAGAGGCTCCACTTGTAATCTTCCTTACATTAGGCTAGGGTTTGCATCTCTTGGGCTTGACTTTTCATGGATTTAGATCTTCAGTGCATTATACACGCATAAATGCTCTCCTTTAGGCTTGAGAGGAATGCCCCAATACTCTCCAAGCTCTTGGACTTCTTGCACAAGACTAAATAAGGCTTACTTCATGGCTTCAGTTCGAGCTCTTACCATTAGACTACCAATATGTTGTAAAGGGTCTTTAGGCACATTAGATTGGAAGTGTTAAGCTCCTTGCTCCTTGCCTTGGGTTCCTTTCATGCCACTATGCTCCTCAAGCTTCATTGTTATTAACGCCATATTATCCGTGCCATAGGGTTTATCATTCCCTCCTAATTAGAAAGGATTCATCCTCGAATCTACAAAATCATATAAAGATAGATCAAAAGCATTGAGTGTGGTACTAACATTGCCATAAGAGCTAGGAAAATCAATCTTGTAAGCATTATTGTCAATTCTTTCTCAAACTTGAAAAAGTCTATCTCTTCGGGCTTGAAGTTTTGATTTCCTTTGATTAGGAAATCTCTCTTTCCTTAAATGTAACCAAACCAAATCTCACATGTCTCCTTTCTTTATTAGCTTGCTTGGCATATTGCTCATTCTTTCGCTCTATGTTTTCTTTAACCTTAGCATGTAAGTCCTACATAAGCTCAGCTTTTCTCTTGCCATCAGTGTTAGCACGCTTAGAAAAAGGCAAAGGTAAAATATCAATAGAAAATAATGGATTGAAACCATAAACAATTTCAAATGGAGAATAAGAAGTAGAAGAATAAATAGCCTTGTTGTAAGAAAATTCAATATAAGATAAGCAATTCACCTAATTCTTCAAATTCTTTTGAATTATTACTCATAGCAGTATAGGCATAATTCTGTTGACTACCTCAATATGACCATCAGTTTATGGATGGACAGTAGTGGAAAAAAGTAACTTAGTCCCTAATTTATGCCATAGGGTATGCCAGAACTGATTGAGAAACTTCACATCCTTGTCACTCATAATAGTCTTAGGTAAACCATACAAACAAACAATCTCTTTAAAGAATAAGTGAGCAATGTTAACAGCATCATTAGTCTTAGCACAAGCAATAAAGTATTCCATCTTAGAGAATCTATCAACAACAATAAATATGAAATCTTTGCCTGTAGAAGATTTAGGCAATCTAATTACAAAATCCATAGAGATATGTTCCCAAGGGTGAGAAGGGACGGGTAAAGGAGAGTAAAGTCCATGAGGTTAGACCTTAGATTTTACCTATCTACATTTAATACATTTATCACAAACAGATATGACATCTTTCCACATGTGAGGCCAAAATAAATGATCAAATGAAAATGATAAAGTTTTCTCTACACTAAAATGTCCCATCAAACCACCACTATGTGCTTCCTTAGTAAGCAACTCACACATAGAACAAATATGAATGTATAATTTATTTTTCTTAAAAAGAAATCCATCAAATCACTAAATCCATGATTTTCACAAGATTTTCAAATATTTTCAAAATTAGAATCAGTTTTATAAAGATCTTTTTAGAATCTTAAAGCTAAGTAATTGAGCATGCAAATAAGAAAGTAATGTATACCTTCGAAGTAAGGCATCAGCAATGACATTTTCTTTACCTTGCTTATGCTTAATCACATAAGGGAAGGTCTCAATAAATTCCATCCAGTGAGCATGTTTGTTGTTCAACTTACCTTAAGACTTGAGAAACTTTAAACTTTTATGATCAAAATGAATGATGAATTCCTTAGGCCACAAATAGCATTGCAACATTTCTACGGCCCTCTTTAGAATATAGAGCTATTTGTTATAGGTGGAATAATTCAAAGTTGCACTATGTAGCTTTTCACTAAAGTAAGCTATGGGCTTAAAATCCTGTATTGAAATAGCATCTATACCAATACTAAAGGCATCACATTGAATTTCAAATGCTTTAGAAAAATTAGGCAAAACAAGTAAAGGGGCATTAGTCAATTTATCCTTTAAGGTTTGGAAAGTCCTTTCTTATGTCTCACCCCATATGAAGGTTAAATTCTTCTTAACAAGTTCATTAAGAGGGGCAACAATGCTAGAGAAATCCCTAACAAATATCCTATAGAATCTTGCTAAGTTGTAGAAGCATCTTACATTGCTTGCATTTTTAGAGGTTGGCCATTCATAAATAGCCTTAACTGTCTCCTCATCCACATAAATTCCCTGTGATCCAACAATAAATCCCAAAAAGATAAAAGAGTCCATGAAAAAAAAAACACTTTTGAAAAGTAGCATATAGCTTATATTTCCTTGAGGTGTCAAACACAGTTTTAAGATGATTCATGTGATTAGTTAAAGATTTATTATAAATCAGAATATCATTAAAGTAAACCACAACAAACTTGCCTATAAACTTTCTAAAAACATGATTCATTAATGCCATAAAAGTACTAGGAGCATTATGTAGGCTAGGGAGGTGCAACGAAAGATTAAAATTTTAAAGTCCCTATACTGAAATAGACGGAATGAACTTGTTTAAGTCAAAGTGGATAGAAGAGTTACCTTTTTATTCTTCAAACTTGGCGCACGTTCTCTTCAAGAGTTTAGATCTCAGGAGCTGATAACATAGATTTGCTCCCTCTACTCGAATCCACACGAACAACTCTCTAACTCAAACAGTGTGATAGCACTCCCAGTGTCCATTCTTCTACGAATGTTAGTTTTCTTTCTATAGGGTATTTCGTGGCTCTGTTTTTCTCGTCAAAACTTTTCTAACTCTTTCCTCCTTCATAAAGTACATCCCTATCTATATATAGTATGTAGATAAGGGTTTTCATCTTTCACTTAAAAGTCCACAAAATTTTAATTAAATTTATCTCATAAATTTAATCCATAATATCATATCTAATTCAAATTTATCTTATAAATTTAAATTATAAAACTGACATGATATTTTCCCTTATCATGTTAGTTATTAAATTTAATCTATCATATAAAATTAAATTTAAAACTAACATAACATAACATAACATAATATAATATTTATCAAATAAATATTCAAAAAAAAATATATATATAATTCATTCACCCTATATTACATTCATTGAATCTAGACATATTTTAGATTCAACAAGCTTAGATATTATAGCTCAAGTTAGGCTGTTCTTGTGTGCTAATTATGCTATTAGCCCATAAGTTACAAGTGGCCTCTAGCAAGACATTGCAACTACCCAATTCACACGGGGATCGATGATCTAATGTAACTTATCACGCAGCCATATCACATCCCTTTTATCACATGATATTTTGATCAAGTATGAGACATGGAATTGTCATTCTACTTTACCTAACCATCACTTTCTCGATCTCTAAGTAGACTGACAGTAGCAATTGAAAAAATCCTTTTTATTATAGTATGGCCATACATTTTCTCAACCATACTCATTAAGGGGCCCAGTAATATCCCTCACTTAATATGAGGAATAAATTTTATCTTGACCACTCATATTCCTCTGTATAAATACCACTAAACTCAATCATAGCCTTTATGATCACTCGGTTAAAGGTGACTTTTGACTAAGTCAAAGTTTAGTGGTCATCATGTAGGAATTCATGATGATCTTAGATTAAAGGGCTTAGTGATATAGTTACATATGAGATAAACTTATGACTTGTACTATACAGCTTTCACGTAGTAGGTCAGTCCAACACATTGCACTCCTTCAAGTACTTATGACCTTAATTTATTAATTAAAGTCATACTAGTCTTATTTCATCTATAATCCCTTAAAGACGACTGCCAAAAACCTTTAGGAAAATCATTATAGTTTGTCCAGGGATATAGTTACATATTGAACATGCAATGGTTATGATAATAGAAGAGAAATTCATTAAATAACAATGTGCATAGTACCATGATTGGCCTTTGTAGCATCCCGAAAATTTTAAGATTCGGATTTATTTTAAAACTAAAATAAAATATCTATAATCAAATTAAAATTTAGAATAATTTTATAGAGGTCTAGAGTTTGAATTTTTCTCAGCAAAAGTTTGATTTTATTTGACTTTTAACTATGAAAAAAATTACTAAAGTTGACCCAGGCTTTTGTGCTATAATAAAAAAATGTTGGGCCCTTTCTTGTAACTTTCCTTAAAGTGTTAAATCAGCATTTTAAAGAGAAAACTGGATGCAGAAATGAAATGGAACAAAGAGAAACGAAAAGAAACAAATGGAAGAGAGGAATAAGAGAGGAGGAAGAGAGAGAGTAAGGTTTGGATCTAGGAGTCTTTATGGCTATTGCGTGCACGACTACACGATAGGTAAACTTCCTACTTAAATCATAATCCTTCCCTCTTAATTTTCTTCAATTTTTGTGAGAGGGAAATTTTGAAATTTGATCCAAAAGGCTTTATTCTTATAAGCTTTAATTTCCTTGGGTCCTTGGGAGGTTGTTTGGAGTTTCTACATGATGTCCTAATGTTTTGATCAGGTAATTGGATGAAAAATAGAGTTTTAGGGCAAAAGTCAAAACCTAAGAGGATGGGTTTTGCTCTTTGATGGTTAAACCCTATTGATTTAGTTATAATCATGCTATTTGAGCCCAATAAGATTTAAATTAAGGTTTGGTTTTCATTATAAGGGCTAATGATAGAAGTTGGTGACACTAAGTGAAGGTTTTTAATTGATTAAAAATTATATGAATTGAAAATTAGCCTGGTGATGGCTAATAAATGATTTTGGTGGTTAAGTGATACTATGTGAATGGTTAGTTTAATATATGGACCATTAGGATGGATTATGAATCATTGACCCAAGTTGTGTGGTATGAGCTATAGTCTTCATTAATGCTATTTGTCATGATAAGTGATGTGGATCACTTATATATTGTAGGAAATTGTTGGTGGAACTTATTGAGAAATTAAGGAACAAGTCAAGTCTTATTTTGTACAAGAGGAACACTTTTGGTGCTAAAGGGTTGAGGTAACAAGGGAATTTATATTTCTTATTACTTTGTTTTAACTATTTTTGAATAAATATTATTAGCTATCATGCATTACATGTTTTAAAAGATTAAATGTGCTTTATGAGGGGTTATGGGGTACTACTTTGATTATAGTGCAAATATATTTTATAATTGTTTAACAACAATGTTTTTATGGAAACAAATTTTTTTTGCATATATTGTAATCAGAAATAATAGAAGTTGTACTTAAGGAAGTGTAATTAAGAAAGGTACCTTATATAGGCTAATGAACCATTTAAGGGAGATTTATAAATGTTATACTACCTTAGAGTACTTGGGAAAGGTAGACACGAGTAAAAGGCATAATCTTAGTGGGAGTTCACTAATAAGAAGGTGTGAACTTTTGATATTCTATGGCATACTGACAGTACTCAGTGTTGCCTTATGTATTGTAGGCTTAGTGTACTAAAGTGGTTAGTGTATTGAGTGTTCGACACCTCTCAGTGGGGGAGGGAATTCGACATATGAAGTGTGAGGTTGAGTGCCTAGGCCAAGGTAGCCTTCACATGGAGAGTAAGTCAGGCTAGCTTTGGGAGGGAGTTAGCTTTAACTGCTCAGGATTCACATTAAAGGGGCATAGGTAGTTCGGTAGATTAGATCATGCCTTAAATTATGTTTTGTTCCTGTGGAGGTATAAGTGGGTATAAGGTTTACCTGCAAGTTAAAGGGTGCTAAAGGGCATTCTGTTGGTCATGAAAAGCCATATCAGCCTATATCATACATTTATGCATTTTAGATGGCTAAATTATGTACTATATTGAATTTATTATTTGTTTATTTGATTATGGCTTACCTTGTAATAATCAGTGTAGATTTTTCTATTACTGAGACTGTGGTTGTCTCGCTCCTTTCTTTTCAATATTTTTAGGTCCAGGTGAATGAACCAGTAGAGGATGAGGAAAGGAGCAGAGCTAGGGGTTGTTTGTGAATTTTAAAGAACTGCAACCTCTTTCCTTTGAGCAAATTTATTGTAATGCATTTAGAATTAGGGTGCCAGTAGGATGTGATTATGTATATGTGTGTGAGTAGGTATGGATAGTATGGCTTGTATATGAATTTTTATTTGCTTGTAGACTTGTGGCTAGGAAACTTAGCTATGATGTGTGGTTTTAATGGATTTATTTAGTAGACCAAGTTTTCACTACAAGGAAAATATTTATTTTGGTATATATGTGATTCCACAAGCAAATGCAAAGTGGTTGCATTGCAAATGGTGTGCTATAGGAAAACATACACCTTAGATAAAGAGAGTAGGTGTGTAGGCCCTATAGAGATATCTGAGCCAAGTAAAAATGTTTAGCGTGTGTATATGTGCATATGATATTTGGAATAATTTTTGGCCACCCTTGTGTAATTTGTGCATTTTAGGGGTTCAGGGTCCATTTTGAAAAATGGCACTCGGGTGGTCAAATTTTAGTATAAAGGATTTTTCTATCATTTAAATGTTCTATCAGGTGTTTTTAATCCAATTTGACATGTCCAAAGTGTTCTCACAGGTTTGTGACCATTAAGATAAGATTTGGACAATTTTGAAAATGGTTTTTACTAAAAAATTGCACTTTTGCATTCAGGTGTTCAAATCTTAATCCGACCATTGGATTTCTCTACAATTTGGGTCATAAATAAAACCTTTTATAAGCTTCGTGTGGGCTTTAGAATCACATCGATTGGACATTGGACAGAGAAATGGCAGACTCTAGAATTTGGTCCGGAGGAGCTGTTATGACAACAAAAGTGCTGTCATAACAATAACAGTGATGATGTTGCAACATGCATGAAATTCAATCCATCCGTTAGATCTTTTTAAAATTTGGTATGCTAATAGTACTCTTTAAAAGTGACATGTGAGCTTTGGAATCGCTCTGATTGGAGGTCAGATGATGAAATGGTGCACTTCAAAAATTAGTTCGGAGAAAGCTATCAAGATAGCAAAAATGACCAAAATTATAACATGTCCATTTTTTAATCCAACCGTTGGATCTTTTGTTAAAATTTAGTACACTTATAGTACCCTTTGAATGTGACGTGTGATCTTTAAAATTACTTTGATTGAGTCTTAGAATTAGCCTAGGAAGGCTGTCATGACAGCATCTTTTTACCCTACTTTCACCTGGTTTGCTTCCGTGCACTATAGGTAAAACCTATAAATATTTTTTATTTAAAATTTTTTTTAAATATTTATTTTGCAATCATGCATCTGCTTAGTGATTTAAATGGTTTGTTTCCTAAGTTGGTTTTAGGATTAACTACTTAACCACACTTAGTTTATTTGAATTGTGTGATTTTTTGATAACACTCAGGGTAAGTGTTATAGCCTTAGAGTATAATTAATATGTAATTGTATAGACTAGATTGATATTAGTTATAGAGTAGTTGCACTCACCCCTCATTCTTCAATATTATAGGGCCAAGCTCTTTGGATCTAGTTCGAGGAAAATGTTTAAAGGCATAGGATTGTCTGAAAAATCTACCTATAGGCCTCTTAGCTTATATATGTGCATTTTGAACATTTATTACCAACTAGGCCCCTGTGTAATTATTTTGACTATTGCAAGTAGTGAAAATAACTAAATGTGTATTTTATGCCTTAGGTTGTTGATAATCGGGATGTAAAGTCCACATTGAGCCAAAATACTAGTGCAAATAAGAAATTGTGTCATTGGTTAAGGTTGAAGATTGTATGTGCAATTATGCAAAATTATCTCCCCCTTATATTTTTGTTAATCAAGGGTTGAGTATAAAAATTATGATTTAAGTGTGATTATTTGGCTGTAGTATATTGCATGAGTCTTGTATGGTTTATTGAATGTGGTTTAAGAGTTAGAGTATGCTTGTGGTACTTGAGTTATCATTTGGACACCCTAGTTGTGTGTTTATATGAAAATGGAGTGAATTTTATTAAGGTTGTCCAACTTTTTATAGAAAGGTAATTTGATTGTGAAATTAGTGCCATTAATTAGAGCTAGAAGAAAGCTCTCTGTAGATATCTAGATCACCTTAATTAAACATTGAACAAAGAAATGGGATGCGTAAGAAGTTTTCCTTAAAGTTGTCTTACGGCAGCAAAATGCTATCAAATTTCATGCAATGTGTTATAAATAATCCACAATGCATCTATAGTATGCCACAACACATCTGTTGTTTTGCCAAAAATGACCTTTTTTGACCTTTTTGCAAATGCTACAATATATTTTGGATTCTTATACTTCCGTACAGTGATTTTAATTTCATTATTGATAAATATGTGGATTTAAAAGTATTTTATATTGAGAAAACTTGGGATCCCAAATGTTGAAATTTTATAAATTTGGAAACCCTTTTGGGTTATCTCGATTTAGAGATTTAGGGTGGATTAATGAGGGTAACTTTACTAGTCTTACTCAAAGTTTTATACCTATTAATACATACCAAGCAAAACAAATGATGCATGCTATTGGCATGAGCTACAAGAAGATCATGCTTACCCAGGTAAGAAGTTATAGCATGTTGCTAACCCTCTTTAATAGGGAAGGATTGATCTTGAATACCCTAAATTTGTACAAGAATCAAGGAACTTACCATGAATTTATCATTAGATGCTATTGGCTTTCTATTACTTGTGTTCTACTAGCAGGTGACTAGATAACCATAAAGATATTATAGAATCAATCAACAAGTAAGCGCGTTAATTAAGTTTCATACTTGTGCTTTTCTTTTTTTATGTCTCAATCTTCTTATGCCAACTTTTATGTTAATAGGGTTGTGTTTTTATACCACAAGGATGAATCTCTAACTATCTAGAGGGTCAAACCATTTAACCAATTGTTCACATAGATAATAATAAGGGTACATATTTAAACATTAACTAGATTTTATACCTGTGCGATGCACAGGATGTTAAGTTTTAGTTTCAATATAATTGAATAATTGGACAAAAGATTTTAATGAGCTCACTTTCTAAAAAAGAGTAGAAGATTAAAATGTTTAACTTAGAGAAAATATAAAGGAGATAAGTAAATAAAATTACTTACAATTTTTAAACCACACTTATTTATACAATTATAAAATTACTAAATTCCCTACATTTTAAATCATGTGTGGCTTTTAAAAATGTCCTAAATTGTAGTTTGGAGGGAATATTTTTTAGTAGTAGTTTTATATTTACAGCTCATTTTTTATTAGGGGTCCCATACCCACCTTATTATGAAGCCTTTATAATCTTTTATTTTTATTTAATTTATAAAAATAAAGAAAATTACTATAAAAAATATTTTAAAAAATAGGTTAGATGAAAATAGTAAAAAAATAGAGGGGAGATTTTTATATAACCCCAGCCCACACAAATTTTTAACACCATTGCCTTCTTAATTAAAATGTTTTTATATAACTTAGGCCCACACAGATTTTTATAACCTATTTTCTTATATTAATAACACTATAGAACAACTATAATCCTCCAATAAGAATTACAAAGGAGAGGGATTATTCAAGCATTTATTAACAATTATTTAATTTTTTAATATATCTTTATTGGTTTTTTAAAGTGCCCATTTACAAGACTAAATTCTGTAGACTATGGATATTGTGTGAAGAGATTCATTAAAGACATCATTACTCAAGCTGATAGAACACATTTGTTACCCACTTTTATTTATCAATTAAGACCTTTTTATTAATTATTTATCACCTCAAAGTGCACACATTGCATTAAATTTGAAATTTTGCCTAAGTTTCTAGGTTTAGTGCACTAGGGGCATTTTGGTCTAAATTTTTTTTTGAGAAAATGTACAAGAAAAATGAAAAAAATTTATTTTATGTCCAGTTAATGAGTGATGAGATTATATTTTTAAAATTTATTTTGTTTTGGGAGTAATTAAATAAAAAGTTACTACTTTCTTAAGTGTCTTAGTTTGACCTAGTTTTCGTTTTGCCTTTGTGTGAAAATTTTTATATAATTTTGTGTAGCCTAAAACTTGATTTATTTAATAAACACTTCCTTCTAATTATGGATTTAATTCTGAAAATTAATTATATTTTATTATATCACATGTTATGAATTGAATTATGTGATTTATATGACATAGGTGGCATATGACTTGTGCATCAATTAGGCAATTGAAATCAACACTTCTTGAGGTCAAAGCTGATGGTTTACACATGAATTAGTATTTATTTGGGGATTAAATTAGCTTGAAAATGTGGATAATACATGAAAAATTACATACATATCGGAATCATCTATCAACTAATAGGAGGTTGCCACCTTGCGAGTGTGGCAAGGCTCCCATTTTTCTTTTTATTTTCTTTTCTTATTTTTTAATTAGGATCAACTATTGGGAAATACCTTGGGCATACTACTCAGCTGCCCAATTTAGATCTAACACTCATCTCATTCATCTTCCATATTCTCTCTCTCTCTCTATTGTTCATAGTGTTTTTCATTTTCTCTCTTTTGTTCTTCATTTTCCAGCATCCTAACCTCCATTTTCAGCCACCTACCTTCCACAAAACTCATACCTTTCTTCTCCTCTCTTCATTTTCATTCCATCTCTTCCTATTTCACAAGGTTCTAAGCTCATTTTCTTCATACCAAGTTCCATAAATTTCAGTCAACAAGCTTCCAACCTAGTGTTCTTGAAGATGATAATGATTGGCTAAGTTTCTTGGTGGAATCTGAGAGAGATAAAGATGGAGGATGATTCTTGAGCTTCAATATGGCTAAGTTCTTTTGTTTCTTATCCTCTTCTCTTTTTACTAGATGATTAGATTCCTTAATCTAGGGTTTGATTATTTTTACTTGTAAATTCTAATTTGAATTTGATGTTGATGTAAAGAGAAGATAATTGTTCCATTTAATTTCTTCATTGGACTCCTATGATTGATTCGGCCACTTCATGTTGAGTACATAATCTTGTGTTTTTCATTTAGTGAATTACATGTGTTGATATTACATAATCTTCTGGTGTTAATGCTTATATTGTTGAGTAGCTTGACATAATCTTCTAGTTACTCACATTGTTATTTTGGCTATGGCTATTGAGAGGAGATTTTGATGAATCACTTGGCTAATTTCTTCACCAATTGGTTAATTGAACTAAGGACTTTAATCTAAGACTTGGGAGGTTAGCTAATTAAGTTAATTGGCTTAGGATAATTTTATTAAGTTATAACAACTTTAATCAAGAGGAAAGGAAAGCCAAATTTAGCCTAATCATGAGAAGATAATGAATCCAAAATCAACGAATCTCTAGGTTTATACTCTTATGAAAAGGGAAGTTCATTTCACTCACTTTCACTAGAATTTTAATTATTTGCACATTAGGTAATTAGTTTAGATAATTAGGTAACTAAATTCCTACAACTTTGGGTGATCTATTTCACTAGATAACTTTTAATTAGACTAAGACCATTCCTTGGGAGATGACCTAGGGTTGGCCCTATATTGTATTAGGGTTATTTTTAGTTTAATTTTGAGAATAAGCGACTAATTCCTCTTACACGCCAAGCACTACTACAAAATAAGGAATAAATGATGGTTATTTTAGCCCATAAATGACTATTAATAACTATCATTTATGTGCCTAACATTTAAAGTCCACCCCAATAAATGATGATTATATAACTTTCATTTAAAATATAATTTTTAAGTATTGATGATGATGATATGAGGGGAAAGAAAAAAATTACAAGTAAGTCATTTAAATTCATTATAAATGATAGGCAAAATAAATTACCTAACATTTATAATTAAAGAGAGCCAGGGGGCATTCTGTTGGTCATGAAAGGCCATACCGGCTTAGGTCATGCATTCATGCATTTTAAATGGCTAAATTATATACTATGTTGAATTTATTATTCGTTTATTCGATTATGACTTGCTTTGTAATAATCAATGTAGATTTCTCTGTTACTGAGACTGTGGTTGTCTCACCCCTTTCTTTTCAATATTTTCAGGTCTAGGTAAAGGAACCAGTAGAGGATAGGGAAAGGAGCAGAGCTTGGGGTTGTTTGTAAATTGTAAAGAATTGCAACCCTTTCTTTTAAGGAAATCTATTGTAATGTATTTAGGATTAGGGTGCTAGTATGATATGGTTATGTATATGTGTGTAAGTATGTGTGGATTGTATGGCTTGTGTATAAATTTTTATTTTCTTGTAGACTTGTGGCTAGGAAACTTGGCTATGGTGTGTGGTTTTGAAGGATTTATTTAGTATACCAAGTTTCTACTATAAGAAAATATTTATTTTGGTATATATGTGATTCCACAAGCAAATGCAAGGTGGTTGCATTACAAATGGTGTGCATGGGCAAACATACACCTTGCATAGAGAGAGTGGGTACGTGGGCCCTACAGAGATCTCTGAGCCAAGTGAAAATATTTAGTGTGTGTATTCATATATGTATATGATATTTGGAATAGTTTATGATCACTCTTGTGTGATTTGTGCATTTTGGGGGTTTAGGGTCTATTTTGAAAAATGGCACTTGGGTGGTCAAATTTTGGTATAAAGATTTTTCTATCATTTAAATGTTCTATCAGGTGTTTTTAGTCCTATTTGACGTGTTCAAAGTGTTCCCACAAGTTTGTGACCATTAGGATGAGATTTGGACAAATTTAAAAATGATTTTTACTAAAAAAACTGTACTTTTACATCCAGGTGTCCAAATCTTAATCCGACCGTTGGATTTCTCTAAAATTTGGGTCACAAGTAAAACCTTTTATAAGCTTCGTGTAGGCTTTGGAATCATGTCGATCAGATATTCGACGAAGAAATGGTATACTCTGGAATTTGGTCCGGAGGAGCTGTCGTGACAGTAATAATTGATAATGTTGCAATATGTACGAAATTCAATCCGTCCATTGGATCTTTTCAAAATTTGGTATGCTAATAGTACTATTTAAAAGTGACATGTGAGCTTTAGAATCGCTCTGATCGGAGGTCGGATGATGAAATGGTGCACCCTAGAAGTTAGTTCGGAGGTGCTGTCATAACAGCTTTTTAGCCGTTATGACAGCAAAAATGATCAATCTTTTAACATGCCTAATTTTTAATCCGACCGTTGGATCTTTTTGAAATTTGGTACACTTATAGTACCCTTTAAATTTGACGTGTGAGCTTTAAAATCACTTCGATTGGAGGTTGGATGGCAGAACAGCACCTCCCAAAAGTTGGCTCGAGAGGGCTGTCATGACAACAATTTAATGCTATCATGACAACACCTTTTTATTCCACTTTTGTCTAGCTTGCTTCTATGCACTATAGGTAGAACCTATAATTTTTTTTAAGGTTTTAAATGATTTATTTCTTAAGTTGGTTAAATGATCAACTCCTTAACCACACTTAGCTTATTTGAATTATGTGATTTTTGAATAACACTCGGGGCAAGTGTTACACTTGATTGTGCCAGAAAAGTGATTTCACTATTGGTCTTATGCAAAGCAATTGATTCATCTAAACAGCCTAAGTTCTTGTTACTGGTTAGTGCCAATAAGTTGATCGAGCAAGGTTCTAATGCCTATATGGTGTTCTTTGCCTCTAGTATGGTGTATGATGGTAGAATCGAGAAGATAGGGGTAGTAAGTAAGTTCCTAAATGAAGTGACTAGATTACCTCCTAGAAGGAAAGTTAAGTTCTCAATTTATTTGGTTCCTGGAACCAAACCAATATTAAAGGTCCTATATAGAATGTCGCCATTAGAATTGGCTAAGTTAAAGAAGAAAATTGAAGACTTACTAGATAAAGGATTTATTAGACAAGTGTATCACCTTGTGGTTACCAGTATTGTTTGTAAGGAAGAACAATAGTAATATGCATCTTTGTATAGACTATTAATAGTTAAACAAGGTAACTGTAAAGAACAATTATCTTTTTCTAAGGGTAGATGATCTTTTAGATTAATTAGTAGGTGTCTCAATTTTTTTCAAGATTGACTTGAGGTCTAGGTACTATTAATTGAAAATCAATGTAGTAGATGTACCTAAGATAGCTTTTTAAAACTTGGTATGGGTATTATGAGTTTATATCATGCCATTTAGTTTGACCAATGTGCTTGCAGTGTGCCTACAGTGTTTTATGGACTATATAAATCGTATATTCATGCCATACTTGGATCAGTTTGTATTGGTCTTCATAGACAGCATTCTAATTTATTTTGAGGATGAGAAGCAACATGCGAAGCATTAAGAACCTTGCTTTAGATTTGAGAGATGAGAAGTTGTATGTCAAGCTCAGTAAGTGTGAGTTTTTGATTAAAGGAAGTCTGATTTTTATGACGTGTGATGTCAGTGGATGGAATTTTTATGGATCCACATAAGGTTGTAGTGTTGAAGTAGGAACGTCCTAGTTCAGTCACAGAGATACATAGTTTTTGGGATTAGCTGGGTGTTATCGACAATTTATCTAGGAATTTTCTTAGATAGCTTCTTTAACTAAGCTAATATGAAAATATCAGCCTTATATATTGGATGACTGGTGTGAAGTGGCATTTCAAAAACTAAAAAAGAAGTTAACAACAGCATTAATTTTGATTGTTCCTAATCTGAGGTTACATTGCAAGGTGTACACAAAGGCGTCTTTGAGAGGTCTTGGATGTGTCTTGATATAAGATGGTTGGGTTGTAGTGTATGATTCTCAGTTATTGATACTGCATGAAGAGAACTATCCTATGCACGATTTTAGAGCCCACAGTTGTGGTGTTTGCTTTGAAGATTTGGTGCCATTACCTGTATGGTGTATTGTTTACTATGTTTAATGACTATAAGAGTTTGAAATACCTGGTAGACTAAAAGGAGTTGAATATAAGGTAAAGAAGATGGATAGAGCTTATTAGGGATTATAATTTTGAATTGAAATACCATCTGGGTAAAGTGAATGTGGTTGCTAATGCATTAAGCTAAAAGACTTTGCACATGGCAAGTCTTATGGTTAAGGAGTATAGATTGATGGAATCATTTGTTAAGTTGCAGTAGGATATGCCACTAAAAGCATTAGTTAGTCCCTATTCCATAAAGGTCAGTAATAATTTATTAAAAGAATTGAGAATGGCACAACTAAAAGATGAGAGCCTTCTGAGGATCATTAAAGAAATCAAAGCAAATCAAGTTATAGAATTTGGTTTCAATGATGATATTTTTGCTATCTACTGGGATAGGATTTATGTGCCTAACGATGTCTATTTGAGAAAGGTTATATTGAGTAAAGCTTATTGTAGCAGGTATATGCTCTATCTGAGAGCCACAAAGATGTACCAAGATATGATGTGGTATTGGTATTGGTTTGGTATGAAGAAAGATGTTACAGAGTTTGTAACTCAGTGTTTGACCTGTTAGAAGGTTAAGATAAAGCACCAAAGACCAATAAGAATGCTATAGCTATTAGATATTCCTAAGTGAAAATAGGATAGTATTTCCATAGATTTCGTAATCGAGTTTTCGAGGACTTAATTAGGACATGATGCCATATGGATTATAGTCAATACACTCACTAAATCAGCTAATTTCTAGCTATTCAGATTAGTGATTCTCTAAAAAATCTAGTAGAGATGTGCTGAGGCTGCATGGTGTGCCGAAAAGTATAGTTTTTAATAGAAATCTAAGATTTACTTCTATGTTTTAGGGATCTTTACAGTGAGCTATGGATACTGAGTCAAGATTCAGTATGGCATATCATCCAAGCAGATGGGCAAATGAAGTAGACCATATAAACCCTAGAGGATATGTTGAGAGTCTGTGTATTGGAGATGAAAGGTAGTTAGGATAGCCATCTTCCTTTAGCTAAGTTTGCTTACAATAATAGTTACCAATTCGGTATACAAATGGCACCCTATAAGGCATTGTATGGAAAGAAGTGCAGATCGCGTCTTTGTTGGATAGAATTAAGTGAGAGGATTATATTGGGATTGGATATTGTGGATCAAACAACTCAAAGGATTGAGTTGATAAGGCAAAAGTTGTTGACAACTCAAAGTAGGCAAAAGAGTTTCATAGATAGGCATAGAAGGTTGTTAGATTTCCTAGTTAGAGACTATGTATTTGTAAGAGTTACACTAATAATGGGAATCAAGAGGTCTATAAGAGCTAAGAAATTGACTCCTCGATTCATTGGTCTTTTTAAGATCTAGAAAGAATTGGACAAATTCCCTATAGAATTACTGTGCCACCAAAGTTATTTAGTGTGCATGATGTGTTTCACATATCGCAACTCAAGAAGTACCAACTTGATCTTTCACATGTGATAGAACCAGTGGAGATTGAGCTCTAAGAGAATTTGATATATAAGGCTGACCAGAGCGGATACTAGATGTGAAAGAGAAGCAATTGAAAAACAAGAACATATGTTGGTTAAGGTTTTTTAAGGAGGCATGGCTTGTGGTGATGCTACCTAGGAGATAGAAGATAAAATGAGGCAACAGTATCCTGATTTGTTTCCATATATATGTGTTTAAGTATTTTATGAATTTTGGTGATGAAATTCTTAAAAAGAGGGGAGAACTATAACATCATGAATTTTTTAATCCTGTGATTAGTTATGAACTAAGGGTAAAGTAGAAATTAGTGGGGGATTAGAGATTTAGATAGCTATGTTATGATTTGACTCATTAGGATGTTGTATGACTAGATATGGGTGAGTGGATTGCATTTCGGGTTAAATCGAGTGTGCATAGTGAAAATTAATGTCATTGTGCAATGCCAGTGTATGGACTAGAAAGTGACTTCTTAAGTCATGAAATTTTAGAAATTTTAGAAGGAAAAAATATAAAACACATGAAAGGAAGAGGAGAAAAGTGAAGCATGTGCTAGGGCAAGAGATTCCAAAGCCGTGGAAGGTGCTTCTAATCAGTTACCAAGCAGATAAGCTACATATAACTCTTACCTTTCATTCTACCCAAATTTTTCTGGATATGAGTTATAGAGAAATTAAATTGGTAAAATTTTAAAGGTTTTATTCTTGCCTAATAGTAATAAAAAGGTTCTAGGGAGTTAAATTAGAGCTTTGCACTCGTTTAAAGCTAAATGGTAGAGCTTTAAGCCCATAGGCTCAATTTGGCCCTAGGAGAGGGATTTTATGATGAAAATCTAATTTGAGTGAAATGAGATTGGTTGAGGTGATGTAAAATAGTAATTGAGTAGTAATAGACTTAGAATAGATAAATGAAAAAGAATACATGGCTAAATATATCTATAAGTAGTAAAAATGTGTTTTCAGTCAAATTGGACTAAATGACTTAATTGTGCCAAATGTGTTCAGATTGGCATATTGAGCATGTCAATTGAGAAAGGAAGCTTGTGATAAGCTATAATGGTGGTTGAAATTCATGGGTAACCTTTCTAGTGACAGAAGGGTTGAGGTAATCAAATAACTTTCTTTGGTTGACTATTTGTTATAACTGTGTGTGAGTATGCTATGTAGTGTATGAAATTATTTTGAACTAGATATATTTTATAGCATTGAATGTTTATTGTATAAAAAAAGGCTTTTAATTAAATGAATAATGAAAATTGTGTAATATGCTATAAAATGTGTATATGTACATGTACGAGAAAAGTGATGATTGGGAGCTTGTTAATGGTTTAAAAAGCATGATTATAGGGGTGGGGGTTCACATTAATGGAAAGGTGGTGATAAGATCATATGGTATATTCTCCTTAGTGCCTGTGAGGTATGATGTTAGAGAACTATACCTCCTTAGTTCTTTTTAAGGTTCGGTGTTAGAGAAGGTCTCCTTAGTGCCTATTGAGATGCAGTGTTGAAGATATATGACTCTTTAATATCTGTGTGATACAGTGTTGGAGTCAACAACACCCCATTGTATGCATTAGGGGAAACCATAATTCAAAAGTAAGAAAAAATACCTTTGGTCGAGTGATTCTATCACTAAAGGTGAGCACAAGGCCAATGAGAGTATACATTAGTTTAAGGCGAGCCTACAGTTTCGTGTCAGGGTGATTTGGGGGTTTAGTTGGTACTAATCATGTTATGTGTGGTATAACATTTGGGAAAATTTAACCCTAGCTTATTAACCTAATAAGGGTAATTATTAAGTTAATGAGGTGTGAAGCCAAAGGGGCTTAACTTGGTGTTATTGATTCCAGCCCTAAAAGTGGTTCCGGATTAATGGCGAGCCACTTAGGCAAGGAAAGAGGAAGAAAAAGTAAAGAATTATTCTCTATGCCACACATCGCAATGTGTGGTTGGTCCATCGCAGTGCATAGAGACAAATTTGAATAAACAACCTCCTCTGTGCCATATGCCGTGGCGGAGGGTAATGTCTACCATAGAGCACAGCCTAAATTTTTGATAAATCAGTTCGTGTGCTATGTAAAAACAGAAGAGAAAAAGAAGAAGAAAATAGAGAACTTGACTTTGGCTCTATTAGGGTATGGCGTTGGGCTCTATTATTGATAGATTAAAGTCTCCCAAACACCTAAGGTAAGTTCATGGTGCCTTCTTCCTCTCTTTCCCTCATCTATAATGATTTATGGTAGGGTTTGACTTGGGAGATGGATTTTTGGTCCATAAAAGTATAGGTCCGATTCTATTAGTTAAAATAAGTTTAATAGAGTTATTTAATGTATTGGAATATCAAATTAATGATTTTGAAAGTGGCTGACCCATGGGAGCATTTAATATTCAAAAAATTGTATAAATATGATAAATAGGAGAGCTTTATGTGTATTAATGATTGTTTGAGGTGTTGTCAATGATAATGTGCATTAATGGAATTTAATGAGCCTATTGGGTAAGAATAGGTAGTGATTATGAGTTGCTAAAAATAGTGTGTGGAATTATATGTTGATAAAGCTTTAAGAGTTAGACAATGATGAAATTCTTATGGTATGGATGTAGAGAGGTTTGTTTTTGGCACCATTTTGTTGAAGCTTTGGAAAGTTGGTATAGTGAGGGGTAAACCTTTGACCTCTCAAAGGTTTGAGGTAACTACGAAAAACTTAATCTATATAGTTAAATTTTAATTGTGTTTGTGAAATGTGAATTATGATTTAAATTAGTGATGTATATTGGCAAAATGTTTGATTTGTGAAATGGTTTTTAGAAAGAAAACCTTAATTATGCCACCCTTGGTGTTTTATAAAATTGATTGTGATTTATTACTATAGGTGGAGAATTGTGATATGTTATATGTTGAGTTGTAGAGTATTTGATGTTATGTGAGTTCATCTATCATGAATTGGTTTGTTAAAATGCATATTATGTGAGAAATTTGCATAGCATGATCATTAGTAGGAGTTCTAGGGAGAGGAGTAGATTGGTTGAAATCTATATGGTACTGGTAGTGACCATAATTGATTCAAGACTGTCCTACTTGTTTTATAAGGGACTCAGACCTAACTAGTCTCCGCCAATTCATGAGGAGGCTAGATTAGGAATACGACACTCCATGGTTATTAGTATTGGGGAAACCAAATTACATAAGTAAGTAAGTTCACCTTGGCTGGGTGGCTCCTCACAAGCGAAAGGCTGGGTTAATCTGTGAAGGACGTAGCCTCGTGATAGTCGCCGGTTTCATATAAGAGGTTACAGGAGGATATAAGGTTAGCATATGATCATGCATATAAGTCTGGCCACATGGTTATTAGTTTTGAGTTTCGGCATGTGTTGTGTAATGTCCACCTTGACATTACCAGAATTCACCCCATAATTACAACAAACAATCATAATTAAGAGCAAAGATTGCTCCTAAGCTCACATTATGCATATAAGGGTTAAAACTAATAATCTTTTAAAAATAATTGTGGAATATTTGGGATCCCATAAAAACCCTTTAAATTGATAGTTTGAGCTCAAACTTAATGATTTATACAGGCTTTGGAAGCATGGAAAAGTTTTAGAAAGCAAACCACTTCAAAATAGGGCCAAAATTGTCATTTTTGAGTGTTTTGGTCCATGTGCCGTGGCTCGTGGTCTGTGTGCCGCAGCATGTGGCACAGAATGCCAAATTTTCTCACTGTACTGTGCACCGCGGCTTGCACGAAATGTGCCACGGCGCACCTGTCCATGACAGCAATTCTGTCGTGACAGCTTTTCTGGACAAACTTCAAATGCACATCATTTTCACATCTGATGTCTTATTGGAGTGATTCAAGCGCCCACATGAAGCTTATTCAATAACCTAACTAATGGTACAAGTTTTGTTATGATCTAACACCATATGAGAATTTTAGACACTCGGATGCAAAAGTCAGTTTTTTAAAGAGGTTTTTCGAGCATCCAAGTACCCAAAACTCATAACTTATACCATTTACCCATTGCGAGGCTTGAACCAAGTTCAATGGACCAAAATACAATTGAGTGACCAATCAAACACACAAAAACATACCAAACACAAAATTTGGCCACTCAATGGCCATTTTGCCCAATATGGCCAAAATACCAAATCAACATCATATATGCTATTTGGCCTCTATTTCCATATAATACATTACAAACATATTGTCACCACATAAATAAAATATTCCTTACACTTGTATTAGTATTTTAGCCCATTACCATAAAAATTACCACATATTCACCTCATATACAACATTAGGCTAAAATACACAACATAGTATGAAATAACTGCAACTAATCAAGATGATATGCATTTCTAGTTGGCAACATATAATATCATATAACAAGTTTATGTATACCACTTAAACTAAAATCAGGCATTACTATTCAATGTAGCAAATCTACTAGTCCTTGCCCAATTCCTTTCCCTACCCAGTCTCAGAGGTAGAACCTGTAAAATGATAATCCAGGGGTGTGATAAAAATCTCAGTAATTAAGTTAATCTACATTATTGATTAATAAGCCAAGTTATAAACAAGCGTTAAAATAAGTAACATAATCACATCATATAAGATCACCACAAATTTGCATGCATGATCCCTAACCATCTGGTCCTCTAATACTCTCGACCGAACTAGTAGGCTATTTTACAAAACCAAACGACATGTATGGTTCCCAAGCTCACCATCCATGTTAGGACTACCTGGCCAAGGTGTCGTAAACCACTTATGGACTACTATTTCCCCTTATTACAAGTAATTGGGGTGTCGTTACTCTAATACCGCATCCTGCAGATGCTAAGGAGCATAGTCTCTAACTCCGCACCCTTTTGGGTACTAAGGAGAGTAAGTGCTGTACCTGGCGTCCCGAGGTGCCAGCAATGCCATATGGACTTAATCTTCACTATCTCCACTAAGGTGACCTCCCACCCTCTAATATGCCACATTTCACTACATATCTCCACTTGAACATGCATAAAAAACTTTCTAAACAAATATAACAAAATTTTATCATTTACTTCAAAAATATAGAATTTTACAAATCAATACTCCACTTTTTCTAAAATAGTTAACCTTTAAAGAATTTATGCATATATCCTCAACTAATCATAGAAAAGCAACTTGAGAATAACTTATACAAGGTAATAAACAATGCAAATTATCTAGTTACCTTAACCCTTTTGTTACTAAAAGGGTTACCCGTGGTACTAAATTTCTTCTTGTGTCAGGGTAAGTCTTCTCATACCACAATCTACATTAACAAGTACTATTTATTAATTTTGAATTAATACAAGCACCATTAGCTAATAATAACCTCCCAATTCTCCCACTTCTCACTCAAATTCTCAACAAATAGACTTGTCAAGATTAAAATTTATTCACATCATCCCTTCAAATCTCCTTCTAACTCTATCACAACATAAAACTCAATATCTCAACTTATCACACTTCAACACCCTATGATCAAGTGAGGGCTTGAACCAACTTCCACTAAACAAGAAAGTAGCTTCCTATTACCATATATCCAAGATCAATAAACCTAAATTAAACCTTTAGAGTCAATAGAAACTTTCAAAACATTGACTTATGGCTTAATCTAATCTGACCAAATTCTCACTCTTCTAAATCTCATGGAAAATGAGATAAAAAGGTAGAGGAGAAGGGTAGGAAACTTACCCAAGAGTTTGAAAGCTCAAATGATCTTTAAAATCCTTCTAAATTGATGCCTTAGTAGTGCCCAAAGTTGCCTCCTTTGTGCTCTAGGTTTTTCACCCCAAAATCTGTCAATTTTTGATGATTCTTGAAAATTTAAGTTACTTGCTGTGCCGTGCGCCATAGCACACACCACGCAAGTCATAGCTCATGAGGCAGTGAGCAACAACTTGATTTTGCTCCCCTCAGTACCTCCTGACTTGATCCAACTTTCATCCTATCTCAATTTAGAGCTAAATATGACCCAAAAATCCAATTAACCACACAAAAATATAATTAAATAAATTAATTATATTTTTAACTAATTTATCCCTTAATTAATCCATTTTTTTAGATTTGAAGTTTTAGGATGTTACATGTTGAGGGTGCACAGTTGTTATTTTTATGACCCTATGTTATGTTTTTGCTAAATAACATGATAAAGTGTTTTATGGCAAGCTCGGTCACATAGTTGCTAGTTTTGTGAACCTTAGCTGAGTGTTATGTGCTGTTTATGCTTATTTGCCTAATTGCATCTATTTACAGTTAATATGCAACTGTATAGGTTAAGTGAAACTTGATTTCTTAGTGGTTGTACTCACCCCTCAATTCTCAACATTTTCAGGACCTAGCTCATCGGATCTGAGTCAAGAAAAACAAACAAAGGCTTAGGATTTATGGAGTAATCCTCTATATACCTCTTTTTTGTTACTTTCATGTGTATTTATTAATGTAATTTCCAACTAGGATTATTTGACATGATTTATGCATTACTTGCATGATTTTGTGTGTAACTAGTGTATTTTGTGTCTTGGGTTAGTGAGTTTTGGTTGTGAACTCATGGATAGGGTCAAAATACTTGTGCAAGTAGAAACATATGTATTTTGAGAAATTTAGAATGAATTGTTGACATTGTGCAACATTTCCTCCCCCTCTATGTTTTTATGAAAATCAGGGTTGAGTGGTGATTTTATAAGATAAGTGTTTTTGATTGTTTATGGTGCCGCAAGAGTCTATTGAATGTGGTTAGATGGTTAGTGTGAGCTAATGGCACGTGTAGTTGAGTTGGGACATCCCATTTGTGAAATTTTATGGAAAAGTGGTCGAAATAGGTTATAGTGTCCAACTTTTTATAAAAAATAAGTTTAAGTGTGAAATTAGTGCCATTAGCTAGAAGTGGGAGAAAACTCTAAGTAAATACTGAAACCACCTCAACCAAATGTTGGACAGAGATTTGGGATGTGTTAAAAGTTCGCACCCTGTGCTATCAAATGACAGCACTGATGCTATCAAAATTCATGTAATGCATCACGGCGTATGGCACAATGAAGACAACTCACAGCGCACATGCCGTAAGCCATAGCTCACATGATATTTTCTTCACAAAATCAATTTTTGAGTTTTAAAACTCATTATTTTAGGTCCTAGTTGATTTTCAAGCTTCTATTTTACTTTCAAAACTCTAATACAAACTTATTAAATCATGTTTGAAAATTGAATTGTTGGGATTAAGATTTCTTTAAAAGAATTTTGAGAAATTCTTCTTATAAAACTTTATAATTTGGTAATCCTTTAAAGGTTAAACCCTAGATTGTCATGATTTGGAGTCAATTATAGTTTAACCTGTAGGAGGTTACATGTGGCTATATGATTCTATATTCTGTATTAGTGGAAAAGTGGAGAAAAGTGACGAAACAAGTGAAATGGTTGATATAAATGATATTTGAAAGAAAACATGTGATATATTATGTTTAACAATATATTATGCTTTACTTTCATACAGTTGCATGTGATAGTTAATAAGAGTGAATTATTCTATTACTAAGATTTTTATCTTGCCCCCATGGTTACATTTTTACAAGACAGAGCAGCAATCAGGGTAAGGAAAAAGGGTTTGTGCTGACTTAAAGTATTAAAACCCTGTAAGCTGAGAGTTTGTATAATGAACTAATCTGGTATGAATTATACATACATGAGTTGCCATAGGGTTGCTTGCATGTGTTGAGTAGTGATTTAATGGAATCTTGGCTCAATTATGTATATATGTGGTGAATGGAATAAAGGGCTAAGATTTTAAATGTGTATGTGTGAAAATATTATGAATATTGGTGAATCTTAAGCCCATATGTAAAATTATGATGAAATAAATAATTTGGGGCTAAGATTGAATTATGATAAGGTATGGATGTGGTTTTATGTGAATGTGTAGAGAAAAGGGCCAAGTTGTGCCAAGTATTGGTAAATTGTGAAAGTTTGTGAAATGTGAAAATTGATCGTTGAGGGGTCAAAATTTAATATATGCATATGTTTTGATATAATATGGTTAATCAAGTGTATTAGGTCCTTTTGGACTTGAATCAAGGCCTTGTGTGGTCTAATGACAGAAAGGGATCAATTTGCATGCTTAAGTGCATAAAATTTTCAAAAAAAGTGACTTTTTGCAACTAGGCGTCTAAATTTTGATCAGGCTATTAGATCATTTTTAAACCTATCTCATTAGCTAGCTTATAAGATAAGCTTCATGTGAGTGCTTGAATCACTCAGATCAAACGTCAGATGTGAAAATGACGCATGTTGGAAGTTCATCATTTTGCTGTCAAAATGATAGCAAAAATTTTGAATAGGTACACCATGGCACATAGTGCCACATGCCATGACGTATGGCACAAAAATTTAGGCATGTGGCTCTATACCACATGCCGTAGTACACATACTGCATGCTTGATATTATGATTTTAATGCATGCAATTGGTGATGTAAATACATATGAATTGTTTCCACTGTGTATTGCTCAAAGGCATTGAGGTTTTGATGATGTTTGTGAAAAAAAATCTTTAGCTAAAGCTTTTCAAATAAATTCTTTGATTATTAATTTGTGTGCTTGAAGTGGTGATTTTGTTAATCTTCTCCCATATCGAGTAGATATAGGGGAGGGTTACACCACTAGTAGAGGATGAGACAAGGTATCGAAGGTTGAACTATTAATAAGAGGGAGCGAAGACA
Organism: Prosopis cineraria; assembly: GCF_029017545.1. NCBI lineage: Eukaryota > Viridiplantae > Streptophyta > Magnoliopsida > Fabales > Fabaceae > Prosopis > Prosopis cineraria. Next base: position 21,293,176 of record NW_026555341.1, read on the forward strand.
ACAAAAGAGCACAGATTTAAGAGTAATGGATGATTTGATTTCAAAAGTGACATGAAAGCCAAGTGATCTTTATTAAATTAAAATAATTTGCTCTTAATCAACTAATAGCCAACCGTTAACGACTATTAAAATTGGGTGACATTGCCCTCTTTTTAAAAGATTAAGGGCAACATTGCCTTTTTCCTTTGTTAAGTATACCTCACGAGTACAAAAATGACTTTTTATAGCAATTAAAAATGACTTTTTTTATAGCGGTTAAAGAGGCAATATTGTTCCAGGGGATTAAAAAGTCCTCTCTTTTTATATCGGTTATACATCCGATATAAAAGCTAAAATTTTTACATCAGTTATAAAGCCAATGTTGAACATTATATGCAAAAAATTAAAAAAAATTACCTGAAACTTTTTACATTGCTTGGCAGTCCAACTAATGTAAAAACTCAAGATTTTACATCAGTTGACAATCTAACTGATGTAAAAAGCTGAGATTTTACATTAGTTATCACCATAGCCAATGTAAAAAATATTATATTTTATAGCAGTTATAGTAATAACTGATGTAAAAAGTATTTAATTTTTTTATACTATATTTATTTTATCAAATTTACCCATCCCTGTGCATAAAAATTGCCAAAGCCAAATCAAATAGCTCAATTCATTTATAATTGTCTATCAAGTATATATCAACTATACAAAACTATTTAACTATTAAAAAACTAACAATTGTCTAAATTGTGTCAACCATCAAAATTAAAACTTGTCTAACGTCTGTAGATATCTTCAATTTCAGCTTTAAGAAATGCATCTGAATTGTCAAACATCTAAAATTTGATTCACAAAATAGGTGTATTAATTAATCTTAAATAATATAATAAAATAAAAATTTTAAACCCTTGTGTAAATTCGGTCACGGCTAATGTGATGATGTTGAGCATGTCTCTCATAACATATAGACCGCACAAGTTCATCCTTACTGGTTATCTATGACTCTGTATATGAACAAATCATAAGAAATTAGTAAGAAATATTAATAATTGAACATATTAATAAAGTACAGCATCACCTTTGGTTCAATCCACATGAGATCCTTGAGCTCATGTCTATGCTTTTGTAAGACTACATTTTAATATGTGCTCATTACCCTATAATCAAGATCACCAAGTTGGTAAATAATATATTCAGAAAAAATTAAATTAAATAGTTTAATAAAAGTATTCCTACAAGTCTATCATCTTTTTCATTTATTTCCCAAGTTTGTAATGGAAGGAGCATAAAAAGATGATAATGTTGCTCTATATTGAAAGAACAAATAACTTCCAATGTTCTCTGCTAAATATGACACGAGTTAAAGTAAATTCATATTGAAAAAAACTATTAATTATAAATTGATCCTTACGAGTGCACATATGGAGCCATAAAAATGTCCTTTTTGACTTCACATATTCTCTATTGGAGGTACTTGGCCTTTAACTCTAGAGTGTTACCTTTCTCTGTTATCTAATGAGGGCAAAGGAATCCAAACTTATCACCTTTGCCGATGTAATGCACAAATGATGAAGGTACCTATAATAATGCAATTATATTAGTTTATTAAATTTGATGATTAAGTTTACTTACAATAATACAATTATATTAAAGAAAAGCATACTTACATCATAAATAATTCAATCTGTGGTGTGGTAAGCTGATTATTTAACAGAAGTTGAACTAAATCTTCCCATTCAATTATCACTATCATGTCTTTCTTACCTATAACCTCTGAATCAATTTCTAAATTCTCAAATTTGAATGATGCATTATATGCCATTAAGATCATTCGTTGATGCAGAGTCAACAAGGGTTGTGGAAGTTTCAGGAGATTCGATGAGGAAAGCTTCTGCATAATAAAAAAGGTAAGAAATAGCTAATAAAAAAATATATTAGGAAAGCTCCTACATAATAAAAATTATTTATGAAATTCAGTACTACGGCTTGAACTATATTCACAAGTCTCTTGGGCCATAAGGTAAAATTACCAATAGCTTCAACCACAATCTTTACCTCATCAGTAGGGAATAGAACCAATGCATCTGGCACTTTTGGATCTACAACCACTACTCTCACTTGATCATCTTGAATTTTCTTATGGTGGATGGTTGAGCGCAAGCTGCAGATGCTGCTAAGAGCAACCAAGCGCTATTAAGATCTTCCATAAATATCTTACATAGTTTACCAATGTTGTCACTAGAAAGACCCTCTGACACACACTCAAGAATATTACTCCCTTTTGTACTATGAAATCTAGGAAATGTATGAATTGGTTCAGCAATTATCTCTTTGAGTGAGCTCATTATGCTCATCGTCTCCTCCTTCATTTGCTCTTTCATTTATAGAGGCTGAGCTGCAATTAAAGCTTCAAACTCATCCTTAATTTACTGCCTCACAGTGGATATCAATATATCAAGCTCTTCTCTAGTCACTACATCTCCTGAATTGGGACGTGTAGGTGCTCTAAAGTAGTTGTTAATGCCCATACCATATCCAACACCCCTCACATGACCCAAATGAACTAGTTTGCCTATACCAATTTAAAGAAATCATTTTTGCCCTCTAGAATGAAGCTTCCCTGGGCTTGTTGCTCTTTAAGATAATCCTATAACATAAAAATAACAATATTAATTAATAATATATATAATTGTATAGAAATTTAAAGGGACAAGAAACAATAATTTTACTTACAATCCTCTCAGCAATCCCATGAATTGTCTCACTTATACAGCCTCCTTTCTTGTACTGATATCTATATCTCCATTTCTCCTTTGGGAGACAGGTGATAGGGAGACAGGTGATAGTGGAGAAAAGAGTATGGAAGGATCAGATTTAGCTTCTTCTTCTCTCTTCTTCTATTTCTCTACCATTAATATATCATCAGCTCTAACATAACTATCACGAGACAAGGTGTGAGGGCATTGATTCTATTAAGCAATTTCTTGCCCTTTAGCTCGTTTGTCCTATTAATAAATTAAATTTTAGATTTTATAGTTGAAGTAAATCTAAATAAAACTTAAATCAATTAAAAATCAATAGACCAAAGCTTTTTCAAAAGTCTGAATCCTGATAAATTCTTCTCAAGTATCTTCATTAAGGAACTGGTATGTATCAAAAGGATTGGGATGAGCTTGACCCTCTGCCACCTCGATAAATATATATCTTCTAGCAAGATTAGTCTTAAAATTTCTCCAACGTGTTCCATAATAAGAAATCAACTTGTGTCAACCATCATGATTAGATGAAACATCATATGTGAGCTATAATAAAGACATAAGATAATAATCAGTAATTGCCCAATAATATGTAACCATAAAAAATTTTAATTTTTAATTATTTACTTGAATACTTTCCCAAATCTATTCCTTCACACATTCTGGCACATCAAGCCAGTCCTCAAACACAATAAGAGGCTTCGTACGTGATAGGAAGTTGAGAAAACTAACAAACTTAGCTTTATATGGGCCTATTAGATTCCATCTCCTATCAAATTAAATTGGTAACCTACACCCAGCACTCCTACTTAAAGTTAAATCTCTCAATCATGTGCCACGTCTCCCCCTCCTCATAAACTGGCTCTGACTCAACTCCTCACTAAGGGCAACATCACCAATCAATTAGCTTGTAGTAGGCTGGCTCTGAGTGTCATCACCTTGATTCTCCATATTCTTATTAATTTAAATTAATGAAAATAATTAAAAAAATAATCAAAGATAAGATAATTAAGAAAAATAATCCTATAATATAAATTTAATTGAACTAAATCAACATACTTTAATTTCAAAACTAAATTCATATAGGGATATTCTCCCATGTCCCTTCATGGTGATCACTTCTTGTAGCATGTTTGTCATCTACTTCATCTACCACATCCAAAATTGGTAGCCCTGATGAGAAGGTTCATAAATATCAAAATTTGATTCATGATTATCATCACTATCAATCACCCTTTTTTCCTTCAAGTGTTATTGACTAATTTTTATTTAATAGATCCATGACATAGAAAACATATTTAGCTTGGCCTACCATAATAAATGGCTCATCTCCAAAGTTAGTTTTTTTAAGATCAACCATTGTAAATCCTAACTTATCATCATGAATATTGTTGATGTCAATCTACTTGCATTTGAAAATAGGAACTCTAAATTTTGTATAATCAACCTCCCAAATCTCTTTAATTACCCCAAAATAAGTCCTGAATACTAGTTTAGGTTTCTTATCTTTTGAACTAGAGAAGTGAACGGCTTTACTCCACTATTTTACACCATACTCTTCTCGTCCAAGGAATTTGTATAAAAGGAATACCTATTAATATCATAGGTACTCCAACAAATAACATCAAAGTTAGGACCTTCAGCCTATGATTTAACTGTATTAGAAACACTACTTTCATTCAAAATTTTCTACTTGAACTAGTCTACAAAAGTCCTATTGTGCAGTTTCGATAACTTTTGTTCAGTCATTCTCATTTGATAATTTTCTGCCTTTAGAAGTTCTTTATGAGAAGATATGTAATTTTTAACTTCATCAATATTATTCAAGATATAAAAATGTACTTCTTGTAATTCATCATGATTCATGCTCTTCACTAATACCTCACGTGTGCCTTGACCATTTGCCTTCTCTCATGATGAGATTTAGGAAGTCTAATTGATTCTATACTTGACAATTAATCAAAACAAGACTTCATAGCTTCTTCAGCAATATATTTCTTAACTATCGATGCCTTAGGTCAATATGGATTATTGACATACCTTATCAATATATTTCTTGACATGCCTTAGGAAGTCTAATTGATTCTATGCTTTCCCATTTCCACGTAGGAATATCCAATGGTGTGTAACATTCCTGTTAGTCTTTGGTGCTCTATTTTAACCTTCTAATAAGTCAAACATCGAGTTACGAACTCTGTTATGTCTTTCTTCATACTAGGCCACCACCAATACCGTTTCACATCTTGGTACATCTTTGTAGCTCTCGGATGGATTGTGTATTTACTACAGTGAGCCTCATTCAAGATAACCTTTCTCAAATACACATCATCAGGCACACAAATCCTATCCTAGCAAACCATAAAACTATCATCATTGAATTCAAACTCAATAGTCTGATCTACTTCAATCTCTTCTTTAATCTTCAAAAGACTCTTATCTTCTAGTTATGCCATTCTCAATTCCTTTCAGGAATAATTGCTAATCTTAGTGAAATAGGCACCAACTAATGCTATCAATGGTGCATCCTACTATGACTCAATGAAGGACTCCATAAATCAATATTCCTTAACCATAAGATTCACCACATGCAAAGTTTTTCGGCTCAAAGTATCAGCAACCAGATTAGCTTTACCTGAATAGTATTTCAATTCAAAATTATAATCCTTAAAAAGCTCCATCCACCTTCTTTGCCTCATATTTAGTTCCTTTTGATCTACCAGGTATTTTAAACTCTTATGGTTGATAAACACAATGAACACTGTACCATACAGGTAATGGCACTAAATCTTTAGAGCAAACACCATTGTGACAAGCTCTAAATCATGCACAGGATAATTTTATTCACATGGTCTCAATTGTCATGAAGCATAAGCTACCACTTGACTATCTTGCATCAAGACACAACCAAGACCTTTCAAAGATGCATCAGTATATACCTCATAAGGTAACCTTAGATTAGGGATAATCAATACTGGTGCTATGGTTAATTTCTCTTTCAGCTTTCAAAATGCCACTTTACACTAGTCATCCTATATATAAGGCTGATCTTTTCGAGTTAGTTTAGTCAAAGAAGAAGCTATCTAGAAAAATCCTTAGATAAGTCGTTGATGATACCCAGCCAATCCCATAAAACTACGTATCTCTATAATTGAACTGGGATGTTTCCATTTCAACATGGCATCAACCTTATGTGGATCTACTAAAATTCTATCTGCTGACACCAAGTCTCCTAAAAACCTCACTTCTCTTAACCAAACTCACCACTTATTAAGCTTGGCATACAACTTTTGGTCTTTCAAAATCTGTAGTACTATTCTCAAATGCCTTACATGTTGCTCCTCATTCTCAGAATAGATCAGGATGTCATCTATAAAGACCACTACAAATTGATTCAAGTACGGCCTAAAGATTCAGTTCATATAATCCATGAATACTGCTAGTGCATTGGTCGAACTAAAAGGCATAACCAAGAATTCATAATGGCCATACCTAGTTCTGAAAGCTATCTTGGGTACATCTATTACACTAACTTTTTAACTAATGATACCTCAACCTCAAATCAATCTTAGAAAAGACTGAGGCACCAGCCAATTGATCTAAAAGATTATCTATCCTTGGTAGAGGATACTTATTCTTTACAGTTACCTTGTTCAATTGCCGGTAATCAATACACAGTCATAAATTGCCATCCTTCTTTCTCACAAATAATACTAGTAATCCCCAAGGTGATACACTTGGTCTGATGAATCCCTTCTCTAACAAATCTTCAATTTACTTCTTTAGCTTAGCCAATTCATACGGCAACATTCTATAAAGAGCCTTTGATATCGATTCGATTCTAGGAACTAAGTCAATTGAGAACTCAACTTTCCTTTCAGGAGGTAATCCAGTCATCTCTTCTAAAAATACCTTTGGAAACTCACTTACTACCCCAATCTTCTCAATTCCACCATCATACACCCTAATGGCTGAAAAGAATACCATATAAGCATTACAACCTTGCCAGATCAACATCTCAATACTTATTACTGATAGAAACTTAGGTTTCTCTAAAGATTCTATAGCTATGCACAACACTGGTAAGGAAACTACTCTTTTGGAACAATCAAGTGTAGCATTATTTGCTGCTAGCCAATCCATGCCAACTATCACATGTATTCCTCTCATAGTAATACAAATTAGATCAATCTTGAAAACTCTATCCTGAAATTAAATCTTCACATTCTGACAAGCTTGACTTGTAATACTAGATGATCCAAAAGGTGTCGTCACTGTAATGAGCACAGGTAATTCTTGTAAAGATAATTCCAATCAATCAACACATTCCTTAGACACAAAAGAATAGGTGGCACTTGAATCAAACAATGCTTCTACTTTGTGACCATTCACAGAAATCATACCTCTGATTAGATTTAAAGATGCTCTGGCCTCTTCTTGTGTAACTATAAATACTTAGCCAAGAACTGTCGATCTCTGCTCAGTCCCCTCAACTCTGCCCTTTGGGCATTACCTCACTATATGACTCGACTTACTACCCTTGTAGCAAGCCCAACATCTTCTCAGATGAGATTTGTTGCATATGTTGCATTGGGGCATCCTTCTAGTACTCAAAGTCAGAGTTAGAACATTTGATGCTTGTCTCGAAGATTGTGGAGGCCTAATTCTCATACCTCCACCTATTTACATTGACCCTTTATGCATAGGTCGAGACTGCGATCCTCGACTAACACCTCTTCCTCCAGAAGAACTAGAACTACTCGCGCTAAACCCAGTCCTCTTTGAGATTTTACTAGTCAGACCCATAGGAGATGAAAATCTTCCCATACTATCACGTCTCCTTTTAGCATCTACCTTTCTACCATGCCTAGCTGTTACCCTTAGCTTGTGGTACATTTCCTCATATGTCGTCACATCAAGCAATGCTATCTATTGTTGGTACTTGGGTCTCATCTTTTCTAGTAATCTCTCAGCTTTCCACTTCAACTCATTACTATGTTAGAGATATTTAGAATAAGCTGATGAGTCATTGAATCTTCTTATAAATTCTTCCTCATCCAGGTCTCCCTGCCTTGAAGCATGAAATTCCTCTTTCTTCCCAGTTCTGAATGAGATTGGAAAGTGTTGATCAAAGAATATTCTCTTAAACTCATCCCAGCTAAAATGAATACCACTAGTTGGTCTCACGGATTCCTACCATCTCTTAGCAATACTAGCCAACTGCACCGTGGCCAAGATAACTTTCTGTTTTGAGGTACAAGTTACCACCTCAAAGATGGTTTCTATTTGTTCTATCCACAATTCCACTTCACCTTCCCTTATACTTCTGTCAAATATCGACGGATTGAACCGAACATAAATCTCTGGTTTGCTACTCGAATTATGAGATGGTCTAGGTCTACTATGTGCTTCTTGGATTAGGATATTCTAAGCTTTAACTCTTTCTTGCTCTCTACCCTTAGGATCGTGTCATGATCCCTAATAGTTTATCTTATGTCAACCACCATATCCTTGAGCTCTTCTAATAGCTCATCACTTCCATCCCCTTACGACTGAATCGATTGAACTTCTAGCTCTTGTTCCTCCTTTACAATCCATCTAGATATTACGATTCTCACATGGGTGCCTCTCATACTATACTATTTTCTCCCCTCCTAAGTACGAAAATATGAAATACAAAGGGCATCAGGGAAAAAAGTTGTGTAATGAACAAGATAAGTTGCCATATGTCAAAATGAATGCATCAATAACAATCAAGTCTTGAAAAACTAAGAAACTGATACCAAAATGTAACCTCCTTCTATATCCACTTAATATAGAAGAAGACTACAGTGTTACCATTTTCTCACATCATTCATGACAATCAAATTTCTTTTCAAAGGCTTCGTCCGAAGACTTACTTTTATAAAATCAATTAAATCACAATACAATTAGAGAAAACACAGTAGAAGTAAATCATACACCACTCAAAAACATAGTAGACATAACCTACCAAAATTTCTATCTCAATTGCATGAAATTAAGCAGACAAATAAACTAAAGTTTTAGTCCGTACACCACGGTAGATAGTCAGTATGCCACGACATATGGCATAGAGCCACACGCTTACCCTGTCTGTGTCGTGTGCCTCCATACGCCACGGCTTTTTCTGTTGTCATTTTGATAGCAAAAATGAAAAACTTCTGGTGTGCGCCAATTTCTCATACGACATCCGATCAGAGTGATTCAATCACCCACATGAAGCTTAGCTCGTATACTAACTAATGAGATATGTTTAGACATGATCTATGTAATGTCTACCTTGACATTACCAACATTGACCATACAATCACAACAAACAATCATAATTAAGAGCAAAGATTTGCTCCTAATCTCACATTATATATAAGAGTTAAAACTAAAAATCTTTTAGAAATAATTATGAAATATTTAGAATCCCATAAAAACCCTTCAAATTTATAGTTTGAGCTCAAACTTAATGATTTATAAAGGTACTGGAAGCATGAAAAAGTATTGGGAAGCAAAACACTTCAAAACAGGGCTAAAAATGTCATTTACGAGTGTTTTAGTCCATACACCATGGCTCGTGGTCCATGTTCCATGGCATGTGGCATAGAAAAGCAAATTCTTTCACTGTACCATGCGCCATGGCTTACACAAAATGCACCGCGGCACACGTTGTCTATGACAGCAATGCTGTGAAGATAGCTTTTTTAGACGAACTTCAAACGCGCACCATTTTTGCATTCAATATCAGATTGGAGTGATTCAAGCACCCACGCAAAGCTTACTAAATAAGCTAACTAATGGTATGAGAATTTTAGACACTCAGATGTAAGAGTCAATTTTTAAAGTAATTTCAAGCATCTAAGTACTAAAAACTCATAACTTATACCATTAACCCATTGTGAGGCTTGAATCAAGTCCAATGAATCAAAATACACTTGATTAAGCATTTAAACACACAAAGACATACCAAACACAAAATTTGGCCACTCAATGGCCATTTCACCTAATATGGCCAAAATACCAAATCAACACCATATATACTATTTGGCCTCTATTGCCACATAATAACACTACATATGTATTGTCACTATATAGATAAAACATTCCTTGCACTTGTAATAGTACTTTAGCCTATCACCATAAAAATTGCTATATTGACATCATATACAATATTGGGCTAAAATACAAAATAACATAGTATGAAATAAATGCAACCAATCAAAATGATATGCATTCCTAATTAGCAACATATAATATCATATAACAAGTTTATGTACACCACTCAAACCAAAATCGGGCATTAGTATTCATGATGTAGCAAACATGCTAATTCTTGCTCGATTCCTTCCCTTACTAAATCTCAGTGGTAGAACCTGTAAAATGATAACCATGGGGTGAGATAAAAATATCAGTAACTAAAATAATTTACATTATTGATTAACATGCCAAGTTATAAACAAGCCTTAAATCAAGAAAAATAAACACACCATATAAAATCACCATAAGTTACATGTGTGATCCCTAACCATTCGGTCCTCCAATACTCTTGACCGAACCAGTAGGCTATTTCATAGAACTAAACCACATGTATAGTCCCCAAGCTCACCATCCATGGTAGGACTACCCGGCCAAGGTATCCTAAGCTACTTTTGGACTACTAGTTCCCCCTATTACAAGTAATTGAGGTGTCATTACTTTAACACTGCATCCTACAGATGCTAAGGAGCATATTCTCTAACTCCGCATCCTTTTGGGTACTAAGGAGAGTATGTCTCTAATGCTGCACCTATTTTCAGGCACTAAGGAAAGTAAATGCTGCACCTGGTGTCCCGAGATGCCAGCAGTGCCATATGGACTTAATCTCCACTAACTCCACTAGAGTGACCTCCCATCCTTTAATATGCCATATTTCACTACATATCTCTACTTGACCATGCATAAATAACTTTCTAAACAAATATAACAAATCTTACCATTTACTTCAAAAATATGAAATTTCACACACCAATACTCCACCCATTTTCTAAAATAGTTAATCTTTACAAAATTTATACATATATACATAACAAATCATATATAAGCAATTTGAGAATAACTTATACAAGGCAATAAATAATGCAAATTATCTAGTTACCTCAAACCTTTTGTTACTAAAAGGGTTACCTGTGGTACTAAATCTCTTCTTGTGTCAAGGTAAGTCTTCCCATACCACAATCTATATCAATAAATACTATATGTTAATTTTTAAATAACACAAGCACTATTAGCTACCAATAACCTCCCAATTCCCCCACTTCTCACTCATTTTCTCAATAAATAGGCTTGTCAAGATCATAATTTGTTCACACAATCCCTTCAAGCCTCCCTCTAACTCTATCACATCATAATACTTAATATCTCAACTTATCACACTTTAAAACCCTATAATCAAGTTAGGGCTTGATCCAACTTTCACTAAACAATAAAGTAGCTTCATATTACCACATAACCAATATTAATAAACCTAAATCAAACCTTTAGAGTCAATAGAAACTTTTAAAACATAAACTCATGGCTTAATCTATTTAGACAAATTCTCTTACTTTCAAATCTCATGAAAAATGAGATGAAAAGGTACAGGAGAAGGGTAGAAAACTTACTCAAGAGTTTGAAGGCTCAATTTATCTTTAAAATCCTCCCAAATTAATGCCCTAGTAGTTCCCAAAGCTTGCCCATTCGTGTTCTAGGTTTTCCACCATAAAAATTATCATTTTCTAATGATTTTTAAAATTTTAAGTTGTCTGCAAGCTGCCGATCACAATGCAGCAAGCAAAGTGTTTATTTTACTTCCCTAAATGCCACCTGACTTGATCCGACTTTCATTCTAACTCAATTTAGAGCTAAATATGACCCAAAAATTCAATTGGCAACCCAAAAATATATTTAAATTAATTAATCATATTTTTAACTAATTTATCACTTAATTAGTCAATTTTTCTGTATTTGAAGTTTTTGGATATTACAATCTAACAATCTGATCAAAATTTAGACATCCAGGTGTAAAAAGTCACTTTTTTAAAAATTTTATGTATCCAAGGGCTCAAATCAATCCTTTACTCTCATTAGACCACACTAGGCCTTGAACTAAGTCTAAAAGGATCTAATATACCTGATTGACCTCAATTAATCACAATTATACTAATATATTGAAATTTGACCCTTCTACGATCAATTTTCACAATTCACTAACTTAACATACTATGCCATTTTTCAGCATAACCTAGCCCACTCAACTATTTCTCAACTTATATATATGCAATCATATCCACAATACAATCATAGCCCCCAAATTACTCATTTCATTATAATTTATCCTTTGGCTTAAGATTCACCAACATATAACCATTGGAACACAAATACTCAAATCAAAGCCCCTTTTGTATGAAACAACACATATACACATAATCGGGCTTGATTTCACAAAAACTCACTTTAATACATGCATGCTACCTATGACAACATATATATACTTATATATACAGTCTTTCAGTTTTCATTACACAACCTCAGAGTACACAGCTTTACAACTCAAGTGGATCCAGACTCTCTTCCCTTGGCCTGATCATTTCCCGATCCTGTAAACATATAACCTGATAGAACACATTTGTTACCCACTTTTATTTTTCAATAAGAACCCTTTTATTAATGATTTATCACCTTTCAGTGCACACATTGCATTGGATTTAGAATTTTGCCTTAAGTTTCAAGGTTCAGTGCATTAGGGGTATTTTGATCAAAAAATGAACTTTTGAGAAAATGCACAAGAAAAATTTACAAAGTACATTTTATGTCCAATTGATGAGTGGTGAAATCAAATTTTTAAAATTTATTTTAGTTTGGAAGTAATTAAATAAAAAAGTTAATACTTTCTTAAGTGTCTTAGCTTGCCCTAGTTTTTAGTTTGTCTTTGTGTGAAAATTTTTATATAATTTTATATATCATGAAATTTAGTTAATTTAATAAATTGTCCGTTCTAATTATGAATTTAATTCTAGACAATAATTATATTTTATTATATCATGTGCCATTTAATTGAATTATGTTATTTATGTGACATAGGTGGCATGTGACTTATGCATCAATTGGGCAATTAAAGTCAACACTCCTTGAGTCAATGGCTATTATGCTATTTGTGGGATATTAAATTAGCTTAAATGATGTGGATGATACATGAGAAATTACACACACATTGAAATCATTTACAAACTAATAGGAGGTTGCCACCTTGCAAATGTGACAAGGCTCCCATTTTCATTTTAATTTCTGTTATTATTTTTTAATGGGAAACAAGGAGGAGCATGCTATTTACCCCTTCAAATCAGATCAATCATCATCTCATTCATCTTCTACATTTTCTTTCTCTTGTTCTTGTTGTTCTTCATTTTCTCCTCCTTCTCTCTATAATACAGCACGTCCATCCACCATTTCTCCCTCTTTTCACCATCAAATCTACTCAATTCTTCCACCATTCTTCTCCTTTCTCAAGACCAAACCAACCCCAAGCAACTAGAAGGAGATTTGAAGCTCAATCCATTAAGAAGCATAAAGCATATGCCACGGCCTAGTTGTGTTCATGGAAGAAGCAAAGTGCTCTTGATGTTTTCTAGCAAGAGTTTCCATGGAATCCAAGGGAGTATTGATGAAAGAGGAGTTTTGAAGTCTTCACTTGGTTAGGCTCAATTATTTCTTCATCTTGTTTCAGTTCCATTAGAATACTATGGCTATTGTTGATTGTGGTTCAATTTGACTTTAGTTACATGGTTGTTTGTAATTTGTAATGTTGAAACAAGATTGTTAAGTTGAATTTCATGACCTATATGCTTCTAAAATTTCATCCACTCTATGAATTTTCATAATAATATGTGATTTCAATGGGTAAATGTCTTGTATTAGCCTACCATGTAATTGTGTGGTGAATACTTAATGAGTTGCTTGAGTTTTCATAGTTTTGAACTTAGGTACAGCTTTGGGCAGTGGCATTTGGGAATGAATTTTAGCTAAAGACTTGGTTAATTTTAGAGCTAAGCTAGTAAGATTACCTGGGGGGCTTGTAATAGCACTTAAGAAATTGAATTAGTGAAGCTAGGATACTTGAGATAGTTATCTTAAGTAAATGCATTTTTCAGCCAAGGAAGAGGAGTTGAGTAAGCTACCATAGTTAATTAAAGGCTAGAAATCTTCTATTAACAACACCCTAGGGTTCCTACTTAAATTGAGAAGCCATTTCTTTCAAAATTAGGATTAGTTTTCCAGCTTAATTCACTAGATAATTAGGTTAGCAATTAGTTAATCAACTTTAAACTTTAGGTGATTCATTTTACTAGATAACTTTTAAATTAGACTTAAAACCATTCCTTAGGAGATGACATAAGGTTGGCCTTATATTGCATTAGGGTTAGCTTTAGTTTAATTTTAAAGGCAAACGACAATCCCTATCATAACCACGGGGGTGAGATAAAAATTTCAGTAATAGAATAACCCACTCTTATTGACTATCACGTGCAACAATATGAAAATAAACAAAGTATGTCATTAAAACCTCGCAAAATAGTATTTACATAACATGTCACATTTCATTTTTCACTTTTTATCAATCCCATAGGATTCTGTGTTATCTCAAGATGTTTTATCATATCACATAAAATACTAGCATGATCTCTACCAACCAAACCTCCAAATCACCCCAACATGAAACCATAGGCTCGTCTTAGACCAATATACACTCTTATTAGTCTTGAGCTCACTTACAATGGTACAATCACCTGGTCAAAGATGTTCTAACACACGATATGGACTATAGTTTCCCCTAATACACACAAAGAGGCGTCGTTGACTCTAACTCATATCATAAAGATACTACAAAGTCTCTCATCTCCAACACAGTCCAACATAACACCTTTCAAGGCACTAAGGAGATTTGTTTCCAACACTGTACCCTAACAGGGTACTAAGAAAACCTTGCCTTATGGTCTTTATCATCTTCTATACTCTCAGGTGAACTCCCACCACTCAGATCATGCTTTCTCAAACCGTTTAAGGTTCTCTTTTCATAATTTACACTTTCTTATGTATAACATATATATATATATATAGCACTTTACATTACAAAACACAATTTCAATGCTCATTTTGACCAAAAGTCATTTTACACACACAATCACTCAATGCCACAAAACATGCTCAATTCAAAATCATTTCATACTTTACATAGCATACTAACATACAATTACAATAAACAGTCAAACAACAAATATTTGGTTACCTCAACCCTTCTGTCAGAAGAAAGGTTACCCATGGATTTCAACTATCACTCAAGTTTTTCTCAAGCTTCCTTTCTCTATTCACTAGTCCAATATGCCAATTTGAACACATTTGGCACATTTTAGTTATTTGGCCCATTTTGACCAAAAACTCATTTTTACCACTTAGAGCTATATTCATCCATCAACACTTTTTTATTTATCCATTTTAAGTTTATGACTACCCAATTACTACTTTATACCACCTCAATCAATCTTATTTTACCCAAATCATATTTTTGCCCTAACTTTCTCTCTCTAAAGGCTAAAATTAAGCCTATGGGTTCAAAGCTCTATCGCTCAACTCTAAACCAGTCACAAAGCTCTAACTTAACTTTCAAGAACCTTTTTATTACTATTAGGCAAGAATCAAACCCCTCAAATTCCATCGATTCAATTTTCCTATAACTCATTTTCAGAGAAATTTGTGTAAAATGGAAGGTAAGAGTTATACGTAGCTTACCTTGCAAGTTACCGATTTGAATCACCTTCTGCCACTCTAAAATGACTTAATCTAGCTCCTTAGCCCCTTTTCCTCTCTCTGTTTTGTGTGTTTCTCAATTTTTCTCTTCTAAAGTTTTTTAAAATTCATGACTTATGAAGGCAAATTCAAGTCCATATGTTGCAGCACATGCAACACAAGCTGCGGCGCATGGCACAGTGAGATTTATTCTCACCACACGCACTTGCTTCGACCCAAAACGCATTCCTATCACCTATATCTATTCATATAACACACAAACAAGTCAAAATACAATTAATGATTCGAATCTCTAATCCTACTTTAGTTTCACTTCACCCTTAATTAACATCTAAACTTAGGATTAAGAAATTCAGGATGTTACAATAACATACACTTACTTGATTGGCATCTAGGCCTACCCACGTACCTACTATTGTGGTACCCTCAACGAGATGTAAAACCATATACACAAGAGTTTCCAACCATAAATTATCTAACACATTCACATATCCATATTCACATACTATTATATATCCTAGTTGGTAAATCAAATCTCTATTTATAACTTTATACATTCATTACATATAAGTGGTCATACCACTATCAATCAAGGCCACTCTTTTCCTTCTTCCTTTCTCAGCCTTCTCTTGTTCTCTTCACCTATATAGAAAAGTAACAGAGTGAGACATACATCTTAATAATTTGGATAAACCCCAATACTGATTAGTAAGCAAAATCATAAATAAGAGATAAAGTAGCATGATTTTCAATAAAAATAGTACAATATGTGTATACATGAATTCATACTCATCATCCATCATTCTCATGCTCATGCACTCCCAGTTTCACCTAGCAGACCAAGCTCTACACTCGAACTAGGACTTCCAGCCTTATATGACACAAGGCCCACCAAAACTTTATCTCAAACTAGGTATCGTTGTTGTATATGGGTGATCTCTTGAGTCCACCTAGTGGATCATTTTCAATGCTTAGACTCTCAGACTTCTTAGCCTTACACAGAGTAGGACCACGACCCCTATCCTAGTTTAAGGTATACTCATGGATCATTATCCTAGGTCCTTCCTAGTAGAGTCAAGCTCTACACTCAAGACATTTATGATCCCTTAGGCTCTTCATGGCAAAGTCAAGCCCTATGCTTAAGACCTTCAGGACTGCCTAGCCTTGCATCTGCAACCCCTTACCCTAGTCTAGGGTATACTCTCGAATGCAATACACATGTCTATACATATGTCTCATCTCATACATTTCAATCAACACTCACACAGCCGCATGCATATTCTTTTACATTATTGCTACTCTATTAGTTCATAACACAATGCATATAGTTATACATTTTACAAACAAACAAATACAAGTGTTACTCCAATTACCTTTTACCCTTACTACTAAGGGTTACTAACCACTTTAGATTCCTAAAGGGTGCAATTACTCACAAGCAACATTTCAAATGCTCAATCTCATAATGCAACATCCCTCAGTCAACTTTCAATATTTAGCATAAGCATTAATTTAGCTAAACCAAATCCATCATCATACAAAACAATTCAATTAGCATCTTTCAAATTCATATAATTGATTCTTTATAGTCACTAGCCTTATAGGCTATTCAAATGACCATAACACCCTCCTAACTCATTTATTCACCATTTTCTCTATTTTAACCTAATTCTTTAGGCTAATTTGAGCCTAAACTTTTAAGACTCAACCATTTAACTCCAAACTAGTCATAAAACTTTAGTTTTGCATTCAAAAGCTCTTTTTATACCTTTTCCTTAGATTATAACTTCTTAAAAATTTTTGGATTGATTATGGTTTGGTTGGTTGGTTGTAATGTTATTGAGTTGATATTTTATATTGGTTGGTTGTAATGTTAATAGGATTAAAGGGTAGAATGGCAATTTGGGATGAAGTGCGTGAGCGTAAGTGAGAATAAACTCACCATGTCACACGCTGTGGTTGGCGTTGCATGCGTTGTGGCTCATTGCATGGAAATCACTTAAACTTGATGTGAACAACTCATGAAATTAGAAGGAAAAAGTATGAAAAATGCATTTAGATAAGAGGAAGAGTTTGACTTTGCTCGAAAAGCATTATCTAGTTATCAGGAGTTTACTTCAACTAGTGACTTGTTGGGTAAGAATTGTACAACCCTATATTACATTTCTACCCTATTTTCTTTGAATTTGATCGATCAGTAGAGAAATTAAACCAATATTAATTTATCCTTGATTAGCAAATAGTTCTTTAGATTGAAATTTAGGTTGTTACAAATGTAATAGGATTACATGCCCTTGTGTAAAATGTTGTCTCATAAAATGGCTTTGTGTGTCCAAATTGGAACATCATTTAGTATGTCATGAAATTGATTGAAGTTATAAGTATTGGCACATGTACAGGGAGGCAAGGGAAGAAAGCCAGGGATAGTAAGAGCCACATATCACATGATTTTGATACAAGTACATATGAGGTTATTAAGAAAGATCATCTTGAAGGAATGACTTAGGCGATTGAAGAGGAACTTAAGAATTTTCCTAAAATGCTTGAAAGGTTGAAAAGTGATGTAGAAAGGCCTTTGTATAGTGGTCATACCAATTTCACATTATTGTCAAATGTGTTGAGTTCGTACAACTTAAAAAGAAAGAAATAGGTAGAGTGACAAGGGCTTTAGTGAATTGCTTACACTTCTTAAAGTGATATTCCCTAAAGTAAACAAGCTTCCTATTAACACGTATCAAGTAAAACAAATATTATGTGCTATTGGCATGAGCTGTGAGAAAATTCATGCTTGACTAAATGATTACACATTGTTTAGAAATGAATATGAATCATTTACTGATGAATGTCCAATATGTAAGGCATCATGCTTCAAAGATAACGAGAAGAGTTTAGAGAAGGCGTTATGGCATTTTCCTATTATGCCTACATTTAGACAATTATACAGTAGCAAAGAAATGCAAAAAATTTAATATGGCATGCAAATGAAAGGATTAAAGTTGGGAAATTATGGCATTCTACTGACTTTCCTCAATAGGGAAGGAATGATCATGAGTGCTTAAATTTGGACAAGAATCAAGGAACTTATGCCTTGCATTATGTATTGATAAAATGAATCCACATGGGTTCTAAAGTAGTACCCATAGTGAATAGCCAGTGATTTTGATAATTTATAATTTACCTCCATGTTTACCAATGAAATGCAAATACATGATACTATCCCTGCTAATTTCAGGACCAAAACAACCTAAAAATGACATAAACATGTATTTTGCTCCTCTAATTGAACACTTGAAGTTATTGTGTGAGATAGGGGTTAAAGTGTATAATAGGTATAGAGAAGAGAAATTTAATTTGAGAGCCTTGCTATTTGGCATAATAAATGACTTTTCGGCATACAGTAATTTTTTAGGATGCAATATAAAAGGGAAACTTAGATGCCTTATCTATGAAGAAAACATAGATTCAAGTAAGTTTGATCATAGTATAAAGAATGCTTATCTGGGACATCATATGTGGTTGCCTCCAAGTCATTATTATCAGTGATTGAAGAGATATTTTGATGGGAATATAAAGAACATGGCTCACCTTTAATGTTGACTAGTGACCAATTGTTTGAAAAAGTTAAGGATTTGCATATCAAGTTTGGAAAATCTTTTGCAAAGCATATTGGGACAAGTGGGTGGAAGAAAAAATCTATAGACTTCAATCTACTTTATTAGAAGGTCTTGTGTGCAAGACATTTTCTTGATGTGATGCACATCAAGAAAAATGTGTGTGATAGTGTTGTTTTACTTTATATTCCTAGAAAAAACTAAAAATGGTATCAATGCAAGGTTAAAAATGATTTCTAGGGGGATAAGGGAAGACTTAGCACTAGATGAAAAGGGAAGTTGTACCTTTCTTTATCTAGTAGCTCACACAATTTCTAGAAAAGGAAAAATTTCTTTTTGTGAGTTTCTTATTGCAGTTAAAGTTCTAGAGGATTACTCATGACTATCATGTTTTGATGGAGAATTTTATTCCAGTGGCAATACGTTCTATTTTATCTAGGGTAACACCATTTGACCAATTGTTCTTATGGACAATAATAAGGGTACATATTTTAAGATTAAATATTCAAGTATTTACTAGTTAGCAATTATGCAATATTTTAATAAATCTTTTTTTTTTTGAAGTGCCCATGTCAAAGACTAGATCCTATATAGACTGTGGATATTGCGTGATGATATTCATTAGAGACATCATCACTCAAGCCAACACTTCAATCCCTACCAAGGTTCATATTTAATTAAACTACATTTTATATATAATATAATTTCATTAGTTAATAAGCTAACTTTGTTGTGATTATAATTTAAATTGTAGTACTGTGATGACAATTATTGTGAGGAATTCGTGGATGCTTACATCAATGAAGTTGTGGAAGAGCAGTGTCAACATGTATTCTAGATATGGATCATACAAAATGCATGCATTAATTCTCAATGAGTGGGCACTAGGTCTACAAGCAAAAGGAAAACAATTTAGCATGGGATTGCTATTTCATTTTTTATAATAGGATTGTGTCTAAGGAATAATCTTTTTGACCTTTGGGCAAAAGCAATAAGTGTTGTGATTGAATTTATGTTTGTTTGTAATGTATGTGTATATATATTATTGTTTACTAGATTGTCTCAGCTTATGTTTTGTATATAAATTTGTCAATTTGTGGCAAGGGGTTGCTTAAAACATAAGTCCTATATTAAAAAAATTTACCATAACATATTTGACGATTATTCAAAAGAATAGTCCAATATGTCCTTCCTACTTCATGTAAGGATTGATTCTGGCATGTTATACTTGATAGTTATCCAATAACAGTCAATCTTAATAAATGATGGGTTCATATTTGATGATTTTTAACCATCAAATATAATGAAAAAAACCAATCATCTATGTAATATTTTGTAGTAGTGTTATAATTTAAATTGCAGTACTATGATAACACTTATTGTGAAGAATTTGAGGATGCTTACATCAATGAAGTCATGAAAGAGTGGTGTTAGCATGTATTCAAAGTATGGATCATGCAAAATAAACACATTAATCCTTAGTGAGTGCACATTTTGTCTGGGAGCAAAAGGACTGTGATTTAGGATAGGAGTTTTATCTCATTTTTTAGGATAGGATTATGATTTAAGAATAAGATTTGTGACTTTTGAAGCGAAAGGAATGAGTTTTGTGATTGAACTTGGGTTTGTTTGTAATGTGTATATCTATATGTTCTTTTAATTTTGAAACAATGTTATTGATGATAATACCTACTGTATTGTTTGGCTATTCTGGGTGTAACTTGTCAACTGTGTTGTAGGGAGTTGCTTAAAACACAATTCCCACATTAAAAAAAAGAAATACTAGAACATATTTGATGGTTATTTGAACAACCATCAAATATGCCCTTTCAGCTTTGTACTAGAACTATTTCTATTACGTTATACTTGATGATCGCTAACAATTGTTAAGCATAGGGCCATTTATTTGACAGTTATTTAACCATCAAGTATATGGTAACTATGTAAATGACGGGATCATATTTGACGATTGTTAACATTCAAATATAGGGAAAAATAACCATCAAATATGCTTAATTCTATAGTAGTGACTCTTTACATTTTTCTCATTATTATCTTGTACTCTCTTATTCTTGGTTTGGTAACTGTTTTTCATATTATTCCTTGAACCTTGCTTTGATAAATTTTAAAATAACCATCAAATATGCTCAATTCTATATTTGATGTTTATTCATTTTAACTTTGTGCTTAATCAGTTTTTCGCCTTTCTGCTTAATCAATTTTTCAAGTGTTTTAAGTTTTCTATAAGCACTTTACAACGGAAGTATTTGGGTCTTTCACAAACTTGTCTTGTTAAACTTCTTATTACCACCTTTATTTTAAGTTGAACTTTGCAAAATATTTTAGTCTTGTTGAAATTTCCTAAACACCCAATTTACCCTTTTGTTGGATGTAGTTGCCTAATCTTATGCAACAACTTAGATAGGAGGAAATCAGGGTTATATGGGGCTTGAAGAATCAAGGTAGCAATATTATATTTTTACTTTTGTGTATATTAGTTTTGCTTGAATAATAATAAGTGCTGATCATGTGAGTCAGATATTGAAGAAATGCTAACGCTAACATGATAAATTTTAAAGGCATGTTTTCAAGCATAAGGTGATTGAAAATTATAGAGAACCAAACATCCTCCCATGTCACTTTGCTAACATTATTTAATGTTTTTAGTTGTAAAGTGTATGTACTTGAGTTAGCCATACATGTCGAGCAAATATAAAGCAAGAATTGACACGTTAAAATTTTCATAATATTTGGTAAGGTAGGGTATAAAAACGAATTTATTAGTATAAACATCAATGTGTAGATAAACATACGTCATCAAATCAGTTCTAAACCACTTTACAAATCCAAACAACTTTAGTGTGATAATTCATAACTTTTCAAATATTAAACTGCATTCAAAAGAACAACATATTTCTAACTTTCCTCCAAAGTGCCAACATCAATATACTTTTCAAATATGCTTTTTTCAAAGCATAATCATATAATACATATATCATAAATTCGCACTTAATCAATAATTACCGATTTAATATCAAAAATAGAGTTCATACAATGGATAATTATTTTTGAAAAGTCACAAACATTTAAAAACAACATATATGCACATATCACAATAAAAATTAAAACTCAGTTACCTCAACCCTTTAAGTTAGAAGGGCAGAAGGGCCAGTCATAACTGTTTTAACAACTCAAACAAACATCACATCATAATCCAAAAGCAACACTTGGATATTCCAAAGCCCAATTAGAAGCATAGAACCAATAATAGCATCACATACCACAATCCAAGGTTGCACCCAAAGAAAGACCAAATAACACATAAATACAACCTTATCAATGGATCAAATTGATATATTTTCCAGGATTCATAAATACCACAATTATACAAACAGAGTTAAAAGACCTATATTGACATCAATTCTAACAATTCAAACCAATTTTAAAGTTGAACTCCAAATAAGCTCTTTTCATAGTAAGAATCTTGAATTCAAAATTATAAACCAAATAAATTTCCAATCCAATAAAATTTTAAACATAACATCCCTTGTTACCTAAGGCTTCTAACTAAATCAATTTCTTGTTTACATAAAATTTTATTTGGTCCAACCAAAAACCCTTAAAATTTCAGACATAAATTCACAAAAAAAAAATCAAAAGTCCACAAAATTTTCAATCCAACCAAAATTTCTTATTCCAAGAGGCTTAACTATACCCATAGCTAGAATTTATATTTCAAAACAAGAATCTGGTCTCAAAATTGAAATCCCCTTGTATATAGCTTAGAGAGTTTGAGCATTAGATGCAATAGAAACCTTCATCTCCCCAAGGTACTCAGTCATATCATATTTCTAACCTTAAGTTCAAATCCGAAAGGGGGGGAAAACCAACCAATTAATCTTGAAGAAAATGGAAGTAGATTGGAAAAGGAAACCTTTCATTGATGATTAAGAGTGATTAGATGTTTCAAAACAAGCCCAAAGTGATGGAAAATATAAGCCCCCTAGCAAGCAAAACACCTAATCTTCAAACCCCTCGCATCTGATGAAACTCATAATTTTATCCAACAAACTTTTAAAAATTATGATTTAGTACTTTTTAGAAAGATTATGATGTCTACTTTCCAATGCAAAAAGAGCTACGCAAAAATATTATCAGTTGCCCCTCAAAATGTAACAAGTTCCGAGACTACTAATAAAAATCCAAAAATATGATAAATAAATTATTTTTGATCCATCCACTCCTTAATTTTCTTAGATAAGCATGTTTAGAGAATTCTCAATATTTTAGAACGTGCCTTAATTGTGGGGTGTCACAAGTAATGACTTCTTGGGAGTTTGAGTGTTTGGTTGTTCGAGTGATAATGATTTTCCTTCACGTCTATCTCCTTAATTTTATCTGATGAGTGTAGCCGCTCTTTGTTTGAATTTGAATTTCGCCCGCCAGTGGTGAGAGTAACCATTCTCACCACTCTGGAGAGACTCTCACCACTCTGAAGAGGTGGGAGCTTCCCACGTAGAGGAGGTGCACCACATTTCCAAGAGATTGTGCAATCAGACTCCGCTTGATATCAGCTCTTGTAAAACGCATCGTTTCATTAATCTTCAGGCACCTCTCCCTCTTCGAGTTGAGGTATCCATAATCCAATTCTCTCTTGTTCTTGTATGTCATGTATTTATGAGTTATTTAAGCAATGTAAATTACAATTGAATTATGCTTATGTTCGAACTAGTTAATTTGGTACGGTGAGATTGTTTGGTACGTAATCAATTTTACGCGAAACTTGTTTTGTAAGGAAAGAATTACTAGTGTATGAATTTGACGGAACAATAAGGTGCAAGTGTTGTTAGGCAAACCATTCACGATTGCAAAAATTATATTATGTTGGAAATATATATGATATGGAAACTATATGGTATTATCAGAGTATACTGTTTGGGAAGCTAGTGTGTTTTGGGCAAAATTGATATATTGGATATCCACTGTAGGAATGATCATTAGCAGTGTTGGACTGTGTTTAGGAAATTGTGTGTCGATTATTTATATAATACCACGTGGTATTCCACCACTTTACGCCGACGGTGGACATATAGGGGCTTGGAATATTGACCTTCGGCTAACAAGAATAGGAGGTTTTTCAATATCGAAGTTCTCAATATTAGAAAAATATTTCATGGTTGTGATTTTTATTTCTTTAGATTATATTGTTAAGTCCTTTTACCAATAGTTATTTTCCAATACCAATGGTTAGAAATGACGACAACACCTAAAAGGAGTGAATTGTATGTTTATGAAATTTTCAGATCTTTTAAAATTTTTAATTTTCTCAAAAACAAGGTAAATAATGTCGATTTGAATCTAAGTTCAAAAGCTTATTTGCAAGGATTCTCAAATCACTTTCATAATCTAAATGAATGTATGAAAATTCAAAATCAATTCTTAGAAGGAAACTTTGATTGTATGTCTTAAGTATGTACATGTTGGAAATGTAAAGAACAAGGGATGAAGAGATTGCAAATCTTTTGAGATTTTTTTCACTATAAAATTCATAAGTTTAAATCAGACATTGTAAACCACTACAATATCTTTATCTTTAAAAATAATTCTCTTTTCTAAAGAGATTCGTGTAGTCACTCTTGAATATCTCTTAAAGGGATGCCTCATCCTTAATTTACGATAAGTTTGGAAGAAAAGATTTTGGAAAAATAACAATAACATTCCTTTAAATTATATAAATAACAATTGGTCTTTCAAAATACCATAATTTCATTGAAGTCTTTAAAAACTTTTGTGTCAATAAATTTTAAACTAAAAAGACTATTTTACCCTTATTGAAATTAATAAGCCCCAATCACAACTTTTGCTTAAGAAATAATAACTTTTATTTTGTGAATAAAAAAAATGAAACAATAAATCACAACTTGTCGACTGTAATTTCTGTTTCAAAATGACAAGCTCCAATTATAACTTTTACTTAGAAAAATAACAACTTTTATTCTATAAATTGTAAGAGTTAAACAAAAAATAACAACTTATCAACTGTAATTTTTATTATCAAAAAATAAGTTCTAAAAATAACAAGCCACAATCACAACTTTTGTTTAAAAAAGAAAAACTTTTATTTAAAAAATCACAAAAATTAAATAAGAAATTACAACTTATCAATAAGGGTAAAATGACCTTTTCAATTTAAAATTTATTAACACAGATGTTCCTAAAATTACTTTGTGGAATTACAATATTTCAAGAAATCAATTTATATAATTTGGAAGGATTTTATTATTATTTTCGTGAAGGTGTTTACAACAAAAACTCTCTCAAAGAGCTATTGTATACAATGAACCACCTAAACAGTGTTATAGAGCTTTTGGATGCAGAAAATTAATATCTGATGATATAAAACAATTTAGAACTTAATAATGCCTGTGATTATCATCACTTAGTTGGCACTTACAAATTTATAGATGTCATCATAAACATTAAAAAAAAAAAAAAGCTAAATTGCTCCATTCAATGGGTATCGGCGAGTGACTTTAACGTGTTAGAATCAATTTCGATGTGTTAATTTACGTTGAAAGTAATGTTTTTAACTATTTTAAAGTCTTGAGATTGAGTTAAAACTACAAGTTAACCCGTTAACATCGAAGATTGAAAATCCATGTTTTCTAAAACAACTTCGTTGACATATGTTAAAAACCAAGAATTAATGCATTAAAATTTTGGTTGAAGATCATTTTTTTCTCCTCAATTTTTTTCTAAATAGCACTGGGCACCTTGTACAGAAGTGTATTGCAACATTCCTTAAACAATTTCTTTCAGGAGAAAAAATCTTCCATCTATTAAAAACTCATCGTCTTCTTTGTTATATATTAAAGTGAAATAGTTGTGGGCTTACATATAGGGACAATAATGCATTAAAACTCATTTTAACCATCTAACATGAGCTAAAAGGGTTAGAAGTGCAGTGGCAGAAGCAAAAACCAAACTTGATTTTAGCAGTGCAATGACAGCAAAATAGGTAAAAATGCCTTGTTATTACTGTACATGAGTTCCACAATTATTACTTATTAGCAAATAATGAAGATGATGATGAGTCTAAGGACAATTTTACTCCTAAAAAAATTATTTAAGGGGAATATTACCCACCCTTTAATGCAAAGTGCCAACGCTCATTAATAAAATGTTTTAAGTGAAAAATGATTTTTGACCCTTGAAATATTGGCAGTAGCAGAAACAAGGTTCCATACTTGAATTTAACGCGTTGAAACAAAGATTTACACAACAAAATTTTTAACAGATGATGACAGTTTTCAAAACCCTTAGTTGACATTGAAGAGAGATGTTAAAACTTGCAAATTAAAAGCCGAGTTGTTTTGAAAAGCATACTATGCGTTGATCAAAGAGATTGACACATTAAAGCCCTGGTTGAAAGGAAAAAATTTTCAAATCAAGTTAAATACAAGATTGACGCAATAAAACAAGAATTAACAGGATAAAATTTCCATACTAGTTGACAAACTCAATTAACACATCAATATCAAGATCGACATTTTAAAACAAAAAATTCAAGCGTCCAAATAAATATTAACATTTAGAACTACGACCAACACGAACAAATCTTCGAAGAAAAATCACTTTGAAGTGTCGTCGAACCTTAAAAACGTCTAATGTGCTAACTTATCCTAAAGTTGATTTAAAAAATAGTTTTTATGAATACATGCAAAGCTGTTATGCCCATTATATGAGATGCTAAAAAATGTGAAACTTAATAAGGCTAAATCTTCATTCTCCTTGTATTCTTCAATTTATTGTTTTGCCATTAATTTGCCATTAAGCCGTGCAAAACCACCTCCTCTCCAGTCTTATCATAAAAACTTGGATATTCAAAAAGTTTCAATTATTTTATCTTGATTTTATAAATAATGGACTTCATTTGCACAATTGAAAGTGTAAACATTTTCCTTTTTCAAGTAACATATTGATTGTCAAGTACGATGAAGCTGTTTAAATAAATCAAATTTTCCAAAGAAAAAATATTCTCTAGTTCAGCTAGGCAAAGTGCCAATTGACCAGAATGACATGGAATATTGCCAATACTAAAATTCAAAAATAACGAGCAGGCCCAAATATATTCTGGCATTATGTGACTGATTGCCTAGATGATTTGACAACTGCAGTAAATGAGTAAAGTAACCATTCACTTGCACCAACAAACATATCATCACACTTGTAGATAAACATCCATACAGAAGAATGTAAATATACAGGGTTATTTCAGACTACAGATTAAGAGAACGTTTAGATAGGATCAACAAGATACATATAAACTCAAATTGTGTGGATCGGGTATGGGATTAAAATAATAATGATAATAATAATGACTACACATTGAGAAACAAATGCAAAGCTTTCTCTTGCTCCCAAAAAAAAAATAAAAAATGCAAGGCTTTCAAATGAAAATCGGATGAGCACCTGCAGAACTTATACGAATGGGCCCCACAAAGTACAAAGAGCAGCTCATTGAAAGCCAGGAAAAGAAGGCAGCTTTTCTTTTAGTGACAGGAAGACAAAAAAAGGTAAAGTAAGCAGCAACCAACAATACATATAACCGGAACATGAAATTTACAGAGCTCAGCTGTTCAGTGAAAGGGGTTATGATAGATGATGATGATGATGACAAATAGGGCATCCGGATTTGTAGTACTATCCACAAACTCAATAACAGCAGCGAAAAGACATGATCATGTTACAAGACAGACAAAAAGGAATTGAAAAGAACTTGAGGTTATGCGAAAGAGGTATCATGTGAGTGACCAATTAACCTGCATTGTTCTGGAAGTAGTGAAGAAACGACTTGGCCATCGAGTGGGAAAAGCTCACCATCAATACCACATCCATTATGAGTGTGCTTCCCAGGCTTTATCCTCACAGATTTTACCTGCATCAAAATGAATGGTCAACTTGATGAATTGAACAGATACAAACAAACCAGTGCTGCCATCCATCACATAATGCACATTTACAACTGATGCAGTGTTAAATCTCATATAAATTGTCAAAGATAGCATTTAAATTGGTGGATTTGGATTTGAATTTTAGATTTCAAATCTCAATTTATGAATTTAAGATCTTTTTGTTCAGATAGTTTGAATATGAAAACAAAATAAAATGAAGAGAGATGAGTTAATATTTAAAACGAAAACGAAAAATTAAAAATGATGACCTTACCTCTATTTTTCAATCAATGAGAAATGAAAAAGATGAGATGAAAAAAGATAAAAGAGTCATAGAAATATCAATACTAAAAACACAAAGAGATCAAGAGGTTTGAAATAAATGAATTTCAAATGACTAGAATGTAGATTGAATTTGAAATTACAAAAAAATTATATCCATAAATTCTTGTATATTAAAATGAGGGATTTGGTTTAAATCTAAATTCCTATTAATCCAAACACCCCATAAATGTTCATTCATCAACTATTAAAGCAAAAATACCTTGACATATTCAACATATGGCAGTGAAAGCTGTCGACCCATCTGTAGAAGCAAGAAGAATCTCAACAGTCTCAGCCTTCCACTTCCATGGACTAAAAGCAAGTCTAAAGATCCATCATCAGGCTCAGCATTGGGAGCAACAACCTGAGAACTCTGAACAGTTCGGCAAGCATGATTGCAAACTATAATACCAAGAAATTGTCCCTTGGAAATAACCCATTTGTCTTCATAGTGGGGCACAACCTCCTTTTTGGATTCAGTTCGAGTCTCATCTGATGGACCGGGCAACTCAATTTTATTTTCCACATCCCAATGAGGCTCGGTGTCCCACTTTGGTTCAGTATCCCAGATTGGACCAGGATCAGACAGTGTTGATGATATATCCTCTCTATCATGTGTTGCAGCATTGCCCCATGAGCACCGAGAGTTATCATGTGTGGTAGTAACAGTCAGTCCACTCCATCCTTTGTCAGTCCTTGACTTCGATCTGGTTCTTGGCCAATTAGGAGTTGTTGAAAGAGGCAGCTGGGGATGGATGACTTCTGGTTCTGCTGTTACATTGCTCCTTCCAGATGATAGGCGCTTTGACTTTGGATCTAAACCACGTACCAACTCAGAAGGCTCAGAGTTAGCATGTGTAAGACCGGTATCCAGGTCCCCAGACAAATGACTTGGAGTCATTATTGAGTCGATACTGGAGAGACTAGATGCCCTGGGTATTCCATTGTTTGATCTTCCCATTATGTCAGTGTATAGATCAGACATGTCAACTGCTTCCTTATCAACGGAAAGCTTTCCTTCTCTCTCATCTTTAATCACTGGAAGATACTCCACTTCATAACTGTACCTCGGTAAGCATAAGAATTTGAGGAACCCAGCAACAAAATATCTCAGTGGACCAAACCGCTTCTGATATTTCTCAGACAGTTCCAATACTGCAGATTGAAAAAAAAAAAAAGACATAAGCATGGACCTTAATCATTGTTACATTTGCATAGATTACTCTCTCTAACTTTAATCCCTCCTTTTGCATTGAGAAAGAGAAGTTTAATTCCTGTTTCTATGAGAAAAAAGTTATTGGGCCTTTTCAGAAAGGCTTCTGGATAAAGTAATTTTTTAGAAACCTATTAGAAAAATAAAGTCATTTTGCATTTGGGCAGAATAATAAAATGTACTTTTTAAATTTCAAAATTAAATTCAAGGTAACAAATGCAAGGGTGGCTTTATTAGTAAAATTATCAGAAAGAAAATGGACAAATTAATACAGCTTCTTAGTTAAATATGTGCAATACTGAAGTCATAGTCATTAATCAAATAATAATGAGTTTAAATGACTAAATCCATTTTCAGTAATAAAAATGTTGTATATATTAATTTAAAAACACGATGATATTTTAATTACTTGAATTTATTATTTTCAATAGTAAAATATATATAGAAATCATTTGGAATAAACAATTCTACTTCAATACTTTATACATATTATCAATTATATTTAAAAAATTGGGAAAGACTTAGATAGTTAGCCTTATATAATAAATATACTTTTGTCCAATCAAATGAAAACAGGTAGATTTTAAGTGTGAATAATATTAATAACAAGATTTTGTTATGGAATAAATAATATATAAAAGATCCATATGTCTTAATTTAATTGAAAACAACCACCTTAAATATATAAAGTTAAGTATACAAGTTTTCTCCTAGAAAATTAGAGGAGCAAAAAGAAGGAATGCATAAAGCTTCTGGGAAGCTTCACCCCCTCACTTTACCACATATCTGCAGTCAAAGATTACTTTATAAAAAGTAATTGATAATTGATAATTGATGAAGTTTAAGTATAGTATCAAAGAAGGAGCATCTGAACTCTGAACACAGAACCAGCAAGTATGGAAGAGCATTTCTCCATGCTCTTTTGATCACGTCATAATAACCAATAAAAATAACAGAAAATATACAGAAAGAAAGAAATATTAAAGAAGGAGCAGACAAGAAATGAATAAGAAAAGAATACAAGCTTCAATCACAAGACAATCTTATCAACTACAATACGTCTGGGTTAATAGGTCAGGGTCCTTAAAGAATCTTACAACGTGAAAAAAAATTACAGGAAAGGAAAAAGGATCAATTTATACAACAGCAAATCCATCTACCCATTTCTCATCAAGGTTTGGCAGCAAATAGATCTATATGACACTAATGAATGAGTGGTCTAGTACAGATGATTATTCATATTACAGAAAACTTGTTGACCCTTAAAGGACATATGACTTTCTATTAGGGGTAGAATAATGGGGACCAAGCCCTCAACTCAAACCAATCACAACCATACAAATAAACCCAACCATTTGTCTTAATTCACAGTGACATGATGGGACCTACTCTGATTCATAAAATGTCAAAAGCTAGATGGTTTGTCACAATTATAGAAAAATCACTCAATTAACCTGGGTTTTCCACATGAAATACAAACCCAACCTCTACCAAATATTCAAAAACAACCACAATATGATCAGAAATCAATTCCAAACATGAGTCAAAATTCTCACAAGCGACAACAGGAGGGGAAATCATCAGACCTGATATGAAATGATAACTAAATGACAATGAAATTGTCTATCAAACCTCCTGTATATAAACTGCCAATTACTAGAAATTGCAAGAGATCTCATGATCAAGCAATGTTCCCAAAAAAAAAAAAAAAAAATTCTAGGGGAAGGACGTCCTTACAGCCATTTTCCAATCCAACCAAATGCCATCCAGGACTCTAAACTTCCAGACTACTCTCAAGAAATCATGTCAAAACTACCCCCATAATCATCTCTTTGCACGCCTTGCTCAAAAGGTGCTCAGGTGTGTTACTTATGTAACCATGGTGCAAGATATAAATGCAATTGAGTGCATTTTTCTAGGTTATTCCCCAAGTCAGAAGGGATATCACTGTTATTCACCCATTTTTAAAAAGTTTTCCACTACCAGGGATAACTCCGCCTATATTTATAACCGGTCCCAAGCCCGGGTAAAGGAGGAGGGTTGTGTTAGGCCATCAACAGCCAATGTAAAAATTTGTTGAATCTATCATGAACATGGACAATAGACGTTATAATGTTAATGCTAGGTCGTTGCCCGTAAGTAACGCGCTGCATGGCTCGAGTACAGTGATAAGTGAGTTAGAGCCGCTGCATCGGCGCCCGGATGTAGTGTTAAATGAGCAAGGGCTACCGCGTCATTCTGGACGCACGCGGCTAAAGAAGTTAGTCCATAAGAGCAAAATTAGATTTGGTACTTGGAATGTTGGGACATTAAATTGTAAATCTGTAGAGGTTGTAGGGGTTATGATTCAAAGGAAAATCAATATCCTTTGCTTGCAAGAAACAAAATGGCGTGGAGAAGAAGCTAAGGATATTCAAGGTTTCAAACTTTGGTATACAGGAAAAGTAAGTGCACGCAATGGAGTAGGCATCATTATAGATAAGGAGTGGAAGAAGAACGTTGTAGAAGTTAGCAGAATTGGAGACAGAATTATTTCTTTAAAAATGATAATTGGACGTGAGACTGTTAATATTGTTAGCGCTTATGCGCCGCAAGTCGGGACAGAAGCCAGTCTTAAGGAATTATTTGGGAGGATCTGGAGGGGTTGATTCAACACATACCACAGAGTGAAAAGATTTTTATTGGAGGAGACTTTAATGGGCATGTCGGGAGGGAAGCTGGTCAGTATGCGAGGGTGCATGGTGGTTTTGGTTTTGGAGAGCTAAACAATGAAGGACAAACTCTTCTTGATTTCTCATTGGCGTATGATTTTAAGATTGCCAACACTTGTTTCAAGAAGAGAGATGAGCATCTCATCACTTACAAAAGTGGAGCCTCAAGGTCACAGATTGATTTTCTTTTGGTTAGGAACACAGATAGAAAACTTTGTAAAAATTGTAAGGTGATCCCCGGAGATGCTGTGACGACACAACATAGGGTCCTAGTCCTTGATGTGTGTATTATGAGTAAAATCCAAAAACGTCGACAAGTAGTAACACTAAGGATTAGGTGGTGGCAATTAAAAGGTGAGAAGCAAGATATTTTCAAGCGAAATCTTTTGGATAAAGGAATTTGGGATTCTCAGGGAAGTGCTAACATCATATGGGAGGATATGGCGAAAAAGATACGGGAAGTTGCAAAAGTAGTTTTGGGAGAATCGAAAGGTTCTGGTCCGAGAGATAAGGAGTCTTGGTGGTGGAATAATAGTGTACAAGACAAAATCAAGTATAAGAAGAACTGTTTTAAAGCCATACATTTGTGTAACAATGAGGAAAATTGGGAGAGGTACCGTATGGCTAAGAAGGAAACTAAGAGAGCTGTGGGTGAAGCTCGTTCTAAAGCTTTTGAAGAATTTTATAAGAATCTTGAGACGAAGGAAGGAGAGCAAAATATTTATAAGATTGCCAAGAGTAGGGAAAGAAAATCAAGAGATCTAGAACAGGTAAGGTGTATTAAGGATGAAGAGGGAAGAATTTTAGTTACAGATGATGAAATTAAAAATAAATGGGAGACTTATTTTTCTAAACTTTTCAATGATGGAGAGGATTCATCTAGTAACTTGGAGGATTTAGTAACTGGTAATGGAGAACAAAATTTGTCATTCTATCGAATAATACGTGATAAGGAGGTAAAGGAAGCTCTTAAGAAAATGGCAAATGGTAGAGCCAACGGACCTGATTGTATATCTATCGAAGCGTGGAAATGTTTAGGTGAAGAAGGGGTGAGATGGTTAACTAAGTTATTTAATGTGATTTTACGGTCCAAGAAAATGCCTGATGAGTGGAGAAGTACATTAATTCCTATTTATAAAAATAAAGGAGATATTCAGAATTGTACTAACTATAGAGGGATTAAACTCATGAGCCACACAATGAAATTGTGGGAGAAAGTAATTGAGCACAGGTTGAGATTGAAGACAAGTATTTCTGAGAATCAATTTGGTTTTATGCCAGGTAGATCAACTACAGAGGCGATTTATCTACTAAGGGGATTAATGGAAAAGTATCGTTGTAAAGATAAAGATCTACACATGGTTTTTATTGATTTGGAAAAAGCTTATGACCGTATACCAAAAGAAGTGCTTTGGAAAGTGTTGGAAAAAAAGGGAGTACGGATTGCTTATATTAAAGCCATACAAGATATGTATGAGGGGGTAAAAACTAGTATAAGAACGCCTAGTGGTCAAACAAAGGATTTTCCTATAAAGATTGGACTACATCAGGGATCATCTCTGAGTCCTTATTTGTTCAACTTGATTTTAAATGTTTTGACGGAACATATTCAAGAGAAATCCCGAAATGTATGCTCTTCGCGGATGATATAGTTCTTATAGCAGAGACAAGAGAAGAGGTTAATTGCAAACTTGAGTTATAGAGGAGGACATTGGAGTCGAAAGGTTTTCGTCTGAGTAGAAGTAAGACGAAATATTTATATTGTAAATTTGGTAAAAGACTATTCGAAAATAATTTGGAAGTGAAATTGGGAGATCAAATTATACCTCAAATGGAAAAGTTTAAATATTTGGGAGCCTACTTACACCCAACCAACAACCTGAATCCGTTTCATTGGCTCCTATTCAGCCTACTTACACCAGCCCATCCCTGAACCTGCCGAAATACAACCTCACAATCCCTAAAATAATCAATCCAAGGATAAACTAACCTAGAACAGAACACAAAATAATCCCAACAACAACAAGCCTTATCCCACTAGGTGAGATTGACTATATAGATTATATGATGCCATTGTACTCTATCATTTATCAAACTTTTAGAAATGTTATTGACTAAGGTTTCGATCAACAACTTCTTAAAGTGTTCTTTGGCCTTCATCTACCCTTTTGACCGGGTTTAAAGTTTTCTGCTCCACTCTCCTCACAAGTACCTCCTATGGTCTTCTTTATACATGTGCAAATCATCTCAAATATTCAACAAGTGCAATGCCCACTTTTTCTCATATGCATTCATTTCAGATTTTATCTTTACATGTATGTCTGCACATTCATTTAAACATTCTCATCTCTACTACTCCAACTTTATACTCTAATTGTTTCATTAAAGCCCAACACTCACTACCTTACAATATTGCTGATCTTATAGCAGTTCAATAAAACTTCTCTTTATGTTTATTAAGTACCTTACAATCATAGAAAACTCCTTTAGCCTATCTCCAATTTAACCAGCCAGCTTGTATCCTATGTGCAATATCTCCATCAATTTTCCCATTATGTTGAATAATAGCTCCCAACTATTTAAACTGTTTCATCTGAGGCACAATGTGATCACCTAATTTCACTTTCAAATTACTACTCACTAACCTCTTATTAAAATTACAATATAAATATTCCATCTTACACCTACTCAAACGGAAACCTTTTGATTCCAATGTCCTCCTCCATAACTCAAGTTTACGGTTAATCTCTTCCCTTGTTTCCACAATAAGAACACAAAAATAATCCCACCTCTAACCAAAACCAGCAAAGCAAAGATCAAAATGAGTCAAGGGTGGATGAACAATGATCAGTAGCTTCAATCTAGCCATAAGACTGAGATTGTGGTACAATAGTTAAAGGTGCTGCCCTCAATGTTCCTAAGCAAAGCCAAAACTCTAGACCAAATCAAGGTGCTCCTGTGGCAATGCTAAATACAATCAAGGTTCCGTCATCCTTAGCAGCCAATCTGTAGATCAGCCACCCTTTCAACTAAATGTGAAAAATCATTTCCTAAATGGTGACTTGGAGAAGGATGTGCATTTAAAAATTCGTCCACGCTTGAATACCTTGGGAAGCAGTTTTGTAGACTATACAAATAACTATATGGCATGAAGGAATCACTATGGACTTGGTTCAAAAGCTTTAACAAAGCAATAAAGGCATTGGGTTATTCAATGTCCAACCAATTGTATTCTCATTTGTGAGACACAAAATGGTAAGATGGCAATTGTAATAATTTATGTCCATGATATAATATTGACTAACGATGACTTTGATGAGTTATAGAGATTAGAAAGAAAATTACTATGGGCTTGGTTTCAAAAGCTTCAACAAGGCAATAAAGGCATTGGGTTATTCAATGTCCAACCAATCATATTCTCATTTGTGAGACATGGAAATGGCAAGATGGCAATCGCAATAATTTATGTCGATGATATAATATTGAATAATGTTGACTTTGATGAGTTATGGAGATTAGAAAGAGCTCAACTAAATTGGATGTGAAAAACTTGAGAAACCTTCGATACCCTGGAATTTAAGTGGCTATAGCCAGAAAGGATAATATATTCCGTCAAAGGAAATAGACCTTACATCTTCTGAAGGAGATAGAAATGCTGCTAAACCTTCAACAAATTCCATGGAGACTAACACAAAAGCAAGATGAAATTCCAGTTGATATAGAAAGGTACTAAAAGCTAGCAGGTTAACTTAACTATTTATCACACACCAAGTACTTTTAGTGATAGGAAGATCTAGAGGTGTAGAAATTTTATAGATGCTGATTGGGCAGAATCCCATGTTGAAAGAAAATCAACCGCATCTTTGTCTGAGGCAACCCCATTACTTGGCAAAGTAACAAGTCAAAAGTGGCCAGAAGTAGCGTGGAAGCCAAGTACAATGCATTATCTTCGGGGACATGTGAAGGAATGTGGATCATAAGGTTAATATATAAGTTGAAACTTGATTCTCAACCCCTAATAGAGGTGTGGTGTGATAATACAACCACAATAGAAATTCTCAAAAATAATGTTCATCATGGGAGAACCAAGCAAGTGGAGATAGATGAATTCATTGAGAAAAAGATTGAAAAAGGAATCATTGATCTATATTCTCTCATGTATCTCTTCACACTCTTAAGTTGTGAATTTACTCATAAAAGCTCTCTCACAGACCAAATTGAAGATCTCAATGGCAAACTGGAAATGCTTGACATCTATTCTCCAGCTTGAGGGGGAGTGTTGAAAACAGTGCGCTTATCTCAACCCAAAAAGCATCAGATCTAACCATTAATTATTTGTGTATATTTCTGAATCATTGACTTTTGTATTCCTGCTGATCTCTCTAGGATCTAATTCGACAGCAGATTCATTGCTCTGTATCAACCCTAAACAAGTGAATAATATACAGGAACTTTGAGAACTCTTCAATCTAATGCCCTTGTTCTTTTTTATAGCCAGTATTTGCCATAATAAAATAAGGCTATAATTTCCAAATGACATAGTGGTCAAGATATTAACATGTTAAGCCTGTAAATGAAATCACTGACAAAGACAACCTCAAGGCTTATACAAGCAACGAAGTTATCAAATCTCTTTGCATATCAATGATTCCCAAAAATAGCTATTATCGAAGCACTAAAGACATACAGAAAGCTCCATCCTATTGCATAACAAATACAATGACGGAGAAATCCCCTTGCACCACCCACATGATTAAATAATTATATTATAGTAAACAGATAAGGCTAGATGAACCTACAAGCTAAAGCGGCTAATAAACTCAAATGATCTTGAAATGTATTAAGTTTTTCACTTGTTATATGAAAGTAATACCTTCCACAAAATAAAAGATTATCACTCAATATATGTACATATAGTCAAATACACAGCGTGTGTGTTTCGCATTGTCTTACCATCACTTACAAAACCATAATATGAGACTGTCAATCCAAAGTGAATAATTCCAGTCTGAATCCATTCAACAGCAAAAACATCAGTAGCAGTGAGCCCCCCCTGAACCAAGCAAAGGAACTGGATGTGAGGATAGTCAGTCATTAACCATTTATGGCTTTGGCTTATATCAGAAATCTGCAATACATTCCTCTTTGGGCTATAGCATCGATTCTGCACAATACTATGATCCAGAAAAACATTTAAAGGATAATTCAAGAATGATGCATTCACTCCCGACGACAAAGCTCGAAACTTGAAAAGAAGAACAATGATGATTTCAAAGGTAGGTGATTCAAAGTTGGCACCTCACTACTTCTTACATCTGATTCCCCACTAAAGCACCTAGCAGAGTCTACTTATCAATACCAAAGTAAATTAATCTAATATGATGAAATGCAGTAAAACATTCAATAATCTTCAGAACTGCAACCAATATAAGGTTTTGATATCAAATGATAAGTTCTGTCACTGCCCTAAGAACAAACAAGATGACAATAAACAGAGAAATATTGATGAAGTCCAGAACATGAATATGAAATTCAGGTTGACAACATCTTGAGTCAAAATGAAGCATTGCACAATAACCATAGTATTTGATCAAATTACAAACCCACCAATTCTCTAAACTGAAAAATGTTAGTGTGTCTAAACATGGATGCATGCATGCATGTTACCTTAACAATTGCCATTGCTGCAGAAACTGGATCTCTGACACCAAGAACAGTCCATACAAGTGAATTATCAGAACCAGCAGGGACAATTCCAATTGGTATAGATATTCCTTCCTTTTGATTATCTCTACTAAGAAGACCATTTAAAACCTGTATACAAAGAACGATTATAGAGGTTTCTGGGTGCATATTGCATGCGCACACATCACAACATATTCATAAAATGATGGAAATATCGAAATGAGGACAAGAATTTAGCAAAAGGTAAAGATAGAAACTGCACGGAAAAATTTCGTACAAGTTGCAGCAGGCCCCTCTCCTCTTATAATCATAAAATTTAATGATAAAGATTGACTCCAAGATAAACTCTACAATGATATGGCTTAAATTGTAAGCCTCCTAAACAATAATTAACTAAAGACTCAAGGACACTCTTCACGAAGCTGAAGCTTTCAACTTATATGAGTAAAATCCAATTAAAGAGAAAATCAATAGCTCAAATTTAAGATTCAAATGTTAAAATTGGGTAAAGTGAAAACTAGTCAGCACACCCCCCATACAGACATAACCCTATAAAAAAAAAACATCACTACCAAAACTAGGTAAAGTGATTATTAGAGCCCTAACATCATCCATAACGGAAAGAACAGCTAAAACAGAGGACGGCTGCAAAAAGAACACCTCTACTTTGATTCATAGCAGGCAAAGCAGCTGCAAAAAGAACACTTCCATTTGAAAAAAAATAGCAAGTATTTTTATAATAAATGTGTTTCCCTTTGTTCCTTTCGAAATATCATAGCTGATAACAGCAATAAGCCACTGCAACAGTCTCCCTTCCTATCATACATCTTAACGTACAGTATGACCGTAACTTCTCTAGCAGGTGAAGTTAAAAATTTTATGATCAGCTGCCAAACCATGGACCATCAACTTTGCTAGTGAGCTCCCTAATAAGAATATTCTATTGTCAATGGGAGAACAAGATTTAAATCAGAACTAAATTAAATTCGAATGACGTCGTTGGACTAATATCAGTGATTTCTATCATTCAAATTCAAACACTTCGGTGAAATAATTCGGCTACAGATATATTGTGAAGACGTAATTACTCCATGCATCCACTTCATGTGAGTAACCACAATGCACAAAGTGAATACTGTTAATATATCCTAGTCACTTATGGCATGATACAGTCAAAGACAAGAAAAAGGCTGTTGGGAGAGAAAACAAAAACATAAAGGCAAAACTTTTACTAAAGAAACAAAGGACCACACCAGTGAATCATTAAAAATTTATGAGACCATTAAACTATTAATATATATATATAGTTCCATTAAACAAAGTACGGAAAAAACAAGAGGTTCATTAAAATAACATGGCACCAACCTCATTGATTATCCCATCTCCACCTACACATATAATTCCTGAAATGGATACCAATTTGAAAAATAGAAGATATATGAGAAAATACTCAAGATGTAATAAGCATATCAAGTAAATTAAAGTTTTGAAATGTAATTTTAGTCCTTTTACCATCAGGACAAGAGCTGATGTCGACACTTGATGCAAGCTTTTTAGCATGACCAGCAGATGTAGTTTTGACTACCTCCAATCGAAACCCTGCAAGCTGTCACGGCACATGCCTCAGGTATAAATATGGTGACATGCACAACATTGAAACTTTTTCTGCATTCTATTTGTAGTCATATGAAATGATGGCACTGAAGTTGCTTGAAAGCTCAGGTATGCATTTCAACATGTTTTTTAAAGTATGATTTATCTGTAATTCTTTGGAACAGGTTCTGTCTTCATTTTACAGACTTTGAAGAAGAAGAAAATTACTTGTTCAAAATGCTTTTTCCAAGGGTGTGGTTGATGTTAGGAGAGGAAGAGGGAGGAGTGAAGAATGAGAGGATGGCAGTGCGTGACAGCTAATATGACTCAATTATAATCCAAACAATGAGGTCTACAATGAAAACAACTCCAGGGCTATTTATAAAGTCCTAAATACAATAACTAAAATAGTAATGATAACTAAACCACAAATAAAATAACATAAAAGAAAAAATAATGTTTAAAATTAAAATAAAAGAATTACTAAAACATGTAATAAATTAAAATATAATCTCTTGCGCCTAGAGAAACATTTTCCTAATTTCTTATCAATGGTGTTTAAGATTAAAACATAATGTAAGATTTTTCACTAAGAAATTTCCTTTCAGCCCTTGATTTTGGAATAGAGTTGTGTTTTTGGCTTCTTGTAGGTGTTGACACATAGTTTACACAATTTTGGGGGCAGGGAAGTTCCCTAGCAGGATCTATAGGAAATGGAGATCGATTTGAGCTGATGTGCATTTTTTTGTCCCATCTCCCTTCTCCTTTAGTTGCTTTTGAAGGATTTGTTATCCTCCTCTATTGTGATTCCACTCTATATTGTCACAAATTCTTTTATCAAAAGAGAAATTCAAGCAAAAAGATTCACCCATAGCAATACAATCAAGTAATCTGTTGACATTTGGCAGAAAACAAACCATAATAATCAAAATGTCAGTGTAATTATTGTTTTTCCAAGATGCATCACAAATATGCAAAACAATCCTAGCCATATATATCTATCTATATATCTTTCTTTATTTCAATGTGTCATCAAATATATGTAACATAACAAAATGAGCACAAGAACAAACATATATAACTTAAATAATTTGGGACAATCTGAAAGAGGAACATACCTTAAATATTGGTTCAACAATGTCATGGAAAACTTTACTTGAACGACCTCGACCTGAGCGAGGGTTTAATATCACAAGCATCTTAGGTGGACTTTTACATCTAAAAAGCAATTCAGGAGGTGTATCAGTAGGAAGTAATTCTGCAGATGCTTGCTTCTTCGTGGACGACAAAGGATGAGGTAGACAATTCACAAAACACTGTTGATCAGCAAAGCCACCAACCCATTGAACTGCTTCTTCTACAGTAGATGCCACAAAACGGAAATCCTTCCTAATTCTTCGAGATTTAACAAAACACAAAAAGCCGCATGGAGCCTTTTTCAATGGGTATGAGTGAACAGTGAAGTGCCTGAGACCAATATTATAAGAAACCTGTTTAGAACATGGACTAAAATTAATTAGTCTTTTCATATGACCATAAAAGAGATTAGTACAGATGTCTTTAATCATCCATTGACATGGAAGCAACATATTACCGAAATGACATCATCAAGTTGCAGCACATTAGATCCCCAGGCCAAAACTTTGCTAGTTAGTTTGGCATCTACAGCTTCTTGACTAGCAATATCAGAAGACGTCTGTTGAGCATTACTGTTGCTATCCAGAGAAGGCTTTCTCTTATCCAAAACTAACTTTCCAGAGAACACCACATATCCCAACAAATCAGTCTTCTCATCTCCGCCTCCTCCAATATCAATCCTATGCTCAAAATTGTTTGTTGTTTCCTGATCATCAGCACGAGTAGTAGTGGGGGCACTTACCTCACTGCTCCTCCTGGAAGCCTTCACTTTACCACGTTTTTCAGGGAACACAATAGGAGATGAGTGCTGAACCCCTGTTGCTATCTGGGAACACAATCCCAAGCGTCTAAGAGATTGTTGAGGCGTCAGAACCCTTAATGAAGATGCCTTATTGATTGTATTATTACTACCGCCAGTAGAATTTCGGGAAAGATTCCCACTCTTCGGCATATCTCTTATACTATCAACCTTACAAACAAGGAAGGGACAGATAGAGAACCTGACACAAGCAACCACATGATGCAGTGGCTGAGCCACCTTCCGTTCAAGAGGGGCAAATTCCCCCTCAGTGCTATCCAGAAATAGGTGCGAAAAGATGAAACGACGAAGAAGAAGATGCAAGATGGGGTTTATTGTCAACAAAGGTCTGTATAAGCAAGATGCTGGAGAAATGAATTCCGCAACAGGCCAAATTTCACAACCCAGTTCAACAACTCTGTTTACAACTCTCTCAGATCGCAAATGAATGACGAGATCTATGAACACGCTGCAAATTCGTTCAAATTTCAATCACAAGTATTCTGAAAGAAAATGGTCAATGATGAGGATTCAGTTTTAATCAGCTCGCTCTCGCTCGTTTTCGATGCCATAGACATATCACAAAAATCTACAAAAAATTTAGGCCAAATGAAACCAGGACGAATCTGCAATTTGAAAAGAAAGAAGATGAAAGGATCAAACCTGTGATCGATGGGTCACACAGAGGAAGAATCCGCAAGTCGCCTCACGAATCTAAGTCGGCGACAACAGCTGTATAACTTTCAACTGTAATGGACGCCGAAGACCTCCTTCAGCGTGACCGGACTTACCACTTTCTTAGCCATCATTTTGATTTTTCTTATTTTTGAGCTTACTTCTGTGTCACACAAGCACTTTTTTTATGTGGAGTAAGACATCATTATTATTTATTTATGAATTAAAGTTGAAATGGATAATGGTTACTTCAATTTTTTTTTAAATTATTTCTAACAAACCAATCAAAACTAGAGTAAGTTAAGTAAAATGATAAAATTATTTTAAAAATAATTTATTTTTTAATTTTGCCTCTATTTTTTAAAAAAGAAGTAATTTTATAGGTGGGTAGATCTTTTTTTTTTTAGAAGCGAAATATTCTATTTCTTTTTATAATTGTATTATTAAAATTGTGCATCAAAAGTTACAAAGAGGAAGAGAAAGTGCCTTATACAAATAATCAAGAAAACTTTGTAAAACGTAATTAATAAATAAGATTGGAAGGAATATTTTTTGATAATAAAAATTAGTTTAGTTTTAAGGAATTTTTCATTGAAAAATATTTTAGTTAGAATTTTTTATATGTTTTTTTATTCATAAAAAGGCAATTTATTCCCCTCCCAAAAAAAAGAAAACGATTAGAGTTCAAACAACGGTAAAGAATTTTTTATGTAATGGGCTGTTGACTATTGTTTAATTTCAACTTAAAATACTTGTTTTAATCAAACTGATTCAACTTTATTCTGATTTTTAATTTAATTTTGACATTGTTATTCAATCATTGTAATTTTAAATATTTGTTTA
The DNA here is from genome assembly GCF_029017545.1 of Prosopis cineraria. NCBI lineage: Eukaryota > Viridiplantae > Streptophyta > Magnoliopsida > Fabales > Fabaceae > Prosopis > Prosopis cineraria. The sequence goes on from NW_026555341.1 coordinate 21,336,287, forward strand.
AGTGATTTCAAAAGATTAATAATTTTAATTGTGAAAACCCACTTTTCGAATAATAATAATCACAAATTAAGAGACAAAGGTGTGTACAAAAAAAAATAGTTCATTACTATTATTAGAGAAAATGTAATATTTGTTGTTAAAATTTTTCTTCTCACAATTATCTACATCACGTTTGGTTCAATTACACATTTTGATAAAAATGAAATGCAATGAAATGTTGATCATGATGACTTTGTTTGGTAACATATTTAAAAAGTTACAGCAAAACATATTTTTTATAAGGAGAATCACGATTGAGGACCTCCTAAGGATATTAATTCCAGTTAGGGATCTTGAAAAATAGAAATCCCAATTAAAGATCATGGTCTTTAAGTGTGATAAAAAACAAATTTGAGTTTACAAAACTGCCCCCTCACTAAACATTGAAAGGTAACAGGAAAGAAGCTCATCTTGTGTGCTCTGTTTTCTTGTTTTTCGGCGAGAAAAATACTGATAGAGTGTACTCTCGTGCGCTGAAAATGTTAGGGAAAAATTAATGGAGCATAACCGTCTTCTAATAGGTAATTGTATGCATTGCTTCTTTTACATTTCGTCCTCTACCATGCATGGAAGAGAAGTCTGCATCTTCTTCTTCCATTTCTCTTCCATTGCTCTGTTTTCTTTTTTTATACATGTCCTCTGTCATGCACGCACAAAAAGAATGTTTTAATCTTTGCAAATGATGTCTTGCACCATTTCTCTTTGTTTTATACCTAGGAAAAAAAATAGTCTTCTTAATGATTACTAGACTTTATATATAGACATGCGGAAGAAATGATTTTCGAGAACAACACAGTTGAAAAAGTTGAGGAGTGAAAAACAAGAAAAATGTAACATGGATGCTGAATTTTTGTGATCTGTGTTGAAAAGTGTGTGAATGTTGAAAAATGTAATATGGATGCTGAATTTATGTAGTCAAGGTTGGGATTATGGAATGGACAGTTGTGAAGTACTAAATTTGTATGTTGTTGTAGTTGTTCTAGGTTTATTTCCCATATGGCAAGTACTTCAGCAAAAGAAGTATTTTATTATCTTCATGTTGATGGACATTTTGTAAAAGATTTACAAGGGAAGATGACCTATGAAGGTGGGAGATTAATTTCTAAATTGATTAGAGAAGGCATAAATCATGAAGAGCTATTGAGGATGGTGTCATCAGTGACAGGAGTTGAAAGTGGTGCAGCTGACTTGAAATTTACAGTAAAGTTTGGTGAAAACACATACATAGATTTGTTAGACGATGAGGGAGTACAACATTTGATAAAGTATAATAATGAGTCAGCACATGTGTATGTTGAGACAAATGATAATGAAATAAATGGAGCAATGGATAACTTGATGGAGTAAGTTGTTATTCTTAGTTATTTGTGTGTTTAATTAGTTTAATGACCATTTATATTGACCTGTAAGTAATTGTAAATGTAGGATGGAGAATTTGTTAACATGGTCACTGCTAGGATTTCCCTGTAGGCAAGAGCTTGAAAGTATATCACCCTCTTTGCCATGTTCAACACAAAATGCTCTTGCATCATTGCCTGAGATTAATTCGGTAAAATGGAAGATTTATTTATGGGTGTTGGCCAGACATTTGATGATGCAATTGTATTCAGAAAAGCATTATATAAATACAGCCTTGCTCATAGGTTTGGTTACATATTTGTGAGAAACAGCCTTAAGAAGATGATTGTCAAATGCAATATTGATGGTTGTAAATGGAAGATATCAGCTTATGTTCTTGGGAAGACAACCTCTATATTGTGTGTGAAAAAATTCCACAATGAACACATGCACTCTGCTCAAGACAACCTCCTATTAAAGTAAAATGCTAACTCAAGATTGACATCATCAATCATCATTGATGCTGTGAGGGGGAATGTGGAAAAAACTTCAAATGAGATTAGACAAGACGTCTACAAAGAGTATGGGTTAAATCTCACATATCGGCAAGCTTTGAGGGGAAAAGATAGAGCATTGGAGGAAATACATGGGCTTCCATAACAGTCATACATGTTAATTCCATGGCTTTGTGAGAAATTGAAGGAGACGAACCTAGACACAGTTGCAAAGTGGGTTGCCTCAACAAATTATAGATTTGATAGACTTTTTATTGCATATGGATGCTATATTAAAGGGTTTCTCCAAAGGGCTCGTCCAATTTTGTTTATCGATGGAAGTCATTTAAGCGATCCATATAAGAGGACTTTGCTAGCAGCTTCTACAATTGATGCAAATATTGACTTATTTCCTTTGGCTTATGCAATAGTGGGTGGAGAAACATATGATAATTGGGCTTGGTTTCTTGAAAATGTGAGAGAGATCACACACCAAGTTCAATTGACCTTAGTGTCAAACAAGCATAATGCTATTGTTGGTACAATGCGTGCAATATTTGATGGCAATCGACATGCTTTTTATTATCATCATGTCAAAGAAAATTACAGCTCAGAATTTACAAAAATTAATAGAGGCATGCGAAGGATTAATGGGATGACCAAGGAAGATGTACTTAAATTGTTGGATAATATTGTATATGCAAGGTTGGAAACAAAATTTCATGTTGCTATGGGTCATTTGATGGTCTTCTCCCTACAGTTGGCAAGATGGTTAAAAACAAATGGGGACATAGATCGTTGGGCATTAGCAAGATTTCCATACAAAAGATGGGACAATATAACATCAAACCATGTTGAATCTTTCAATGCTTGGTTAGTGAAAGAGAGAAAACATCACATATGTGCGTTGATAAATGAGCATCGAGCAAAACTAATGAGGAAGCTATACAATAGCAAGATAGAAATGGCGAATTGGTTAAACAGAGTTGGACCACGTGTTGAGGCAAAATTGAGGGAGAATGTATTGAGAGCTGAAGTTATGGTGGCTGAACATTATAGTGTGAATATGATACTAGTGAAGGTAGGAAACAATGACTTGAGAGTGAATCTAACATTGCGAGAATGCTCTTGTTAAGAATGGCAAATGGTAGGAATTCCTTGTGCACATGCATGTGCAGCAATAAAATTAGTTCAGGGTAATGTGTATTCATATGTTGAAGAATGCTACACTATTTATGCACAAGAAAAAATTTACAGCTCCACAATGATTCCGGTGGAAACCATTGACATGCCTCAATTGACCGAGCTACATTATGAAGATTATGAAAAGAATACCTTTTTGAAACCACAACTGACTACACGTCCCCCAGGGCGACCACCTACCAAGCGAAGAGAGTCATAGTTTCAGAATAAAAAAGTGTATCATTGCTCAAGATGTAATCAAGCTAGACATACCAAAAATAGATGTAGGAATCCCAATCCAATGTAAAGATTAAAAGGAGGTGAAAACCATATGCATATTAGTTAGTTTAAAATTGAAATGCATATGGTTTTTATTTATTTTGTGCATTTTGCTGTTGAATGACCTTTTGTACAGGCAGCCACCTCATATGTTTTTTGTACTTGTGGAGGTGATAGGTTATGTAAATGGGATTGTAGTTTATGTTTTTTTTATAAGGACTGTATAGATACCATTTAGGTAGCTAGGATATTTTTTGGGTAAAAAGGGATACAAATATGGTGTACATGTATTGCAATCAGTATAATATAAAGCTGATGAAAACTTCAAGTCTAAATTTGTCCGAGTAAAAATGCTGTCATGCCATAAGACTGTTGAATTCACTAACGTAGTATAGGGATATTGCTAATGTAACTACTAACAACATAGAACCTTACTTGGGATTAAAATTTTCTGCAGTATTTCAGACATTTAAGAGACTTGTCAAATAATGGGAACCAATAACGGTTGGCAATTTCATATCTAAAGCAAGAAAAATTCCTACCATAAGTTGTGAAATGAATAACTCCACTTGGGTGTCATTGTCTATCAGAAGATACCTGTCAGAAATCAGGATCCGGTAACCTTACCTGAGAATTCCCTAACCTGAGTTAGAAAAGTAGCTAATGTATAATGTGAAATGTCCTAACATGACTTGGGAACTCTTTTTTTTGTAAGTCTTGCCACAGATTGGGTTCCAAAAATCTCAGTTGGAAATTTCCTAACCTACCTTGCAAACATAACTAACGTGTGTTGTGAACGTGCCTAAAGTGACTTGGGAATTCTTTATTAAAGGATAAGTATTGCCACAAGTTGGGTTCCAACAAAGTCACTTGGGAAGCCTAACCTAACTTGGGAAAAAGGTGAACGCATGTTTTGAAAGAGCCTAATGTGACTTGGGAATTGACTACGTAAGGATAAGCCATTTGGCACAAGTTTTGTTCCAGCAACCTCACATGAGAATTTGGTAACTTAAGTTGGAAAAGTAACTAACATATATTGTCAAAGTTCCTAATATGACTTGGAAATTTATTATTTAATGAAAACCAACATAGCACAAGTTGGGTTCTAGCAAAATCTCTTGTGAATGTCCTAACCTAACTTGGAAAAAAACTGAACGTATGTTTTGAAAGAGCCTAATGTGAATTGGGAATTCATTATGTAAGGATAAGCTGCTAGGCACAATTTGTGTTCCACCAACCTTACTTGGAAATTCCGTAACATATATTGTGAACAACCAAACTTCAGTTTTAAAAGTAACGTGAATCAATGAAAATCAATAACGGTTTGTCAAATTTCTTGAACATGTAGTCAAAGTTTTTTTTTAAATTAATTGCTGTATCATATACAAGAAGCCACAGAAAAAAACTTAATTACATAAAGGTTTAATTTACATATTACAAATGTCTACATTATGATTTCAATCTTTTGGATCGTGCATGCCTAGCATTCGAAATGGACGTCATGACTTGAGAGCCCACTCTGTTGTATAGATAAGTCACCAACCAATACAATACCTCACTCCTCATTTCACTCAATTGTTCCTACATAATCAGATAAAGTCAACTCACAAGATAGAAAACTGTCACACATAACAAATTATATCTTAACTTTAATATTTGTTCCTACCATTATTAGAGGAGGCATAGTAAGGTTGCCCCATTCCTCTTGTGCAGTATTATTCCACTGTCTAAGGCAAAAGATGACATACATTCCACAATCAGATCTATAAAAAATCTAAAATCTGTTAGCACATAGTTGGAAAATATACACTTAATTACATATACACAATTTCAGCTTTTTTACTCACGTTGTCAGTTGCTATTCCATAGGCACCACTTTCAACTCAAGGTCATAATTGTCATCAACAAGTTCAGGTTTTAGTTTCATTAATATTTCTATAAACCTGCTTTTTTGAGAATAAGAACAAAGTGAATGAGAAGCTTTCACCAACAAAATTTTATATATCATTATATGGGAAAAGACATACCATAAAATATGCCATTTTTTCCTTCTCTTTGGGCAACATCGCTTCCTTCGCTTTCTTTATATTCTTCTTTTTCTTCTTTGATTCTTTACCAGATGGTAGCATCAAGTCCAGCATATACATTGTGGCTATTTTTGGCTCCACAACATAGCAAAACCAGTGCAATGCAAACACTATAGGGAAAAAAATAAAATCGCAATCTCATATGTTATACCCGATGGTAGTTGGCATAAAGTCCTTCAAATGGCTATCCAAGTCCCATCTTTTTTGTTGGTGGATTATGGTTTCCTGAAATGAAAAAAAATGTAACACTTGTAACTTGTAAGCACCTAATAAAACAAAGGAATTAAACCGTAAGACAAACCGCAAAATCTAGATAAAAAATGTGTCACCGCACAAGTTGATTCTTTTCCTTTTGCTCATTGACAAAAAGTCTTCCAATTAATGTAACAACCTACATAACAAAATTACAATTACATTAAAATTTTACTATAACTTGATCTATTTTAACTAGCACACTTGCTCACCGAACTACTGATTCATTGTCTAGGACCTAGACACTTGCATTCATATCTTGTCACATAATATTGCTCAATCTCCACAATTTTCCTGTTACAGAAAACAAAATTATATCAACCAATCGATTATGAACACATGAACTAGTAAGGTTGAATATCATACTCATGTCCCTCATTGGGTGGAATAGACTTTGTACAGTATTGGTAAACTTCTTTCTCTGTACATTGTCCTCTTTCTTCATGTCCTCTTTTTGCCTTCCTTCTATTATCCAAAAAGGGTGAACGAATAGTGCTGACTATTTGTCGTTGTGACCATCTTAGTGTCCTTTCACCTTTAGAGTCTTTTTTTCTAATTGGCTTTTCTACTTCTTCTTATGCACCCAATTCTCCCTCCTTTTCATTTTTATCTCTTTCTACTTGTCCTTCCTCTTCTTCTTTTTCATCTTCTTTGGATCCCCCTTCCTCTTCATTTTCATCTCCTTCTACTTCCCCTTCCTCTTCCTCCTTCTCATTTTCTCCGAATTCTCCCTCCTCTTCATTTTCATCTCCTGTCTCTTCTCCTTCCTCTTCTTTGTCATCATGTTCCAACTCTTCCTCCTCTTCCTCTTCACCATCATCCTGTTCAACAACTTCCTCTCCTCTTCTTTTATCTTGGAGCTTGAGGAGTCTTTGTGCAATTCCATGTGTAAAAGTCATAATATCTCTGTATACCTCTTTTATGTCCTGCACCATATAAAATGTCATATGTTTACAATTATATAAAAAATAACTTTGCTAATTAACAACCATCATTTTACCCTTATCGGATCATAAAATGAAGTCATTTCTGGAAGCTCTACTGAGAAGCTATCATGTCCTCAAGAAGGGTGATACAAAATGCCATGATCACTTGCCTTCTCAAGTTGAACTCGTGCTGTCACTCTCTCCTCTGTCCAATGTTCCAGAGCATCTTCTTGTGATGACACCTCAATTGGCTCCAATGAAAACATTTGAAAGTAGAAAATCTGCATATTTACATCTATATCATATAACCCACAGAATTTTGCAAAATAATTAACTTATAACAAATTATATCTTAATTTACCCATATACCGCAAGAAGAAATAAGCATCCTCCAACATTTTTTTGTGTGTCCATCCTTCTTCTCCCATGCTTTATATTTAGCTACCTCCTTTCCAAGCTCAGATAGTATAAAAGATGACCAATCATAATGTACAGTTCCCAAATTTAATCTGAACATGACTTTCAATAGTTTATCACTTATTTTGGAACTCAAACTTGGACAAAGAAAATTTTCTAAGTAATAGAGAATGAAGAGAAACTCAAATTTATCATTTTCTTTCCCCGAGAGCATCTTGTCCTTAATTACATTATAGGATACTTTTTTAAACTCCTTGTTTAACAACTTTAATTTATTCTTATCCCCATTCATATCAACTATCTCCCCATCATTACGCAAGCCAAGTAAGGCATGAACTGCTTTGCCATTGATAACTTTCCTTTGACCTCTAATGAAAAGGGATGATGTAGGAGGATCAAATGCCTTCATCACTTCATCGCATAAATCTCTAGGAAACTTGTGACATTTAATATTTAAAAGCTTACCAAATCCTATTCTATTAACCCTATCCCTTAAAGATTTTCGCTTTTTGATATAATCAAAAACTTCCTTCATCTTTGTCAGAGAACACCTTGTCTCAAATGAAATCTATCCAAGTAAAACAAGTCAGCACCATTACTTGAATTCATCACATTTTTCATGCTTGAGGTAAAAAACAACATACCAATGTTTATACCAGTGTTTTCCTCCTTAGCTAGACGCTTATAGTGATCTTATTCTTCTGATGTCAACTTTTTCCCTAGGTTATATACTTGCCACGATATGCCTAAGTTATATACTTGCCTAGGTTACATTTTTCATGCCACGATATGCAACTGCTTCTGTGTTGAGTTTTTTCAAATCATTTCCCTAGGTTATATACTTGCCACGATATGCCTCTTTGAACTTGCTTAAACCAGAACAACTTTTTTGCCTTAAAGGATTTCCTTTTGTTTTAGCCATTATCCTGCACATTAACAATTAGGGTAAAAAACAAACTACTATTGAATGTATCTAACGTCACCAATGAATACACAAAATAATACTATTAGATTTACCAAACATGAAATCTGAGTTTTTTCCATAGAACATGCGAGGGTTAAGGAAAGTCATAGTCACAGCCTCCTTAACTTCACTAATTTTTTGGTCAAGATTGCATTCGTCTTCTACACAAGAAAATTTTCAAGTCGGAAGAACCTTGCCAAATCTTTATTTTAATTTAAGGGAGAATGACAAATGAGGACATTATAAGAGCTTTAATGTCAAATTAAGACTTTTCAACATTGATGTTTCTAAATTTCAGTACTCCTTCAACCATATTTCAATACTAAAATTCTTAATTTGGCATTAATGTTATTACAAGGTCTTTATTTGTCATTCTCCCTTATTTTTAACTATTTTACTAGTCTATAATATCTTATCGACCTTTCTGCTACAATCTATATTTATGTTTTTCTTCTATTATGAAAAGGAAAGCTTTTCCAAATCCAGAGACCAAACACCAAACATGCCAATGTAGAACCTAAGTTTCGGTGCAACACATAGAAGGAATCAAGGAAGAGTCCAAAGTCCTTGTTAAGCAGTGCCTTTCTCCCTTTTGTAATGGCCCTATGTTTTAAAAGAGCCAGCTCTAGGCCGATTTTCATTGCTTGTTGAAAGACACATAACCAAATGTTACAAATTTCCAGTTCATTGCCAGTATATGTGCTCGGCTAGCAAAAGAACATAACAAAATAAATTCATCTTACAACATAAAAATACCAGACGAACAAAAGGCTTCTCACTCTTTCTTCTCAAATTCATGGCAAAATCATAGAATAGAGCAAAAAATCAGGTTCGAATATCACATAAATATAAACAAATATGGAACTATTTTGGGATCACAAATCAATATTACTGCAGTTTCTTCTCTTTTGCAAATACCTTACTGGAATGACACTAGGAAAAAAAATGCACAATCAACAACAAACACAAAATCAGTCTCGCCCCCACTAAAGAATAGACTAAGCAATGGAAGGAAGGAGAGAGAGGCACCGAACCTAGAAGAAAAGAAGAGGGGGCATCGACCACAGAGCACGCACACTGAATTAAAAATGGGAGCAACAATAGAGGACCTCTCACCAGCAACTGCGCACCCTTGGAGCTAATACAGAGAACTTGATCAGCAATTAAGCAACCAGCCAAGATGAAATAGAGGAAGATGATGAGAAGGAGCAACCGAGGAAGACACCGAAACAAAGCAAGAATAGGGCTCTCTCATGCGCGGTACCTTTGTTTTGAGTTCAGGGGCATTTTCGACAATTTAATGTTTTTTCATCCTAATTAAGGACCACAGTCCGTATTTGAGATTTCTATTTTTCAGGATCCCTAATTGAAATTAATATCCTTAGGGGGTCCTTAACTGTCATTCTCCCTTTTTTATATTCAATCATTTAAACAAAAAGAATAAAAGACCATTATGCTGCCCATACCATTCCCTCCTCTTTCAACCTTCATAACTCCATCGAGGCAACACATTTCCCCAATCTTCATGTTCTTTTTGACAATCAAATGCAAATACAATATACATAAATCAAATATAAAACATAAATATTTGCTCTCTATCTTGCCAAACAATTTGAATCATAGTTCTAAACCTTAGATCTAGAACAAAAATTAAAATCCATCAATGCTAAAATATGAAACTTAAATCCAAAGGTTCTCAATTTAAAGAGAGTGATGCTAGTGTAGCTCCATTCAAGGAGGGCAACACTACTGGTATTGCATTCAAAGAAGGCATTAATTAATGGTGGTGCTCCTGCAAGCACCCATTCACATAAGAGGAGGAAGTAGAGGAAGGAGTGAGGATGTGGAAATAAGAAGGACATGATGTAGGAAGAAGGAAGGAGAGGAGATGTTATCAATGATGGTGATGGCAATGCAGTAGGGGAAGGAGAGGAGGTGTTGGCGTTGGTGGTGATAGTTGTAGTGCCATAGGGGAAGGAGAGGAGGTCTTGGCATCGATGGTAGCAATGATGCACTGGGAGAAGGAGAGGAGGTGTTAGCAATGGTGATAATAGTAGCAGCAGTGCAATGAGGGTGTTGAAGAGAGTAAGGAGGGAGAAAGGGTGTGAGATGGCAAGGGTGAAAAAAAGAAGAATGGGGAGTAAAATTAGATATTTGATCCATTAATATAAGATATTAATCCCTATTCCAAAGGGAGAGACTTAAGAATGGGGATTACCATAAAATGTGCAATCATTTTTATCGTGGTAGTATTTTTTACCATTAAAATGTTTGAACCAAACATATCTAAAATTGTAATGGAGTGAGTATTAACATTACACCGCTACAATAGGGTTGAACTAAATGGGTTGCTAGTGCCACAATTATTGCAATGTCTAGTGCCATAATAGTATCATATAGCTCCCTATAAAATGTAATATAGGGAGAATTTTTCATCTAGGGATCAACCATAGATGTTACATATTTTTAAATCAAGCTCAAAACATTTTAAAATTTCACTGCAAGATGTTGAGCCTAAATTGAAGTAAAATTATAAAACAAAATGACCAAAATATCCTTCTTTCGTATGTTGCAATGTGACAAGTAACACAAGGAAACTAACAAGTTAAATAAAGCATTTAACAAGTAATGTAGTTGCTTAATAATATAAGTTTATGTGGGGATTAAATTCGTACCTTGTTAAACTATTATTATAATTTGTAAAAACAAATATATTAATAGTTAAAAGCTTTTCGTTACTTGTTACATGTAATATGTTATAGCTAACATGATTATAAAACCTTAGGGACATGTTAATTCCTCAACACTTTACTTGTTCATTCTCTTACATTACTTGCTATCTCCATAACTTGTAAAGATCATGTGATGAGTTAATTATGCTACTCATTTGGTTCTATTTATAAGACAAAGAGAGTATTTGTTTTGGTCCTAGTTATATGGCACCTCAATGATTATTGTGTTTATCTTTAACCTTTTGCCCTTAGTACATTTTAGGAAATTTATTAAATGCTAGAGTATTTTTTTCAAATATATATATTTAATAGGGATAAAGTCAAAAACTTATTGAATTTTTAGATAGAGCAAATAAGGTTTAAAGTTTTCCCTAATTTTAATGAAAATGTTGTAAGTAACTTATAAATAAGACCATAAAAAATACTTTTTAAATTGTTTATAAAACATGTAAAATCAATTACATTACTTATTAAATGCTTTGCTTTAATTATTAACTACCTTGTGTTACTTGTTTTGCTACAATAAATTAGAATAAGGATATTTTGATCATTTTGTTTTACAATTTTATTTAAATTCAGGCTCAACACCCTGCAATGAAATTTCAAATTGTATTAAGCCTAATTTGAAAATATGTTACATCTAAGGTCCCTAGATGAAAGTCTACTTATAATATATTGAAATGGAACTCCACTTATATGAATATCTCTATTTTGAAGGTTCCAAAACTTTAAAAATGTTTTCTAGAATTGATTAAGTTATTAATGTTTGAAAATGCATTCAACAAGTGAAGACTCAACTTTATTAATCATCTATATTTGTCTTTAACTTATGATGGTAGTATAAGAGTATCTAGTTAACTTTGTTTTAAAAAAACTATTTTTCTATCTTTTCTCTTTTCCAACTCGTCTTATTAATTTTAAGTACCACAATGTCTAACATTATATTTCATGATGTTAAAATATGTTTTTAAATTGTTTGAAAGTTTAAGTCTTACAAACTTGTCTTATATAAAAGTCTACTAATGAGACTCAACCAAAAAATACAATATTAAATGTAGAAAGACAGTGATAGAGTTATGTGAGAGGAGAAAATCCTGAGGTTTTGATGTTAATGAACCAAAAGTGAATTAAATCAGTGTTACAATGATATTAACTAATTCTAGCCAAAACCTTATCTCCCTTTAAAGATCAAATATAACAATAACAAAATTAAATCACACTCACAGTGGTCTCACACCCTCTAGCATTTGAGAGGCTGGGCTGTCCCTCACTATTTTATTACTAAAGAAATGTTAGCCCAAAACCAAGTAAAAGACTACTAATGCCATAGAAAGACTTACACCCAACCCTAACTACTCAAAATAGATTCTAAATATAATATAGAATTATAATGTGCTATTCCTTATAGCTAAGGACTAAAGGATAATCATCTTGATTAATTAATGATTTTTCATCTAAGTTATTCTTCCTCTCTGACTTCCTCTTATAGGTACGAGTAAACTTAAAAGCTCTATCATTATCCCCCCTAAAAAGTTTCACCTTGTCCTCATGTTAGAAATTGCTTACTAATTAAATTTGCATCTTCTTGAGAATTTTCAAACTCAGGTAAATCTTGCCATTTAACTAAGTATACCTCTTGTTGTCCATTTAAAAGCTTGCAAGCCCTTCTAATGTCTTGAGGTTACACCTATAATTTAAATTCATCAAAAAATGTTAGAGAAATGGTGGGATTTATCACAATAGAATGGATAGATTGCTTGAGCTAAGAAACATGAAACATTGGATGAATGTAAGTAGTATGTGGAAGTTCAAGTACGTAGGCCACCATTCTAACCTTCTTAGCAACCTTGAAAGGACCATAAAAATGTGAGCTGAGTATTTCATTGACCTTCTTAGCCAAAGTTTTCATCCTATAAGGTCAAAGTTTCACACCTCAAAATGCACATCTCTATGATATAAATCAAGATAGTACTTGTCTTGTTCACTTTGCTAATCCCTTATAAAACTTTGTAAGATTGAAAATACCACTCAGTGCTACCTTATATTGAGTTTCACAAAGAATATTGTAGTGATAAATGCTTTTAAATCCCAAACAGCATATATAAAAATATAATTAAAGCATAAAATAAAGTAATGATATATTTTAAATGAAATAAATTCAATGCAACAAATTATAAAACATTATAAGTAGTTAAAATCTTACCAAACAACTTAAATATGGAGGTGTTTCTAGTTTAGGAAGTGATCTAGTCATCATTAGAAACAATTACAGCCATTAAGAAAGCAAGAACACAAAACAAAGTCATTATGAGAAAAAGAAAAATATAAATAACTGCATTAAATGCATGCCAACCAATCATTAACACGTCAATCTCATGGTTGTGGCGTTACATTAAAAATTATAGTTGACATTTCAAAGTTGCATTAAACACTTAAAATAACACGTTAACCAAAATAATTTTAAAAATTAAGATTTTGAATAACAACTTGATGATGTGTTAATAAAGTTCATTTACATGTGAACAAGATGGTGGAGAGGAAGAAAAGTTAAAAGGCTCATCTCAATGCATAGAGCAAAGAGGTTGACCATTAAAGAATAAGAATAAGAAAGAATAAATTTTTCTAGAATATACAATGATGTGTTAACTAAATGGTTGACACATTATTTGTTCTTAGCACAAAAAATGCTTTTAATATTTAGCATCCAAGTTTTTATTTTAGGAATTGATTTGTCAATTTATAAGGGATTAAGGTTAATTGAGGTTAACTACTTGATTAAACATGAAATTATGATCTAAATGGGGCTTATGGTTAGTTACTAGATATATAGAGGCCATAAAAGTAGTATTAGGCCTAACTGTTGGAGCCAAACATATGGGCCTGAGGCAAATTAGCCCTTTATACTATGCCATGACACATGCAGCATCTATCATGGCTTATGTGTTGGATTTTGAAATTTATTATAACACTAACCAGAAATAGACAAGGGAGGAAGAGGAGAGGTTTGGTACGACCATTTAATTCTCTGCTAAGGTTTTGGTGAGGAGCATTCACTAAGCACGTTTTTGGGCCTTCAAGGAGCTAAAGTAACTCTACGAACCTCTCTTTTACTTTCTATTATTCCTTCTAAGATATTTTTTACAAGGAAGATATTAGGGTCTTATAATTGGGTGAGTTTCTAGCCTTAGGATCAAATTTTAAAGTAGAGTCCATAAGTGTTAAATAAGTGTTAATAATGATAAATACTATTAAATAAGTGTTAATAATTATAAATAGTGTTAATAATGATGTTTTAGTGATAGAATATGTAGTGGGAATGCTAAATCTAAAACCCTAAGTTGTTTGGGTGAGTTTTTGGTGAGATTATGCTGATAAAGGACTAAATAATTGAATTAGAAACTTTGAATAATGGTAGAAATATTAAGTTGAAGGTTGGATGTATAGAGGGATTGTTAGGCATGAGGTTTGACCAACCTGACCCTATAATTAGTGTAATGCTATATGATTAAGCTTGTAAATTAATCACGTGTATTATGTAAACTATGTAAATTGTGTTGTTGGAGAGGTTGGTGGTGATATATCACTTGTTTGAGGGAATTTACTAGCTAGGAGCAAAGGTAACCTCTGCTAGTTTTTTTGTGTGCATGTAATTAGTTATGTGCCTTTTATTTGTGAAAAATATTGTGTTAGAAATAAGATGTGATAATATGATTTTGTATTGTGAAAATATTACCAAGTGGGATGAAATATACATGTACATTGTATAGAAAAGTTTGTTTAGAGAATTATTATTGTCTTGAATGATAACTATTGTTCATAATTATATTTGATTATTTTTTGTATGCATGAGTAATTGGGTTTGAAAATAGTGTTGATGGAAATTGTTTTAATTGTTTGGTGCCATATGGTATTCCCTCATTGAACAAAATAAGTGACTTGTCAAGACTTGGACTAACCTACTATTTGGCTGAGTTTGTTAGTGTTAAGTGTGACTTAGATCCGGAGAAATGAGGAAATGTATGGTCGATGGTCATGTGTATTGTTCAAATTTGTTTTGTATTATTTGCAACATGTTTGGAAATGTTTTGTTTATGCCCCACTTAGCAATCACATGATTAGATGCATGGTATGCATGATCACATCTTAGTATTAGTTATCAGGGCTTTTCAATCCCATTCCTTGTTGTTAACATTTTTATAAGAGATGTTCTAGCCAGAGGAGCACCTAAGGCCTTAGTTTTGTGTGAGACATCATAGACTCTTTATTTGGGCTATATTTTGTTAAGTTGTGATACATATTGCCAAACTTAGGGCATTTATTTTGTGCATTGAGCATGTTACTCTAGATTTGGTATTTAACATCATGATTTCTTGATTTTGAAACTAATTGCTAATTAGGAGTAAATTATTAATTAGTGAGTGATTAGAATTTTGGATCACAATTTGGTATTTTAACTCTTTAAATTGTTGGATGAGAAGATACAGGTGAAAGAATCACATTTCAAAGTGAAACGAATGTGCATGGTGTGGAATTTTCTCACTGTGCCATATGCCATGACTAGTGCTGCATACGCCACAGCACATAGCACAAAAACATGGCTAATAAGTATGTGGAAGCTTATGAGTTTCAAAGGAAAAAGGAAAAGAAATGTGAGGAAGAGAGGAGAAGTCAGGGGTTAGTTAGGGCAAGGATTCTCGGAAGCTTGGGAGACATTTTTGACTAATAGCTTACCGGGTAAGTTTTGTACCCCCTTAGCTTCAATTTTACACTAATTTCTCTTAGTATGAGTTATAGAGAAATTTAATTGATAATTTTTAAGGGTTTTTTTTACCCTTTAATAATGAAAAGGTTCTCAGAATCGAGTTAAGATTTTATTACTAGTTTGGAGTTAAACGATAAAGCTTTGAAGTTGCATGCTTAATTTAACCCTAAACTAAAAGGAAATGTGAGTGGAAAGTGGGAAGAAGATATGTTAGACTGATAAAAGTGATAGAAAAGGGAAATTGGATTATAAAGAACTTAAATTGCTTAAGTGAGAGGAAAGGAATAATTAATTGTGGTTTTAAGTAATAATTAGTATTTGTGGTCAATTTAATTAATTGACTAAGAGTGTTAATTGTGTGTAGATTGTCATGTTATATGTGTAATTTGAGAGAGAGTGTATGGGGACATTAACTGTTAGAAATGTTAGATATGACAAAATACCCAAGAGAGGGGTGAATTGGGTGTTTAATGAAATTTCAATTCTTTTAAATCTTTTTCAGCAAAACTGTGTTCAAAGGAAGATTTTAGTAAATTTAAGTTCTAAACAATGTGTGTAAGAATGCTAAAGTTATTCTTCTCTACTTCAATATGTGTAAAAGCAATTTCTAAGTAAAGGTTTGAGTAAAAGCAAGTAGATATAACAAATTTAATTTCATACATAAAAATATAGCATTAACTAAGGTTGCTAAAAATATAAAGAGTTAAGGGAAGAGATATTGTAAATAATGATTTATCCTTGTTCAACTCCTCCTCTTGAGCCTACATCTAATCCTTAAGTAACTACTTGAGATTTCTTCACTATAACACAAGTTTGAGTACACCTCAGTACAACCACAAGTTTCGTTTGGATACTTGTGAGCCTTTATAACAACTCACTTTACTAGTGAGCTTTTATTCCCAAGAGAACAACCTCTCTTGATTCTAAGAAAAATCTATCCCTCACCTTTACAAAGGTTTTGAGTAGGTGAATTACTCAATTGAAAATCTCTCTAAGAGTAATAGTGAGTGCAATGAGGCTCTAATACTCAAATAATGAAGATATAGATGATATTAGCTCAAGAATAATGATTTTCATATAACAAGAGTAATATGATCATGAATTTCATAGCTTAATGATTTATGAGGTTCATTACTTGCTAAGATCAGTTTTGAGTGTTAAATTTATAGCTCATGAAATGAAATAAGTGATAAAGATATCAAATGATCGTTTATAGTCATTGCATAATGATTATAGCTATAGGTATAAAATCTTATGAGTGACTAGTGCTATTTCACGCATGTTTTGGAGGTTTCATATGTATAGGTGCAATATCTTGCAAGTAACCTACTAAATCAAATAAGAGAAATGCATGTTGTAGAGCCTAGAAGATGAATTACATGAGGGAGCAAGGTCTCTTCATGTGTGATTTGGACCATGAAAGTTATAGAGTGAGAAATAAGGCTCTAGAAGTCATTTCTTGTGTGGGTACAGGTTGTTTCATGCATGATTTAGCATTTAGAGGCTATTCAATGTGAAAATAGGCTTTTAGATGCATTTTCACGGGTAAACGCAAGGTGCTCTCATGCGAGATTAAGCACTGGTGTTAAATTACGCATGCGTGACTGCTACTCTCACACATGATTTTGTAGCTTCACTGTACATAACTTCATGATCTCCTAACTCACTCAATATAACTCCAAAGTTGACAAATTATATATAGTTGAAAAGCTCTTGAAGTCTAGTTTTCAATGAAAGAAGTTTCATACTCAAATTCAAGGTATATTTCTAGATATGATCAAAAGTCTAGTTTTCAATGAAAACTTTATGGAGTTAGTCATCAAAATATTTCTAAGCTTGTGAGATATATATTATTAAACATGTGAGATATATATTATTAAACATGAAAACCATGATTTTAGAAAACTATGTCTCACTCTTTCTCTTAATAACTAAAATGTATGTTTTGATTTAAGATATCTTGAGCTAATACTTTATATCTAAATCAATGAGTTTAACATAAAGACTCTTAACCTAATGATATTATATCTATCAAGTCCAAGGCTTCTAAGGTGCATCTAAGCTTATATGAATATCTTCATTCTTCTTAAGCTCTTCTTATATCATCCTTCTTTTTATCTTTATGTTCTTTAATCATGAGTGTAGCATATAAATGACAATTTCAACTTAGTTTCTCTTTATGCTTACTCTTATCTTCACTTTGGAGAACCTTAAATGATATATTATGAATAAAATGGCTAGTCCAAGTATCAATATGTATATGTCCAAGTTGTGAAAGATAACAACACTTATGAACACTTTTGGATATATAATCAAGATAAAAATATGATAGTATAAAATAACTATGATGCGCAAAAAACATTTTTCCAAATCCCAACATAATATGGAACAACATAAGTAAAAACACTTTAAAGCACTTATTCTATAGACATAGTTAACTATTATATATATATATATGAAACAATTAAGCATAAGTATAGTTAACTCATATATATTTTTCATTATCAAAACTTAAACTAAATATAATGTCACAAGCTATTATGTCCAATAGGAAAAAATACATAGGTAATCCTTTTTTTGTGACAAAAGGGTTGAGGTAATCAAATAACTTTCTCTATATGATTATCTATTGTATTATAGCTATGGCATGAAATTGCTTTAAATTGTGCATATTTTGAGAAAAATAAATGTGTGTGCATGAAAAAGGATTTCAAGGAAATGAATTTCAAAGAAATGGTTTTTGTGGAAATATATGTCTATTTGGATATACATATATGGATTTAGAATATAAATCTCCCTAATTTTAGAAGTGGTGGTATGAGAATTAGGCCTTCACAGTCTTTGAGGTTGGCATCGAATATTCTAGTATTGACACTGAGTACTAGAAGATCTCCCTATTGTAATATATGTGGTTAGTATCATGTGAGAAGATGTTGGGCTTATTTCAAATGTGGCAAGTTAAGGCATTTGGCAAAATAGTGCCTAGAGGATAAAGTTGAGGTGACAGAGCAATGATCTACCATACCTGGGTGGGTATTTGTAATGACATAGGAAGAGGCTAGAGCGTCTTTGAATCTAATTCGAGGTATGATTTTTATTTATGGGCAAGAGGTAAAAGCATTGTTTGATTCTAGTGCAATAAATTCTTTTATGTTTCAGGAGTGTGTGGATAGATTGGAACTATCTTTACAAGAGTTGCCAATACTTATTAACGTAACTACGCCTTCGAGATCTTCTAGTATCATGAGTAGAGCTTGTTAAGGGGTAGAGATTTAGTTTAAAGGTAGTATTTCTAAAGTTGATCTAATATGTATTCCTATGAAGGGAATAAATATGATTATTGGCATAGACTAGCTAGCAATGAATAACACAACACTAGATTGTGCCAGGAAGATATTTCATTACCTACTCTCTACAATAATGAGTTTATTTGAGCAGTCTAAGTACTTGTCAGTGGTTATGTAACACACCAAAATTTTTTTTAAATAATTTAACTCAACCATAGTTGGGTTACAGCCACCCAACATATTTTTATATCAATAATTTCAATATAAAATATTTTATAATTGGCTTCAACTCACACAATATAACATTTCAGATGAATTTTTACCTCCCACATGCCATTAGGCTAAATCACATTTGTCCATCCTTATACTCCCAACAAGTAAAATAAACAATTTAGTCAATTTTCAACACAAGCCAATTATTTGGCCTCATAATCATGCCATTTTAATCAATCCAAAGTAAATCAAATATTAAAATTACAGTCATCCAAAGTATACCAAAAATAGAAATAGTTTGAAAGACATGATTACACTTATATATTCATATAATTGTCAATAAACAAAAAGCCCTAATATTGGCAATATAACACATTATAAATCATAAATCAAATGCCCAAAAGAGACAGTGGATCTATGCCACTAAGCCTCTGGGACTCCTCCACGTGTCACTCGTGGCTCTTCTCCTGAAAATTGTTAACCACATAATGAGACTCAAAAGTCCCAGTAACTAAAGCCAATTTATGATAGTGTGTACAAACAGTTAAGTGTGTGCTTACTAAGTGGGAACTAAAAATAATATAATTCCAACAAAATATAAGAAATATTACAATACACAAAAACAACCATCCTTATATCCCTCCATTAACCTCGAGCCATAGCCCTCACTCGGTGCTAAATTACCCGGCCAAAGGTAGATTAGCCCGAGTCCTTACAAGCCACCTATTGAGCTCCAATAGGGGCGTACCATGTGGCACATAAATACAACAACAATAGCAAGTCTCCCAATACCTCCCACAATAATCAAACAAATTCATAATAATATTGCACAATTATACAATATTACAAAATTCATAATTTTCTCAATAATCACCCAATTAACATGAAGTAACACTAATCACAAATTAAAAGCATGGTTATCTTGTGGCGATGGGTTTTCTTTGTGCGACCTGATCCATGCCTGTTCCACAATCATCTCTAAAATATAGCATAAAACAAAGCGAAACGTTTAATAAACCAAGTTTGTGCGACCTGATCCATGCCTGTTCCATAATCATCTCTAAAATATAGCATAAAACAAAGCGAAACATTCCAGATATGAAATCTATTGAGATGCTATCCCAGTTCTACTTAGGGATTTCCAAGGGTTGCAATATTCTAGCTGCCCTTTAATGTTCTATCTTAACCTTCTAATAGGTCAAACATCAAGATACAAACTCTATCACCTCCATTTTTATACCCGGCCACTACTAATAGTGTTTCACATCCTAATACATCTTCGTAGCTCCTGAATGAATCATGTACTTACTACAATAGGCTTCATTCAAAATCACTTTTCTAAAGCTGTGTCACGAGGAACACAAATTCTATCCTAGTATACTATAAACCCATAGTCATTGAAGCTAAAATCTTCGTTTTGATTCGACTCAACCTCTTCTTGATCCCAAGAAGATATTTATCTTTTAGTTGTGCCATTCTTAGTTCCCTCCAGAAGTCACTACTAATTACTGTAGAGAGAGCACCTACTAAGGCCTTTAATGGTGCATCTTGCTGTGACTCTAGGAAAGATTCCATCAATCTATGCTTCTATACCATTAGACTTGCCACATGCAATATCTTTTTGCTTAATACATCTGAAACCATATTCACTTTACCTAGATGGTATTTTAGCTCAAAATTATAATCTTTGAGAAGCTACATCCATCTCCTCTACCTCATATTCAATTCCTTCTGATCTACTAGGTATTTTAAACATCTATAATCACTAAACATAATAAATATTGTTAATAATGATAGTGGCGCCAAATTTTCAGAGCAAACACCATTACTATGAGCTTTAAATCATGAGCCAAGTAGTTCTCTTCATGTAGTCTCGATTGTCAAGAAGCATAAGCTACCACTCACCCATTTTTCATTAAAACATAGCCCAAACCTCGCAATAATGCATTGGTATACACCTCGTCGGGCAATCGCAAATTAAGAATAACTCATACTAGCACTATAGTCAACTTCTCTTTTAGCTCCTAAAATGCTATCTCACATTGGTCATTCTAAATATATAGTCAATTGTTCCACGTCAATCTAGTTAAAGGAGAAGCTCTCTATGAAAATCCTAGGATAAAACATCTATAATTATCAACTAGTCCTAGAAAACTATATATCTTTATGACCGAACTAGGACACTCCTACTTTAACACAATATCAAACTTATATGGATGCACAGAAATCCCATCGGTGGATATTACATATCCCAAAAAGTTGACTTCTCTCAACCAAAACTCGCACTTACTAAATTCAGCATACAATTTATTCTCTCTCAAAACCTAAAGCACAATTCTCAAATGCTTCACATGCTGCTCCTCATCTTTCGAATAGATCTAAATATAGCCTGAAGATATGGTTTATATAATCCATGAACACTGCAGGCATATTGGTCAGACTAAACAACATAACTAAGAACTCATAGTTGTTGGATAGGGAGGCGTAGTGGAAGATTAAAAATTTAAAGACCCTATCCTGATATGAACCGAATGAACTCATTTAAGTCAAGGTGGATAGAAGAGTTACCTTTTAATTTTTTGAAGTTGGTGCACATTCTCTTCAAGAGTTTGGATCTCAGGGGCTAAAATGTAAATCTGCTCCCTCAATCAGTATCGACACGAATAGCTTTCTAACTCGAACAGTGTGCTAGCACTCTTAGTGTCTGTTCTTTAAACGTTAATTTTCTTTTCTATAAGGTGTTTCGTGGCTCTCAGAGTGTTTTTGCCGTTAGAACTTTTTTAACTCTCTCGTCCTTCCTAAACGATGTCCCTATCTATATATAGTATATAAATAAGGGTTTTCATCTTCCACTTAAAAGCCTACAAATTAATTAAATTTATCTCATAAATTTAATTCATAATATCATATCTAATTTAAATTTATCTTATAAATTTAAATTATAAAACTGATATGATATTTTCTCTTATCATATTAGTTATTAAATTTAATCTATCATATAAAATCAAATTTAAAACTAACATAACATAATATAATGTAATATAATATAATATATATCACATATACATATTATATTATATATATACACGAAAATACACACACACACACACACACACACACATATATATATTATATTATCTATATTTAATTTTATATATCATATATATATATATGATATATCATATATATATAGCACACATATATGAATATATATATATATATATATATTGAATATATATATTTGATGATTAATTTTACTCTACTTCATACATTTTTGGTTTAACTATTTTTTTGATATTCATGGGGAAACTTCTTCTAATACATGTATTATTGAAAAACAAATACTTAGAAAGATTAAAAATTTTCTAGTATTTCTTTGTCTTATAGGTGTTGAATAATATATTCTAGTTTCTCTTCCTATATATTCATTAATTGTCAATATTAATCCTATTCTGGTTTCTAAACTTTCTAAATCTTGTTCTATTAGCCAATTTAAAAATATAAATATCATAATTGAAATTATTTGAATAACTATTTACCCAATTGCAATACTATCAGCCAAACTACTCAATAATTCAGAGATTCAAAATATTCAGACTATTCAAAGCAACAGGTAAGAAAAGCAAGTAGATAGATAAGGAAAGCAAGAAAATAGGTAACTGATTTAAACAACAATAAACTTTAGGGATTAATAAGTTCATATTATCTTCCTCTTAACATCATTTTAACCTTCTACTTTGATACCATAATTGAAACAGCTGGCTATGTATTGCTACAGGGTTTGACCGACATTGATCCAGGTCATAGCAGAACATGAAAGGTTCTCAGTCCTCTTTCATATTGAGATTAACAAGCCGACTCAAAAGCCTGGCTATAGACCTTTCACAGAACTACTTCCCTCAAACCAACATAGCACAGCCTTCCTTCATTTCCTACTGGAGGCGTAGCCATAGCAACACATAACTAGTAATTCCCCTTATAGGATCATTGCAGAAATCCAAAACTTTTGTTAAGTATTAGATAATAATCCCCCCTTAACCCCTAAAAAGAAATTACTCAGCCATACCTTTTAATCTTCAATACTTGCAAAGGAGGAAATAAATGAATAGAATACTTTTATTGATAGTAAGAGGGCAAGGTTACAAGGAGGCAGAGAACTCAAGTGCTCAAAAAAGCTCTAAAGTTCTCAGCTGTGTCTTTCTTCAGAGATTACATGGCTTTATATAGAGTTGGCATTCCAACCCTAGTTATATAACCTTGATTAATTTTAACTCTAATAATTACAAAAAAAAACTACTTTTGATAAAATGAAAAAGCTATACTTAGACTTCTTAGGCTTTTTGACAAAATGGAAAGTTAAATTAATTATTACAAGAGACAATATAGGTTTTAGGCTTCTTTTTAGTCTTTCTGACTTTTTCTTCCACCACTTTTTGTCTAGTCTTCTTCCATCTTCTTCAGTTTTCTTTTACTTGTCGGCAGGCTAATCCAGAATATTTATGTTGATAGAAGGGTCTTCATAGTCTTTGTCAGCTTCTCTTTTTTCATCACAATATTTACATTTATAGATAGCATATTCTAACAATACTTGATATATTTTCTTCTTTGTCCCTTCATCATTATCCATCAAATTATTTCTTAATCTTTGGTACCAATTATTGAAGCTTCTTGAATTTCTGCTATTTCTTTCCTACTGAGAAGATACATGTTGTTGGACCAGTGAAATATGTCCACTGTTCTTCTTCTGTTGTAGTTGTCCTATTGAGTTCTTAGAAAATTATATGTATTTCTTGTGCTTTGATAGTAGAGATCTTGTATATGAGGTCTTCATCATTCATAATATCTTCTTTTTCTTCTTGCTCATACCCAAATGGTCTTCTTCTTGTCCTAAACTTAATCAGATTAATTGAAAGATAGAATTTGTCAGGAGTTATTTTAGATATTGTTGAGTAACACCGAATGAAGACTTGGTATTGAGTTACTATTATAAAATAATGTTTGGCAGCTTCCTTAATAGACTTTGGAAGTTTCAATATTTCTGACATATCATTAGAAGGATATATTGAGTGAATAAGGCCATAACTATATAGGGTTTTTACAAGATCAGGGTTAGTGTTTGGATAAACAATGACTTTGTTGAAGAAATAATGAGAAATATATTTAATGTTAGTAATATTAGGGAGGGCAAAATGGTTGGTTTTATTGATGAGAAATTTGAAATAATTATACTGATCTAAGGTCTTAAAGGATGGTGAAGTTACTGGGCTTGGACTTTTTCTCCTAAAAAAGGTAGAAGTAGATGCACTATTTTGAAGTATTCTTGTCACTATTTGGGCTTTAGACTTTTGGGCTTCTTTTACTATTTCAGTGAAAGGAATTATTGGGCCAGATTTAGTTGGACTATAAGGCTGGAATAATGACTTAAGAGTTTGAGTAGATGACTCAATTATTTGTTTTACTTGTCTTTCAGGGGATTGGGATAATGGACCCTTAGATTTCTCTAAGTCCTCTACTTTACTTGTCAGGATATTCACCTCATTTCTGAGATGAGCTATTGATTCAAATAATGATTACATATTTGCATTTAGTTGTCCAGCAAGAAGGGTCATATTCATCTCCAAAATATTTACTTTCATAATTACTTGGTCTAGAGGAGTCATTATTGGTCATGTAGGTGAACCACCACCACCACTACTTGTCATCATATTGGTCTCTCTTCTATTTGACTCCATCTGGACAAATAATCAACAACAAGATTAATTTTTCCTTTAATATATTCAATTTCATAATCATAATAAGATATATCTAATTGCCACTTAATTAATATCATATTACATAATTGAGTTGTCTTTATTCCTTTATTTAACCAATGTTTTACTTGAGTATTATCAGTTCTTATAATGAATCTAGTATTAACGATAAATAATTCAAACTTTTGTACAACTTTTACTATTACTAAAAACTCTTTCTAATTTGAATGATATCTAGTTTGAGAGTCATTAAATTTTTCACTTGCATATCTAATTATTACTTCTTCTTCCTTTTCATTAATGTGATATAAAGCTACTCCCCAATAATTTTCACTAGCATCTTTATATATTATCCATATTATATTATTATTTATTGGAATAGTTAATTTAGGTAAATTTTGACATAAATTTTTTATTTGGTTTACTATTTTTTTCTTTTTCTTTATCCCATAACCATATTGTCTTTTCTCCAGCTAATTTACTTACTTTTGCTGTTAATTTTGATAAATTTAAAATATAATTTCTAGCCTAATTTACTAATCATAAAAATTATTGAAGTTATTTTTTATGTTTAATCTTCTCAAATTCCAATATTTTCTTACTAATATGTTTTTATAATTCTATTTCATTATTAGTTATGTATTGTCCTAAAAATCTTATTCTTTTTTTTCTTAATTTAGTTTTTTTAGGTGATTATGCTTAATCCTTTTTCTTCTATAAGATCTATAAATTATTCTAAATGTTTTTCATGTTCTTCTTTATCTTTTGAAAATATTAAAATATCATATATATATATATATATTACAACAAAATCTTTTATTGGCAATAATAATTTTATTACATATTCTTGAAATATACTAGGACTATTATGAAATCCCATAGGTACTACATTCCATTCATACAATCCTTCTGATGTATTAAAAGTAGTATATTTTTTACTTTCTTCTTCTAATTTTATTTGAAAAAATCCTGATTTGCAATCAAATTTACTAAATATATTTTTTCCTCTTATTAAGTTAAATAATAAATCTATTTTTAGGATTGGATATCTATTTCTTATTGCTAATTCATTTAATTTTTTATAGTTTATGACTAATCTTGATTTTTCTTTTTTTCTTCACTATGTTTTACTACAATATATTCAGATCTACTTTCTTTTATTAAATCAAATTGTTTCATTTCATTAATATGTATAGTAAATTCTTTTTTATCATTTTCTGTCCATGGGTATGGTTTATAGTTTATTTCTTTACTATAATCTCTTAATTCTATTTTTGCTAAAGGTTTAGACTTTTTCCAATAAACTAAAGGATTATCATTATAATTTTTTAATAATCTTTGTTCAATTGTTTTAATTTCTTTTGTAGTATTTAACATTTTTATTGAATTTATAACTTCATTATTATACAAAGGTTTTTTATTTGATAGAAATTGTACTTCATATTCTTCTGTTTTCTTTTGAAAATTTCATCTCTTCTACTATAAGGTTTAGTTACTCTTACTCCCTATGCTTGGTGTTTACAAGGTGTTAATATTATTTATTTTTCAAAAATATGTAAAGGATAATATTATTTAATAAAATCTATTCCTAATATTACATCACATAAGTTATCATTATATTGGTTTAATTTTCTTATTTTTAATTCATATTCTCCTATTTGTACCATAATTTCTCTTGCTTCTAATTCAATACAATTAATTTCTTGTCCTACCCCTTGCATTCTTAATACTTTATTTTTCTTTTTTCATAATTCATCTAGTAATACATTTTCCTTTGCTGCTAAAATATTTGCTCCTGTATCGACTAAAGCATGATATTTTCTATATCAATATTTTTGATAATTAAATTTTATCAATATGTAATATAATTTTGTCATATCAATTTTATCTTTTGGATTACTATTATTTGATGATTAATAGTTATCATAATTATTTCATTTTGTATTCTCCATGGTTTTACTTGTTTTAAGAAATCTATTTCTAGGATTATTTTACATTGATTATTATTATCACCTATTACTCAGAATTTTACAGTTAACACATATCTTTCATTTATTCTTATTGAAGATATTATTCTATTTCCTTCATTTATTACTTCAAGATTATTATTTGTTAATCCTAATTGTATTGTACTTCTTTCTTGTCTTAGTTCTACTAAGGCTATTACATCTATCCAATTAGCATCTTGTTTTACCTGTATAGCTATATAATTATTGTTTTCTATTGGTGTTTTAGGTCTTATTGGTTCTAAGTTTGAAGTTATTGGTCTTTCAGTTCTAAATTTTAACAATAATCTTTCTTGTCTAGACATTTCTCTACTTGTACTAGGTCTTGGTTCAAAACTAAAACTTCTTTTAGTATTAGGTTTATTTATATTTATATTTAATATTGGTGTACTTATTCTTAATGTTGTTTGTCCTATGTTGTCATTCGTTATCAGTCTTCTTGAATTATTTTCATTTTCATAATATCCTATTGTATTATCTAATTCTAATCTTAATTGTTTAGGAATTGTTATTCTGGTTGGGTCTAATTCTATTTCTTGTAATACAGGCATAAAATGTTTGTCAATTGTTAATTTACCTTCATTTCTTTTATAAATCTTATATTCATTTGTAAATACTAATTCTATCATAGCAATTATACTTATTGTTCTTGATCATGGTAATAATTTTATTTCTCCTAATTTATGATATATTAACAAGGTCTTATTCATATTTTCAGCAGCTCTTGAAGTACAAAAGTTAGTATTTACTATAAATTTTAGTTTTTGATATATTAAATTTTCAGTTAATATTCCTAAAATACTATCTTCAACACTACTTATTATTCTTCCATCAGTTATTAATAATTTTATTGGTGAATTTCTTCCTTCTTGAAAATAAACTTTGACTAATAATTATACTCCAGTAATATATATTTCTGTTACTTCATCTTTTAATGATAATTTATTAATTTCAGCATCTACTAAGGCTTTACTTATTAATGGTATTCTTAACACTCCTTTTGTTAATGTTGATTCTATAGGGTGTTTTTTTTCTAATACCACACATGCATATTTTTCTTGTTTTCAGATTTTACAAGTTTTTCAACTTTATTCATAAAACTTTCATTTTTTAATTCTTTAGGTTTTAAATTTAATTTTGAATCTCTTATCTTCTCATATTGTTTTTGATTAAATGTCATTCTTTTTTAAATTATTCCTTCTTCTACACTTACAACTTCTTTATATTCATCATATTTATTTTGATTACTACTCTCAGGTTCATCTTCTAACCTATTCATCATATACATATAACTTATTTCTTCTGCTTCAGATTCACTATTTTCACTTTCACTGACTATTTTTAATTTATAAATTTCTGTTTCTGAATTATTTAATTTATTTTCTATTTTAGATAATTTTTCATCATATCCTATAGGTTATAAATTTTCTTTATGTGCTTCTTCCATTATTGTCATAATTTTTTTATCCTTTTTACTTGGATAGTTAGGTGATATGTGTCCTAATTCTCCGTAATTATAACATTTATATTTTTTAGATCTTTTATTATAATTTATTCTTCTTTTTTCTTTTCTTTTAAAGAACTTTCTTGGTTTATATTTACTATATTTTTTATAATATTTTCTTTGGGATATCTTTTGAATTTTATTTTTAATTTTCTTTTCTTCTTGTTCTTTCCATATTTTTCTGGTTTACATCCCCATTTATGTCCTTTCATTATTTCTCCACATCTTAATATTGTTTTGTTAGTTTTATAATATTTTATATTTCTCTATGTAGTTCTACATTTATCAGCTATATATTTTCTTAAAAATAATTCTCTTCTTTTCATAGTATCTATCTTATTTAAAATATTTATTGGATCTTGTCTCGTATCATCTATTATTTCATCTTCTTCTAAAGTTACTTTATAAGTATCATAATAATCTTCTAATATTGTATCTGATATTAATTTTGATAGTTTTCTATAAAATAAGTCTAAATAGAATTTTTCTTCTTTTAAATCTTCTAATCTTGCTTCATAATAATATTTTTTATATTCACATATAAAAGTATTTAAATATTCTAGTTCTAATGAACATAATTCCATTTCATGTAATATTTTTATTACTTCTTTTTGTTTACTCATCTCATTTATATCCATACTTATTCCTCCAAATTCATTTAATAATGTTTTTATATATTTATCTATTAGCATAGCATAATATTCTCTTTTACTATGATAACTTTTATCTAATCTTCTAAATTTTTCTCTAAATTTCTGAGGTTTTTTATTCCACCAATTTTTTTACATTTCCTAAAAATATTGCTTCTATTAACATATTTGCAATGTTTACATCCATATTTTTTTCTATTAATGCTATTAATGTCGCTTTTCTCCATTCTTCTATTACTTCAATATTGTTTAAATTACAATCTAAATTTAATCATATTTCTAAATTTAATATTTGTTTACTTTCATATTGTGCTAAAGGTGTGGGTGTAAATTCATTATTTTTTGGTATATTAAATATAGCCTGAAAAGGTTTATTATTACATTCTTTTTTATTTGAATTTATAAAATCTATTTTATAATATATTTCTCTTTCATCTGGTTCCATCATTCTTTCATTTTTATGTTATTCAGATATTCTGCTTGATTCTGCATTTCTATTATTATAGGATGGATCATCTAAATTTGGTGCTACAAAATTTTGAGGTATTCCATATGGTTATTGGTCATGAATTACTATTTATAAATTTTGCATATTTACAAATCCTTTTTCAAAATTATTATTTATCAGACGTTTGTATTTGCAACACTTGCCCTGAGTGTTATCCAAAAAATCACACAATTCAAATAAACTAAGTGTGGTTAAGGAGTTGATTTTAAAACAAACTAAGGAAACAAATCATTTAAATCAATAACAATTCACATAATAGCAAAAAACATGTATAAAACCTCTTAGAAAAGTAAAAAGGATTAATATGTAGCGCACGGAAGCAAATAAGGTATACAAGGGCAGTTAATTGATGTTATGACAGCATTAATTTTGCTGTCATGACAGCCCTCCCGGGCAAACTTCCAGGAGGTGCCGATTCACTTTCTAGCCTCTTATTGAAGTGATTTCAAAGCTCATGTGTCACTTTTAATGAGTAATAATAGTGTTCCAAATTTCACAAAGATCCAACGGACGGATTAAAATTTGAACACATTAAAAGTTTGGCATTTTTGCTGTCATGACAGCACATTCAGACCAACTTCTGGAGCGCACCATTTCATCATCCAACCCCCGATCAGAGTGATTCCAGAGCCTACACATCAAATTCAAAGAGTACTATAAGTTTACCAAATTTCAGAAAGATCCAACGGTTGGATCAAAATTCGTGCATGTCCCAACATCAATCTTGTTGCTATCATGATAGCAACATGGCAGCACCTCCGGACCAAATTTTGGAGTGCGCTGTTTCTCTGTTTGATTCTAAAGTTCACATGAAGCATATAAAAGGTTTTACTTATGACCTAAATTTTAGAGAATTCTAATGGTCGGATTAAGATTTGGACACCCGGATGCAAAAGTGCAGTTTTTTTAGTAAAAACCATTTTCAAAATTGTTCAAATCTCATCTTAATGGTCACAAACCTGTGGGAACACTTTGGACATGTCAAATAGGACTAAAAACACCTGATAGAACATTTAAATGATAGAAAAACCCTTTATACCAAAATTTAACCACCTGGGTGCCATTTTTCAAAATGGATCCTAAACCCCCAAAATGCACAAATCACACAAGAGTGGCCAAAAAATATTCTAAATATTATATACACATATGAATACAAACGCTAAACATTTTCACTTAGCTCAGAGATCTCTGTGGGGCCCACACACCCACTCTCTCTATCCATGATGTATGTTTGCCCATAACACACCATTTATAATGCAACCACTTTGCATTTGCTTGTGGAATCACATATGTATCAAAATAAATATTTCTTGTAGTAGAAACTTGGTTTACTAAATAAATCCATCAAAACCACACACTATAGCCAAGTTTCTTAGCCACAAGTCTACAACCAAATAAAAATTCATACACAAGCCATACAATCCACACATACTCACACACATGTATATAATCACATCCTACTGGCACTCTAATCCTAAATACATTACAATGTACTTGCCTAAAAGAAAGGGGTTGCAGTTCTTTATAAATCAGAAGCAAACCCCTAGCTTAGCTCTTTTCCCCATCCACCAATAGATTCTTCACCTGGACCTGTAAATATTATAAAGAAAGGGGTGAGACAACCACAGTCTCGGCAATAAAGAAATCGATATTCCTTATTACAAGGAAAGCCATGGTCAAGTAAATAAATAATAGATTCAAAATAACATATAATTAACCAATTAAAATGCTTGAATGCATGAGATAAGCCGATATAGCCTTTCTTGATCAATAGAATGCCCCTTGGTACTTTTTAACTTGTAGCTAAACTTTGTACCCATTGTACCTCCACAGGCACAACATATAAACCAAGGCATGATCTGATCCACCAAATCACCTGTGCCCCTTCAACGTGAATCCTGAGTAGTCAAAGCTAACTCCCTCCCTGAGACAGCCCGACTTACTCTCCATATGAGGGCTACCTTTGCCTAGGTACTCAACCTCACATTTTATATGCCGGATTCCCTCTCCCACTGAGAGGTGTTGAACACTCAATCTACTAACCACTTTAGAGTATTGAGCCCACAATACAAAAGGCAACACTAAGTACTGACAGTGAGCCATAGAATATCACAAGACCACATCTTCCCATTGGTGAACTCCCACTGAGATCATGCCTCCTACCCTTTTCTACCTTTCTTGAGTATTGACCACTTCAACACAGGGTAGTATAACACTCATAATTCATCCCTTAAGCAGTTCCTTAGCCTATCTAAGGTACCAAACTTAGTTGCACTTTCCTAAGTACAACTCCTTTTTTTATGATCACAATACATGCTAATAATCTTATTTCCATAAGTAACATCAATATTAAATAGATAGTAAACATAGATGCATTATTATTAAAGCAATACCCCATAAACCCTTCTAAAACACATTTTATTTGCATTCAATTGTTTAAAACATGTAATGCATGCTAGATGATATTATCTACTCAAAAATAGCTAAACAAAGCAATAAGAAATATAAATTTCCATGTTACCTTAACCCCTTTAATACCAAAAGGGTTTCTCTTGTACAAAATAAAACTTGGCTTGTTCCTTAACTTCTCAATGAGTTTCACCAACAATTCCTTACAACATATAAGTGATCTACATCACTTATCATAACAAATAACATTAATGAAGACTATAGCTCATACCACACAACTTGGGTTAATGAGCCATAATCCATCTCAATGGTCCATATATTGAACCAACCATTCTTAAGTACCACTTAACCACCAAAACCATTTATTAGCCATCACTAGGCTAATTTTCAATTCATATAATTTTTAATCAATTAAAAACCTTCACGTAGTGTTACCAACTTTACCATTAGCCCTTATAATGAAAACCAAACCTTAATTTAAATCTTATTGGGCTCAAATAGAAAACAACAACAACAACAACAACAACAAGCCTTTATCCCACTAGGTGGGGTCGGCTACATGGATTGCAAGACGCCATTGTGTTCTATCATTTATTAAGCTTTTAGAAATATTATTAATTAAGAGATCACGTTCAACAACTTCCAAGAGTGTTCTCTTAGGCCTTCCTCTACCTCTCTTAATCGGACTCAAAGTTATATGTTCCACTCTTCTCACTGGTGCCTCCCTTGGTCTTCTTTGTACATGCCCAAACCATCTCAACCGATTTTCTACCATTTTTTCCTCAATAGGTGCCACCCTCACTTTTTCACGTATGTGCTCATTTTGAATTTTATTTTTACGTGTATGTCCGCACATCCATCGTAACATTCTCATCTCTGCTACTCCAACTTTATGCTCTTGCTGTCCCGTTAGAGCCCAGCATTCACTACTATATAACATTGCCGGTCTGATAGCAGTACGATAAAACTTTCCTTTAAGTTTATTAGGCACCTTACGGTCACAAATAACTCCTTTAGCTTTTCTCCAATTAAACCACCCAGCTTGAATTCTATGTGAAATATCTCCACTGATTTCGCCATCATTTTGAATAATGGCTCCCAAATATCTAAACTTTTCCACTTGAGGTATGATTTGATCTCCCAATTTCACTTCCAAATTATTTTCGAATAGTCCTTTACCAAATTTACAATATAAATATTCCGTCTTACTTCTACTCAGACGAAAACCTTTCGACTCCAATGTCCTCCTCCATAACTCAAGTTTGCAATTAACCTCTTCTCTTGTCTCTGCTATAAGAACTATATCATCCACGAAGAGCATACATTTCGGGATTTCCTCTTGAATATGTTCCGTCAAAACATTTAAAATCAAGTTGAACAAATAAGGACTCAGAGATGATCCCTGATGTAGTCCAATCTTTATAGGAAAATCCTTTGTTTGACCACTAGGCGTTCTTATACTAGTTTTTACCCCCTCATACATATCTTGTATGGCTTTAATATAAGCAATCCGTACTCCCTTTTTTTCCAACGCTTTCCAAAGCACTTCTCTTGGTATACGGTCATAAGCTTTTTCCAAATCAATAAAAACCATGTGTAGATCTTTATCTTTACAACGATACTTTTCCATTAATCCCCTTAGTAGATAAATTGCCTCTGTAGTTGATCTACCTGGCATAAAACCAAATTGATTCTCAGAAATACTTGTCTCCAATCTCAACCTGTGCTCAATTACTTTCTCCCACAATTTCATTGTGTGGCTCATGAGTTTAATCCCTCTATAGTTAGTACAATTCTGAATATCTCCTTTATTTTTATAAATAGGAATTAATGTACTTCTCCTCCACTCATCAGGCTCAAATAGAAAAATTATAATAAAATCAATAGACTTAAACCATTAAGGAGCAAAACTCTACCTCTTAGGGTTTAACTTTTGCCCTAAAACTCCATTTTTCATCCAATTACCCACTCAAAACATTAGGGCATCATGTAGAAACTCAAAACAACCTCTCAAGGATCCAAAGAAACCAAAGCTTCTAAGAATAAAGCCTTTGGGATCAAAATCTAGAAATTCTCTCTTCTAAAAATTGAAGAAAATCAAGAGGGAAGGAAGAGGATTGAAGTAGGGAGTTTACCTATTGTGTAGCCGAGCTCGCAACGGTCGCAAAGCCTCCTAAATCCAAGCATAACTCCCTTTCTTCCTCCTCTCTTCTTCCTCTCTCTCTCTCTCGTGCATTTTGTTCTTTCCTTTCCAATTTAGTTTCTGTGTTCTATTTCTGTTTAAAAAAGTTGATATAAGACTTTGCTAAAAATTAAAAAAAAATAGCCCAATATTTTTTATTATAGCACAAAACCTCGGGTCAATTTTAGTAATTTTTTTCATAGTTAAAAATCAAATAAAACCAAACTTTTGATGAGGAAAATTTAAACTCTGGACCTCTATCAAATTATTTTAAATTTTAATTTAATTATAAATATTTTATTTTATTTTTAAAATAGATTCAAGTCTTAAAATTTTCGGGATGTTGCAGTATTCTTGTTTTATTTTTTCTAATTCTTCTCTTTCTTCTATTTCTTCATTTTGTAATAATTTTTGAAATTATATTTCCAATTCTTTAGATTGACTTTCTAATTCATTTTTTATGTCATTTATTGTTTGTGCCATATTTATTTTTGCATTATTTTGAGGTTTTGATTTATTTTTCTTTCTAGGTTTATAATTATAATTTCCTAGCATTATTTATGTAGCTCTATTTGTACTCTCCTATTCTTTTCCATCTATTTCATTTTCTCCTCTTAATTCTCTTTCAATTTCTTCTTCTAGTTTTTGTTTTATTTTTTATCTTTTTTCTTTGCATAATGTGTTCCATTTTCTCTATCAAATATCTGTAATTCTAATTTTTCTATTTGTGCATGTATAAACCATAGATTATTATTCATTATCTCTTGTCCTTTCTTTATCTTTTCTATTTCTATTATTGTTTGTCTTATATTTTCATGCATATCTTGTTTTCTTATTTTTTCTTCATTTATAATTTCTTCATCTTCAACTATTCTCATCATATTTATTTGTGACCATTCATCTTCTAATTTATTATGAGGTTTTATTCCTAAATATTCAATTCTTCTATAAATATTATAACTTATCATACTTTGTTTAATTCTTAGTCTTTCTGTATCATGTTTTATTTCATCTAATTTTTCATTACATTCTTTCTTTATTTCATATACTTTTTGCTCTAAAGGTTTTGCATATTCTTTAAGTCTTTTCATTTTTTTTCTCTAGGACTTTCTTTTTCTAACATTAGTTTTACTTCTTCTGGTAACATGTTGATTATCTCTTTTTCATTAAAAAGATGTTCTAAATCTTTTATATTTTCATTTATGTAACAACCTAATTGTTTCATTAAAAATATATTTGTCCAGTTTACTTGATTACTTATATTATCTCCTTTTCTTCCTAATAAGAAGGGTACTAAAATACATGATAAATTTTCCACTGGTATATAAGAACTTTTTGGAATTTTATTTTGCTCTACTTCATACATTTTTGGTTCAATTGTTTTTATGATATTCATGGGGAAACTTCTTCTAATACATGTATTATTGAAAAACAAATACCTAGAAAGATTAAAAATTTTCTAGTATTTCTTTGTCTTATAGGTGTTGAATA
Source organism: Prosopis cineraria (assembly GCF_029017545.1). Classification (NCBI taxonomy): domain Eukaryota; kingdom Viridiplantae; phylum Streptophyta; class Magnoliopsida; order Fabales; family Fabaceae; genus Prosopis; species Prosopis cineraria. The sequence continues at coordinate 21,371,759 of NW_026555341.1, forward strand.
ATATATTATAGTTTCTCTTCCTATATATTCATTAATTGCCAATATTAATCCTATTCTTGTTTCTAAACTTTCTAAATCTTGTTCTATTAGCCAATTTAAAAATATAGATATCATAATTGAAATTATTTGAATAACTATTTGCCCAATTACAATACTATCAGCCAAACTACTCAACAATTCAGATATTCAAAATATTCAGACTATTCAAAGCAATAGGCAAGAAAAGCAAGTAAACAGATAGGGAAAGCAGGAAAATAGGTAACTGATTTAAACAACAATAAACTTTAGGGATTAAGAAGTTCATATTATCTTCCTCTTAACATCATTTTGACCTTCTACTTTGATACCATAACGTAATATAATGTAATATAATATATATCACATATACATATTATATTATATATATATACGAATATATACACACACACACACACACACACATATTTCAAATATATATATATATATATATATTATCTTTATTTAATTATATATATATATATATTTGATATATATGTATATATATAGCACACATATATGAATATATATATATATATATATATAAATTCATTCACCCTATATTACATTCATTGAATCTAGACATATTTCAGATTCAACGAACTTGGACATTATAGCTTGAGTTGGGTTGTTCCTGTGTGCGACCTTGTAGGCGTATATGAAATTGGCAGTATGCTAATTACGCTATTACTCACAAGTTATAAGTGACCTGTAGTAAGATATTGCAACTACCCAATTCACATAGGGATCGATGATCGATGTAACCTATCATGCAACCATATCACATCCCTTTTGTCACATGAGATTTTGGTCAAGTATGAGACATGGAATTGTCATTCTCCTTTACCTGAGTGTTACTTTTTCGATCTCTGAGTAGACTGATAGTAGCAATGGAAAAACCCTTTCCATTATAGCAGGGCCATGCATTTTCTCAATCTTACTCATCGAGAGGCCCAGTAATATCTCTCACTTAATGTGAGGGATAAATTTTAGCTTGATCACTCATATTCCTCTGCATGAATATCACTAAACTCAATCATAGCCTTTATGATCACCTAATTAAAGGTGACTTTTAACTAGGTCAAAGTTCAGCAGTTATCTCAGGTCAAAGGGCTTAGTGATATAGTTACATATGAGATAAGCTTATGATTTATACCATACAACTTTCTCATAGCGGGTTGGTCCAGCACCTTGTACTCTTTCAAGTGCCTATGACTTTAATTTGTATCTCTATAATTAATTAAAGTCATACTAGTCTTGTTTCATCTATGATCCCTAAAAAATGATCAATCAGAGACATTTAGGACAATCACTATAGTTTATCCAAGGATATAGTTATCATATTTAACATGCAATTGTTATGATAACAAAAGAGAAATTCATTAAATAATAATATGCATAGTATAATGATTGGCCCTAGGGCACAATTTCCAACAATAGTGACCATATCGAGTTCTGAAAGTTGTCTTGGGCACATCTGCTGTGCTAACCCTTAATTGATGATACCTTGACCTTAAGTCTATTTTGAAAAGACTAAGGCACCAGCCAATTGATCGAGAAGACCATCAATCCTCAATAAAGGATAATTATTTTTCATAGTTACTTTGTTCAGTTGCCGATAGTCAATATAAAAACACAAACTATGATCATTCTTCCTTATAAACAGAACTGGTGACCCCCAAGGTGACACATTTGGTTAAATAAATCCCTTATCTAGCAAGTCCTTAATCTAGTTCTTCAATTCTACTAACTCTGATGGTAACATTTGAAATAGGGCCTTTGATATTGGTCTAGTTTTAGGAATTAAATCAATTAAAAACTCTACTTTTCTTTTAGGAGGTAATCCAGTCATTTCATCTGAAAATACCTCTAGGATCTCATACACTATCCCAATCTTCTCAATACCACCATCATATACTATGTTAGAGGCAAAGAAAACCATGTAAGTGTCACAACCCTACCGGATCAATTTCTCTGTGCTAACCTGTAACATCCCAATTTAAATTTTAATAGTTAATTTGGGTTAATAGAAATTTAAAAAAAAAATATTTAGAGGTAAGCAAATTAGTAAGAGATGATTATTAAATCTAACTTAGGATATAATTCTAAATTAAAAAAATTAAAAAAATAATTAAAAAAATAAAAAATATTATTAAATTATTATTATAATAAAAAAAGGAAAAGGTATTAAAAAAAAGGGGAAGAAGAAGAAGAACAAAATTTACTTTCGGTCGCCGCACAACAAGCATTATGTATATAATAATAATAAAAAAAGGAGAGAGAGAAAAGAAGAAATAATAAACAAAAGGTGGGACCCACTGAATTTTTATAAAAACTCACCTGTTCCTTCGTTTCTTCATTCATTCCTTCGTGCGCGAGCTAAGGCTGAGTGAGCGTGAGTCGCCGGTGCGAGAAATATGAGTTTTTAAGGTAAGAGTTTTTAATAGGATATTTAGGGTGTGATTTCAAGTTTTTCAAGACTAAGTAAGTGTTCTAAAATTTTTTCTTAGTCATCCTTCCTCTTTGGTTTCTAATTTTGTGATGGTAGAAAATTTAGGATCTGGAAGAGGGATGAATTTATGTTGAATAAATATGGTTTATGAGGTTGTTAGTAGTATAATAAATGTTCTAGAGTATAAATTTGTTGATGATCTTTGAATTTGTGGCTTATGGATCAAATTCTAAACTAGATCTGAAAATATATGTTGATTTATTGAGGTTTAGATGATTATTTGGGATGGAAATGAATTACTATGGCTATAGGATTATGATTCTAAGCTAGAGACTCAATTTTTAATTTTTGGGTATTTTAGGTGCGAATTTATAAAATAAAAAGAAAATTTTGATAATAGAAATTAGTTTAAAATTTGATTTTTAGATTATTAATGTTTATTGATAATTAAAAGAGGAGTTAAAAATTTTACTTAATAGTATTAACTCTAGATTTGTATTAAGATTGAGATTAGGAATTATGTTATATTTTTAATTCTATTATTAGAATTATTTTATTAGTTTCAAAAATTGAAACTAATATTTATAATAATATGTTATTTGTAGACTGTATTACTGGTGAAGATTGTGGTGAAAGAGAAATTTTAAGGAATAATTTATTGATCTTAAGTAAGACATGATGCCATCTGGGTAGTTATTGATCGACTCACCAAGTTAGCTCATTGTCTAGCTATTCGAATAAGTGGTTCATTAGAATAGTTGGCAGAGATCTATATTAGAGAAGTTGTGAGGCTATATGGCAGACCGAGAGATACAATCTCTGATCAGGATCCAAAGTTTAAATCTAAGTTCTGGGGAGCTTTGCAATGAGTTAGGGGTACTAAATTAAGATTCAGTATCGCCTTTCATCCTCATATGGATAATCAGACGGGGCGGACTATACAGACTTTAGAAGGTATGTTGAGAACTTATATATTGGAGTTGAGAGGTAGCTAGGACAATCATCTTCCTTTGGCTGAATTTGCTTACAATAATAGATACAATCTAGCATCCAAATGGCACTATATAAGGCATTGTATAGGAGAAGGTGTAGATCACCTCTACGTTGGATAGCATTAAGTGAGAGGAGTATCTTGGGGCAAATAATGTGGATTAGATGATTTAGAAGATTGAATTGATAGGACAAAAATTGTTAATAGCTCATATAAGACAAAAGAGTTACCTAGACAGGCATAAATGACTGTTAGAATTCCTAATAGGAGACCTTGTGTTTCTAAAGGATACGCCAGTGATAGGAATTAGGAGGTCAATTAAAGCTAAGTTGACTCCTATATTCATTGGTCATTTCTAAATTCTAGAAAGAATTGGGCCAATTGCCTAAAGAATAGCTTTACCAACATAATTGTTGAGTATACACGATATGTTTCAGTGTCATAGCCTAGGAAGTACCAACTAGACCCCTCTCATGTCATAAAACTAGAAAAGATTGAACTATAGGAGAATTTGGCTTATAAGGCTAAAACAAAGCAGATAGTAGATGTGAAAGACAAGCGGTTGAGAAACAAAACTATTCATTGGTGAAGGTTTTTTGGCGAGGCATAGTTCCTAGTGACACTACCTGGAGATAGAGGATAAGATGAGGCAATAATATCCACATCTGTTTTCATAGATATATATATATATATATATAGTTTATGAATTTTAGGGGAACAATTCTTAAAAGGAGGGGAGAACTGTAACATCCTAAATTCCTAACTCTGAAATTAATTACTAATTGAGGGTGGATTATTAATTAGTGAGTAATTAGGATTTGGGTTACAATTTGGTATTTTGACACTTTTAGGTGTTGAATGAGTATATGCAAGTGGAAGGATCACATTTTGAAGTGAAGCGAGTATGTGTGGTAAGGAATTTCCTTATTGTGCCATGTGTTGTGGCACTAGCTGCATGGGCCACAACGCATAGCCTAGAAACTTGGATGGTAAATGTGTGGTTAGCTCATGGAAAAAGAAGAGGAAGAATGAAAGAAGAAGAGGAGGAGACCATACTCTGCCAAGGCATCGAATCTTTGGAGCTCAATAGACATTTCTAACCAATAGCTTATAAGGTAAGTTTTGTACCACCCTTAGCTCCAATTATACACTAATTTCTCTTAGTTTAAGTAATAGAGAAATTGAATTAAAAAGTTTTAAGAGGTTTTTTTTCTTACCCTTTAGTAATGAAAATGTTCTTAGGAATTAAATTAAGGTTTTGTAATTATTTTAGAGTTAAATGATAAAGCCTTGAGCCTGTATGCTCAAATTAACCTAAACTAAATGAATATGGGGATAGAAGTTGTGAAAGAAGTGGAGTAAACTTGATAGAAGTGATAGAAAGAGGTGATTGGATTGAAATGAACTTAAATTTCTCATGTGAAAGGAAAGGAATAGTTAACTATGGTTTTAAGTAATAATCAATACTTGTGGTTAATTTGATTAATTGACTAATAGCGCTAATTATGCATAGATTATCATGTTGCGAGAGTGCTTTGAGAAGAGGAAGCGAGTAGAGACATCATTTATTGAGAAATCCACAAGTAACTCTTTTTTGTGACAGAAGGGTTGGGATAAATGAATAACTTTCTCTTACATGATTATCCATTGTAATTATTCATAAGTATTATAGCTATTGCATGAAATTGCTTTGAATTGTGCATGTTATGAGAAAAATAAATGTCTGTGCATGAAAAAGGATTTTAAGGAAGTAGGTTTCAAAGAAATGAGTTTTGCAAAAATATATGACTATTTGGCTATATATATATATATATATGGATTTAGGATGCAAACTACTTGTTTGTATGTGAGCATGATCATAAGAGGGTGAGAATTCACCCATAGGGAGAAGTAGTGAGAAATTTATATGGCATTATTCTTCTTAATATCTAAGGGGTACGGTGTTGGAGAATCTCATCTCCTTAGTACCAATTGAGGTGCAGTGTTAGAGATTATTTTCTTAGTGCCCATGAGGGGTGTGATGTTGGAGATCAGAGCTCCTTAACATCTATGAGATGTGGTGTTGGAGTAACAACACCCTAATTATTATGTGTGATAGGGGGAAATCATAGTCCGAAAGTGAGACAGAACACCTTTGGTCAGGTGATACTACCGAAAGTGCACTCAGGTCAATAAGTGTATATTAGCCTAATAAGAGCTTATGGTTTTAGTCAGGGTGATACAGAGGATCAGATAGTAGTGATCATGTTAGTAGTGATGATTTGTTATGTAAATGGTTTTATAAAGTGAAATTATGTTATATGCTTTATTTGATTACATATATGCAATATTTTCTTATAGTTATTTGTGATAGTTAGTAGTAGCAAGTTATTCTGTTACTGAGATTATTATCTCACCCCATGGTTACATTTTTTATAGGTCAGAGTAGTGAGTTGTGCAAAGGGAAAGACTCAAGGCTGACATAGTGGTGCTGTTATTATGAAAATCAAGAGATTGTGCAATGAATCTATAGTTGTTAAATGAAAAGTTGCCATAAAAAATCATATGCATGTTTTAAGTTGTGACAAGCAATGATTTTACATATCTTAGCCCTGTGTTTGTAAATGTGAGTTGTATGTGGTGAATTATGTGACATTGGGCTATGATTTAGTTGTAAATATATTGTGAATATATAAGTAGTGTTTATGTGGTGATATGTGAATCCTAACCCAATTATGGTGAAAAGTGATTTGGGGTTAGGATTGTGTTATGTGAAAGTGTGTATGCATGAATATATTGATAGTGGTGAATTTGTGGTAAAATTATGGATTGAGTGGTTAAGTGAATGTCCTTATGAAAATTTATGAAAAATAGGCCCTATTACTATAAAATGGGTGACTTAGCGGTCAAATTTTGATGTGTGTGTATAAGATTGTATTGTTGGTCAATTAAGTATAAATGGTCGGTTTAGACTTGGTTTTAGGCTTTAAATGGCCTGATGAGACAGTGTGTGTGACTTGAACACGTTGGTGCTTGAATTTTCAAAGAAAAGTAACTTTTTACACTTGAGTGTCCAAATTTAGACCGAATCATTGGATCATGTTCAAATTTATCTCATTAGTTAGCTTATGAAATAAGCTTTATGTGGGTGCTTCAATCACTCCAATTAGACATCCTATATGCAAATTGAAATATCCACCTTATCTAAATACCATTAAGACGTAAACTAAGGCAATCAAGGGATTAACCCTTAAGGGGATTACCTAGTTATACTTTCAAAATAAAGGGATCCCAAGTTTTCATAAGTTAAAATGGGTCGAATTCATTCATTAACTCTTAAATCAGAGTAAAAACAAGTTATTGAAGTATGAGATACCTTAGAAAAGTAAGATAAATTGAAAACAATTGAAAAACATTAATTTTGCTAAAAAACATAGCAATGCACTGAGGCTTACATACTCTGCATCGTGGCTTGTTACCCTTTATGCCACGTGACGTAGCTCAAGCATCATGCTCAACAGCATGTTACATGCTTATGACAGCAATTTTGCTGTCAAATGATAGTAGAACTAGGCAACTTTTGACATGCCCTAAATCTCCGTACTTCCAATGTTTGAATGACATGATTTATGTATCTACAGAAAGCACTTTACAAAATCTAGCTAGTGGTACAGGTTTTACTTCCAAAACAAATCACATCAAGAAATTAGACACCTAAACACACTTTCACAACTTTTACAATCAAAAAGGGCGTCTAAAATCCAAAACAAGTGTCAAAAGTCCTTCCTAACACCTAGACCATATTCGTTAGACTTAGGACTATTAGTACAACACACCATATGTACTTAAATACTAATATAGTACAAAATCACTACTCAATCCCTTTAATACCAAAAACAAAAGGAGGAGGCAATTTATTGCATTGCATTCAAAAACATTCATATCATTTTAAAACAACTTTTTTACACTTGCACTAGTATTTTGGCCCAATCAGTATAAATAACGCAACACACACAACCACTAAAGGCTCAAAATACAATCCAGACATTATAAATAATTCTATAGTACAAGTGTACTCAAAATGCATCATATAATTGACAATGTAAATCTGTTACGCAAAATAAACGATTCTTAGAGGCCTACACTAGGAATGCACTGATTCCTAAGCCTCTTGAACTTTATCCCTTTCTACACTAGAGTTAGAGCTTATAAAATATAAAGGAAAAGGGTGAATCTAGCTATTTAGTAACCAAGGTAAAACCTACCTTATGCAATTGTATATCAATTGAAATAAACACATAGATATGAATCAAATTTTCTTAAAACATGTCTTTACACATAGTTTCACATGTATCACAACACATTATCTCTCAATCAATTCATTTCTATTTAATCACATGGTACATAGCCATAAAACACTTAAACACGTGATCGTGACCCAATATATCACAAGACTTGCCACAACTCCAGCATGTGACATGTCATAGATTTACATATGTAATGATCAACCATCTTTATACATTTCTTATTTCCTCTGAATAAAACCGTAGGCTATAATATTGAATAGGGCTTCATTTGTATAACTAAACTACTTAAGCTCACTAATTGTGAGGTGTGACTCGATCAAAGATCACATGACTCACTCTTGGACTATGGTTTCCCCTACTATCAAATCTCTAGGGTGTCATATACCCTAATCTATTCTCCTTAATAAACTGGTAGAGATAACTAGGTTTTAGTCCATCGATAAACTATGGGGCAGTCCCTCGATAAACTATAGGACAAGGCTATACCTTCATGCACCAATGGGCAGCCAAAATATCATATGAATTTTCTCTACTCCCAATCCCTAAGTGAACTCCCATTCACTTATCATACCATGTACGATGCTCACTATTTCTTTTTACAATCTCATTCTTCATTATTAACATGTTAGGCTCACATAAATTTGCTACCCAAGTGAGCATTCAAATCAATTTTACATATATCATATAAATCCATCCATATACATTTATCCTATCATATACATCACTTTTCCTTATCTCAGATCATATACATGTTCATGGTTTAAAAACTCATTTTGACTTTAATCTAACATTTCAGATCAATTATAACATTATGCGAATTTAAATTTCACACATTTGTCAAGACTAATAACATGCTTCGACATTAGAAATCAATTCATATATGTAACATCTACAATTTAAACTAACAATCAATTAACATATAATTATCCAAAGTAGGGTTTGCCCAATTACCTTAAACCTTTGAGAGGTCAAAAATTTATCCCTCAATGCTAAGCTTCCATACTTGACTTTCCCAAGCCAAAATGGTGTTCAAAAGCTCAATCTACAATTATTCAAGTCAAACTTCATCAATATTGTCAAGAGCATACTATCAACTCATACTATCACTTCCCCATTGCCCAACAACATCAATTTTTACATTTAGGCTGACCTATTAGGTTTATTAATTCTCTTTAGTTTCTAATAGCATTAATGAGCCATTAAAATCTCATTAGTAGTATTATGACTCCTCCAACAACCCTCATTAATGCTAAATTCGCATATTAATGGGGTCCAAAAACTAAAAATCCCAAAACTCATGATTTCTAGGTTTAGATACTTAATTCTACTCCTATTAACTCAATTTGAGTCAATAAATTTGGACCCATAACTTGTATGGACCAAAAATCATCTCCCACTATCAAATCCTCACCAAAAACTTCATAAATGTGGAAGAGAATGGAAGGTATGGAGTTTAGGATACTTACCTTAAGTGTTTCTAGCTTCAAAAATACTCCCAATATCATCTAAGAACAAACCCTAGTAGAGCATAAATCATCCTCTTCATTTTTCTCCTTTCTCTTCGTTCTATTTCTGCCTTACTTCACGAGTTAAAATTGCAAAAATTACACTATGTGCAGTAGCGAATGGTGGACGTATCATGATAAATGGCATAAAGAGGTCCTATCGTACTTTAGTTGTGTCTATACACCGCGACTGATGTATTTCACACCACCATGTATGGCATCAAAATACTTCTTCCTTGTTTTCTTCTCCTTTCGATACCCTGTTGACCTGTCTTCATACTAGATCTATAATTAGGGTTAAAACACAACCCAAAATTAGTCATTAAATGTCCCTAGCCACACACCACATCAAATTACTTAATTATCATAATTAAGCTTAGTTAATCTGGGGATTAAAATTTAGGATGTTATAACTCTCCCCTCCTTTTATGAATTTTGTCCTCAAAATTTGAGCATTAGTACAAAGCCAGCAAAACATACCTCAAGAGAAAAATTAAGGATATTGTTGCCTCATCCTGCCCTCAATTTCTTACTTAGCATAATCAAGAGTCACCCCTTTCTAGATAACCTTCATAAGCCAAATTATCTTGTTTTTTAGCTATGCCTCCTTGACATCAATAATTTTCTCTAGCTTAACCTGATATGTCAGATTCTCACATAATTCCATATTCTCAGGCTCAATCACATGTGATGGGGTTGAGTTGGCACTTCTTTAGTTGTGACACGTAAAATACATTGTGCACACCTAATAAGTGAGGAGGTAAAGCAATTCGATATGCCAAAGGCCTAATTCTCTCAAGAATTTTAAATGGTCTAATAAACCTAAGAGTGAACTTCTTTGCATGCATAGACCTCCCGATTCCTATCATGGGTGTGACCTTGAGAAACACATGGTCACCCACCATAAACTCTAACGGTCTCCCCCTTTTATCTGTGTAACTCTTCTGATAACTCTAAGCAGTCAATAACTTCTATAAGATAGTCTTAATCTTTATAGTAGTTTGATCCAACAAATTAGGACCTACTATATTTCTCTCACTCAACTTAGTCCAATAGAGAGGCGATCTATACTTGCTACCGTATAAAGCCTCATATGGAGCCATTTCGATGCTTGCATGAAAATTGTCATTGTAAGAGAATTCTGCCAAAGGTAGATGCTTATCCTAACTATTACTCTACTTGATGGCACAGGCTCGTAACATGTCTTCTAGAGTTTGAATGATCCTTTCTATTTGACTATTGGTCTGAGGGTGATAAGTTGTACTGAACTTTAGTTTCATACCATGGCCTCAAGTAGTGATTTTTAGAAGTTCAATGTGAACATTAGATTGTGATTTGACACAATCTCTTTTGGCACTCTATGCAATCTCACAATCTCTTAAAGATATAACTTTACAATTGCCTAGATAGCATCATGATTCGCTTGAGTACATGGCAATCCTATGATAAAGTCCATTAAGTTACAGTCCCTTTTTCATGTAGGAATCTATAATGGTTGCAATAACCTTAGAGGTCTCTAATGTTCAATCTTCACCTTTTGACAAGTCAGACATCATAAGGCATATTTTGTCACATCTATTTTCATACCAGGGCACCACCGACGACTCTTCATGTCTTGATACATTTTGGTGGCTCCCAAATGAATGGTGAATTTACTCCAATGAGCTTTTACCATAATTATCTCTTTAATTCTTTTATCATCTGGTACACACACCCGATCTTTATGCACCATAAGCCCATCATTATTGAACCAAAAGTACTTCACCTTATTAGCTTAATCTCATCCTTAATCCCTAACAGATATTTATCCTCAAACTGAACTTTTCTCAAGTCTTTCCAGAATTCATTGATGATTATCATAGTATTCCAGTTATATATGGCAAAATATGGACTGTTCTAATGTTTACTAAAGAAATCTTCTAGTAACTTGTACTCATGGGTCATCAACCACACCATGTGGATAGTCTTGTGACTCAAAGAATTGGCCACTATATTGGCTTTTCTTGAATGGTACTTCAACTTGAAGTTATAATCTTTTAGGAATTACATCCATCTTCACTATCACATGTTCAACTCTTTCTGGTCAATCAAGTACTTGAGGCTTTAATGGTCACTAAACACCTCAAACTATAATCCATAGAGGTAATGCCTCCATATATTCAAGGCAAACACAATCATTGCTAACATAAGATTGTGAATCAGATAGCTCTCCTCATTCAGTCTTAACTGTTTAGACATATAGGCCATAACTTTATCACCTTGCATTAGCAAATATCCAAGTCCCTTAAGTGACACATTGGTATAGACCATATATGGCCATTTAGGGTCTAGAATGGTTTGTATTGGCACTGTTGTCAACTTTTCTTTCAAAGTTTGGAAAGCCTCTTCACAATTCTCAGTCTAAACAAACAGTTGATCTTCCTTTATTAGCTTTGTCAAAGTAGACGTAATATGAGAGAACCCTTAGATGAACCTCCGATAATATCTAGTTAAACCTAATAAACTTTTAACCCCAATTACTGAAGCCAGTCTCTCTTATTATAGTACTGCATCAATCTTATGTGGATCAACTGCTATGTTGTCAGCAGAAATAACATGACCCAGAAACTTCACTTCTTGTATCCAAAATTCATACTTGCTCAATTTAGTGTACAACTTGTGCTCTTTCAACATTTACAGCACTATTCTTAGGTATCTTGCATGCTTTTCTTTATCTCTAGAGTAGATCAGGATATCATCAATGAAAACTACTACAGGCTTGTCTAAGTAGGGTCTGAAGATCCTATTAATATAGTCCATAAAGATTGCAGGAGCATTCATTAAACCAAAGGGCATTACTAAGAACTCATAGTGCTCGTAGCTCATCTTGAATGTAGTCTTAGGCACATCATCAACCTTAACCCTCAACTGGTGATATCAGGATCTCAGGTCAATCTTAGAGAAAATAGTATCTCCAGCAAGTTGATCAAGTAGGTCATCAATCTATGGCAATGGATACTTGTTCCTAATTGTTACTTTGTTGAGTTTTATGTAATCAATGCACAGCCTTATATTCCCATCTTTCTTCTTTATAGAAAACACAAGCAATCCTCATAGTGAATATTTGTTATACACTTTTCTTAGGAATTTAGGACCACATTTCATGATAGAGAACCCTAAAATGTGCATTTTAGGTTTTAAATTTGGTCATAAAATGCACTTTTTGCTTATGTGTTCGAATACATGTATTAGGGGTAATTTGGTTATGAAATGCACTTTTCCACCAAATTAGAGTTAACCTTGAGATTTATGTCTTTTGATGAGCTAAGATAATTGGTCTACCTAGTTTTCATTGATTCATCCTAGGTTGAGATTTATTAGGAAAAGACAACATTTTAAGGTTGTCTCCTTAAGGGTTTCTAATTAACCTTTAGTTTTGGTTCAAGTATGTGCTTGTCTACACTTAAGTTTTGTGAGGCTTTAATATTTATTTTCTTTTATTCATTTTAATACCTTGGATGAATTAAATATTTTCTATCTTAGTCTACTTAAATAAATGTCACACTATGGTTATTTAATTATTTGATTTAATTGTAATTTAGGTGAATAAGTGTGACAAACAAAGACATAACTTAATTGGCACATTGGGAAACTTGATCACGAAATTTCAGACCTGAATGGGCTTCAAAATGGTGTGATTTATTAGGTCTAATGAGGCACACATGAAGGTTCCATGTACTTGCACACAAAGGATTAAGTTGACTTGTCAAAGCTCAATTTAATTATAATGTGTTTGAGAAGCTTGGAGGCAAATTTCATATATGAATTTGAGCTTCATTTGGAGTGAATTCCAAGGAAATTAAGGGATTATAAGAGCTTATCATATCCATGCACATATGGGATTAGAAGAGCAAGCATTGGAATTATCACCCAAGTTGACTTGCAAGCTAAACTACCCTTAACCTCACTTGACCTAATGACTTGTGTTTTTTTTTTTTTGGCAACTTGTTTAGTAAGTAGACCACCATAATTTCATCCCATACACTTCTTAGCTAGCTTGGGATCAATTTTTGATATCATCCACTCATATTTTTAGATTTCAAGCTTCAAGTCCTCTTACTTCTCTCTCTACATTTTCACTTTCTCTCCTCCATATCTCTCAATATAAACATCCAAATTTTACCAAAACACTACCATTCTCTTCCTCTTTTCTTCCTTTACATAACCTAATAGCTTTTATTTAGATCAAACCAAGCTATATTTGGGGAAAATCATGGTAAAGAAGACCATAATGTTGGAGCTTCATCTTGTTCATCACTTAAAGATGAAAGGCTAGATTCTTGAAGGAGCTATTATGTGGAGGAGGAAACCTTGAGTTTGTATTATTTTATAGTTAGATTTGAATTTCTTCTCTATACTTTTCTCTCTCTAAAATTACAAATTGGTATGACTCTTTGAGCTTTTAATCTCAAGTGATAATTCATTTAATTGAGAGAAGCTTGTTATAACTTGAGTTTTATTATGTCTAGTGCATAATTTTGGCAACTTCAAGTTGATTCATAATCTTGATTAGCTTGATGATTTTAACATGTTTTCTTACTAGTCATAATCTTGCCAACTTGAATGTATGCGAATATCTTCATGAATCATAATCTTGAGCATGTTGATTCCTTTATATGTACTTGATTTAATTGACTCATATTTGTAACACTTTAGTTAGGCTTAATGTTAGCTTTTCTTTGGCTCATTCTAATACCATAATCTTAGATTGGGGTTGGTCAAGGTATTAGTTAATTCTTCATTAATGTAACTAAGTTATTAAAACCAAAGAGAAGGGAGAAGAAACCAAACTATCTAGGTTGTAATCAAATAATAATAGGTGACCAATTCCACATAGGCGTTCCTACTTCTAATAAGTTTACACATACCCACTTCATTCACCTTAGAATTAGGTTTATTAGCTCATTTAGTTTTAAAATCAAATCTATCCAAATTATCTTTTAACTTGTAACATGCTTTACTCTAGCCTTTCCAACTAAGCCTCCTTATAGAGATTGACCTAGGTTTACACTATTACTACACTAATGTAACTTAGTATTATTTTGCTAGGGTAGCAAAAATCTTAGTCATACACTTGATTAGATGAATCCTTTCTCAAGCAACTCTTTTAATAGCTTTTTCAGTTCTTCCAATTTTACAAGAGTCATATGATATGGAGCCTTAGAGATTGGCTTGATACAGGGTACCGAATCAATAAAGAACTCAATCTCCTTTTTTGGTGGCAATCTGTCATTCGATCACCAAACACTTTAGGGAACTGATTAACTATACTTATTCTGTTAATTCTACTATTATACACTTCATGTGTAGAAAAGTAGATCACAAATGCCTGGCAACCCTCTTTTACTGATTTCTCCACTAGAGCTGACAAGAACTTGGGAGTTTCATATTCCACCTCTGATAATGACTTAATAGATTTTGGGGTAACAGTTGCTGCTATATAGACGAGTAGGGAAATTGTCTTTCTATTATAGCCAAGTGTTGCATCATTAGCAAACAACCAATCTATTCCTACTATCATATCAATGCCACTTAAAGGTAAGCAGATTAAGTTAATAATAGTGACTTTATTACCAAACTTTAACTCTAGATTCAAATAAGCTCAACTTGTCCTTACAAATGCACCAATTAGTATAGACACATTCATGGAAAATGGCATTTCAAGCACATGCAACTTTAATCTTTTTACGCTTTCATCAAATATAAAAGAGTATGTGGCACCATAATCAAACAGAACATCTATCTAGTTACCATAGAGTAGGATTTTACATCTAATCAACTTTAGTGAGACCTTAGCCTCATCTCTAGTCATGGCAAAGACTTGTCCTGGGATTTTACATCTAATCTAACCATCTCTAGTTAGGAGCAAGTATGTTCTCTAGGCAATACTTTGCTATGTGCCTTACTTTATTACATTGGTAGTAGACCTAGCACTGATTGTGGTGATGTCTTCAGCATTTGTTGCATTGCGGAGCTCTTGCTGATACTGATAGAACACATTTGTTACCCACTTTTATTTGTCAATTAGGACCATTTTATTAATGATTTATCACCTTCAAGTGCACACATTGTATTAGATTTGGAACTTTGCCTAAGTTTCTAGGTTCAGTGCACTAGGGGCATTTTGGTCCAAAAAATGAACTTTTGAGAAAATGTACAAGAAAAATTGACAAAATGCATTTTATGTCCAGTTGATGAATTGTGAAATTATATTTTTAAAATTCATTTTAGTTTGGGAGTAATTAAATAAAAAAGTCAACACTTTCTTAAGTGTCTTAGTTTGTCATAGTTTTTGGTTTGCCTTTATGTGGAAATTTTTATATAATTTTATGCAGCCTGAAACTTGGTTAATTTAATAAATTCTCCCTTCTAATTATGAATTTAATTCTGGACATGAATTAGATTTTATTATATCATATGCTATTTAATTGAATTATGTGATTTATGTGACATAGGTGGCATGTGTGACTTGTGCATCAATTGGGCAATTGAAGTCAACACTCCTTGAGGTCAATGGCTGATGGTTTGCACGTGAATTATGATTATTTTGAGGGGTTAAATCAGCTAAAATGATGTGGATGACACATGGGAAATTAGGCACATATTGGAATCATCTACAAACCAATAGGAAGTTGCCACCTTGCAAGTGTGACAAGGCTCCCATTTACATTTTAATTTCTTTTTCCTTATTTTAATTAAGCTTCAGCTGATGGGAGACACCAAGGAGCACGCCATTTTAAGCCCCAAATGGGATCCAACACATATCTCATTCATCTTCCACATTCTCTCTCTCTTGTTCATAGTGTTCTTCATTTTCTCTCTTTTGTTCTTCATTTTCCAGCACCCTAACCTCCATTTTCAGCCACCAAACCTCCACAAAACTCATACCATTCTTCTCCTCTCTTCATTTTCGTTCCATCCCTTCCATTTTCACAAGGATTGAAGCTCATTTCCATCATTCAAGAGCTATGGAGTTTGGCCTTCACAAGCAATCACTAGGGTTCTTGAAGATGAAGATTGGCTAAGTTTCTTTGTGGAATCCTAGAGAGATGAAGATGGAGGATGAGTCTTGAGCTTCAAATTGGCTAAGTTCTTTTGTTTTCGATGCTCTTCTTTTTACTAGATGGTTAGATTCCTTAATCTAGGGTTTAATCATCTTAGCTTATAAATTCTAATTTGAATTTGATGTTGATGTAAAGAGAGAGGATTGTTTCATTTAATTTCTTCCTTGGACAGCCATGAATGAATTTTGCCACTCTTTGTTTGGCACATAATCTTGTGTTTTTCAATTAGTGAATTTCTTGTGTTAATATTGCATAATCTTGTGGTGTTAATGCTTGTGTTGTTGAGTAGCTTGACATAATCTTGTGGTTGTCAATTTATGTGTTTGACCATGGCTGTTGAGAGAGGATTTTGAGTGAATCACTTGGCTAATGTCTTCACCAATTGGTTAATTGAACTAGGGACTTTAATCTAAGACCTAGGGAGGTTAGCTAATTAGGTTAATTGGCTTAGGATAACTTTCTTAAGTCATGACAGCTTTAGTCAAGAGGAAAGGGAAGCTAAACTTAGCCTAATCATGAGAAGATAATAAGTCCAAAATCAACTAATCTCTAGGGTTCTATTATTGTAAAAAGGGAAGTTCATTTCACTCACTTTCACTAGCATTTTAATTACTTGCACATTAGGTAATTAGTTTAGATAATTAGCTAGGTAACTAAATTCCTACAAACTTTGGTTGATTTATTTCACTAGATAACTTTCAATTAGACTTAAAACCATTCCTTGGGAGATGACCTAGGGTTGGCCCTATATTGCATTAGGGTTAGCTTTAGTGTAATTTTGAGGATAAGCGACTAATTTCCTATCAGATACCATAGTAGGTAGAGTTGTAAATCCCTCCTAAGATGTCTGATCTTTGACCTGCCCATACTTCTTAGGGCATTACTCCTCTAATCAGATCCCTTAGATTAGGACCCCTTTTGGAAGCTCTTCTTCTTACTTCCCTTAGCATTATACCTCCCTGACAAATTCGAGGTAAAACTCAACTTCTTACTCACTCCGCCCATAGGACCTGTGTAAGAAGAGAATCTCCCTTAACCATCTCTCTCCTTCTCTTCTACCACTTTACTCCTTCTAGCGATATCTCTGAACTTGTTGCATGTAACCTTGAATGAGGTAACATTAAAGGCAGCCAATTGTTTACTAAACTCAAGCCTCATCTTGTTAAGAAATTGTTCGGCCTTCTAATATTCATCATTGTGGTGACTTAGGTAGGTAGAGTACTTCAATAGCTCATTGAATTTAGCTATGAATTCCTCCTTGTTCAAATTTCCTTACTAGAGTCTATGGAATTTCACCTCTTTCTTTGATCTAAATGACGTTGGGAAATAATGGGTGAAGAACTGCCTTTTGAACTCTCTCCATGTTAGTTGTGAGCCATCCACTAGCCTTATACTTTCCTACCATTGTTTCGCTACATCTTCAAGCATAAAAGTAGCTAGGAGAACCCTTTGTTAAGTCATACAAGTTATAACTAAGAAGATGGTCTCAAGCTTATCAATTTACTTCTTAGTTGCTCTGTCTTCTATTGAACCTTTAAAGGATGGAGGATTCAGTCTTATGAATCTCTTCAATGCCATATCGATAAAGCCTTCTAACTTGCTCCTCCTAGGCCACACCAATCACATTAGCCTCTCAAGTATACTTTCATCATAATATTCCTTATCCCCATAATTGTGCACCTCAACATGCACATCATTCCAAGCTTTCACATGGTCCACGCCAACTCTCTCCATAATCTTGCTACTTTCCCCAAGTCTTTTCCTGAGGATCTCATCATAAATATCCATTCTTCTCCAGATATCTCTCATCATCAACCTCACCTCTTCCAAAACATTATCATTGTTAACTTGTTGAGGCTCTGGTTGTTGTTCTTTTTAGTTTTATCGATCCTTGTTTTGATCTTTGCACATTTTCAGGTGCATTTTCGACATTTGTAGCTCTTATTAGCACCATATTCTCTCCTCTTACAATGGAAGCAATCCTAAAAAGGAAAAAGGGAGTTTGTATTGGCTCGGTGATGGAAATCAATATGTGTAATAAGATATTACCAATTCTCTATTTACAATGCACAACACATTTCAACACAATTCACATAAATCACAAGCCAATTCTCAAAACAAGAGAAATTGGTACCAAGTTGAAATATCTACCTTATCTAAATACCATTAAGACCGTAAACTAAGGTAATCAAAGGATTAACCCTTAAGGGAATTATCAAGTTATACTTTCAAAATAAAAGGATCTCAAGTTTGCATAAGTTAAAATGGGTCAAATTCATTCATTACCTCTTTAATCAGAGTAAAAACAGGTTATAAAAGCATGGGATACCTCAGAGGAGTGAGAGAAATTAAAAATAGTTGAAAAACATCAAGTTTGTTGAAAAATAGATTAATGCGCCACAACTTACGCACTCTGCACCATAACTTGTTGCCTTCTGTGTTGTATGCTCATGACTTTGACAACAAAACCGGGCAACTTCTGACATACCCCAAATCTCCATCTAATGTCCGAATGACATGATTTAGGTGTTTACAAAAAGCTCTTTTTATAATCTAGCTAATGGCACATGTTTTACTTCCAAAAAAGTCATATCAAGAAGTTGGATAGTCAAACAACTTTTACTAGTTTTACAACTTTTACAATAAAAAAGGGTATCCCAAACCTAAAACAAGTGCCAAAGGCCCTTCTTAACACCCAAACTATATTCATTAGACATAAGACTACTAGTAAAACACATTACATGTACTCAAATACTAGTATACTACAAAATTACTCCTCAACCCCTTTAATACCAAAAATAGAAGAGGGAGGCAATTCATTGCATTGCATTTAAAAACATTCATATCATGCTTAAAACAACTTTTTTATACTTGTATTAGTATTTTGGTCCTATTAGTATAAGTAACTCAAGGCACATAACTACTCAGGGCCCAAAATATAATCCAGATAGTATAAATAATTTTATAGTGCAAGTGTACTCAAAATGCATCATAGAATTGGCATTGTAAATCTATTACATGAAATAAACAATTCTTAGAGGCTTATACTAGGAATGCACTAATTCCTAAGCCTCCTAAACTTTATCCCATGCTGCACCAGAGCTAGAGTCTATAAAATGTTAAAGGAAAAGGGTAAGTTTAGCCACTTAGTATCCAAGATAAAACCTACCCTTTGTAGTTTTATATCAATTAAAAAAACATATGGATATGAATCAAATTTTCTTAAAACATGTCTTAACACATGGTTTCACATGTCTCAAAACACATTATCTCTCAAATAATTCACTTTTATTTAATCACATGGTATATAGACACAAGATGCTCAGACATGTGATCATGACTCGATATAACACATGACTTGCCACAACCCAATCATGTGATACATTATAAAGTTCAAACTCAATTTGGACTTTACCCTTCCCAATCACACAATCAACAAGCATAACAATAATAATATTAGAATAATAGTCCTTTATTTGTTTTCAAATTATGGGATCTTGATTTTTTAAAACATATATTCAAATAAGAGGGCTAACGGAAGCACAAATACACAATTCAAGACTAAAAAAAGGCATAAACCCTTTTTATGAAACATACCATGCGTCGTGGTGGTAGGATGTGTCACTCAACCCTCAAAATAAAACTAAACCAAACCTAACATAATATAGGGCCAACTTAGGTCATTTCCCAAGTGATGGTTTTAGTTCAACTAAGGAGGTTATCTAGTAGAATAAATCACTTAATGAATTAGAAGTTTAGTTACCTAGTCACTATCTAATTACCTAGTTGGAAAGAAATTAAAATGCTAGCTAAGTGAATAGATTGAACTTTCCTTTTTTAAAATAGGAACCTTAAGGTGTTGTTAAAGGAAGATTCTTCACCTCTAATTAATTATGGCAACTCACTCAACTCCTTTTCCTTGGTTGAAAAAGTGTTTACCTAAGAAAACTATCTCAAGTAATCTAGCTTCACTAATTCAATTCCCTAAATGCTATTACAAGCCCTTTAGGTAACCTTACTAGCTTAGCTCAAGAATTAATCAAGTGTTTAGTTAAAATTCTTTCCCAATTGCCACCATTTAAAGCTGTATTGAAGCTTAAAACTATGAAAACTCAAGCAACGCATCAAGTATTCACCACACAATTAAATGCTAGGCTAATACAAGGCATTCACTAAATGAAATCACACATTACAATAGAAAATCACTAAGTGGCAGAAATTTCTACAACAAAAGGACGTGAAATTCAAGTCAACAATCTTGTTTCAATAATTACAACCAACCATAAAACTAAAGTCAAATTGAACTATAGTCAATCATAGTCATAGTATTCTAGTGAAATTGAAACAAGATGAAGAAATAGTAGAGCTTATCCAAGTGAAGAGTTTAATGCCCCTCTTCCATCAACTCTTCCTTAGGATTCCCTAGAGAATTTAGCTAGAGAATATCAAGAACACCTTCTCCTCTAAGAACTAGACATAGCCAAGGAGAGCTTTATGGAAATGGTGGAATCAAGTTTCAAATCTCCTTGCAAGTGGTGGGGATAGGTTTATCTAAGTGAGAGTAATGGAATTGTGGTGGTTTTATGAAGGTTTGATGGCTGAATGTGGAGTTATGGGTGCTGAAAAAATGAAGAAAGTAGAGAGAAGGTAGAGAAAATGAAGAATAAGATGAATTAGAGAGAGAGAATGGAAGGGATGATTGAAATGAGTATTGGATCTACAAATGGGGTGAATGGATGTGCTCTTAAGTATTTCCCATCAGCTGAAGTCTAATTAAAAAGTAAGAAAAGAAAATAAAAAGGAAATGGGAGCCTTATCACACTTGCAAGGTGGCATCCTCTAATTAGCTTGTAGATGATTCCAATGTGTGCATAATTTTTCATGTGTCATCCACATTTTCAATCTGATTTAATCCCTATATAAAGCCTAATTCATGTGTAAACCATCATCTTTGACCTCAAGGAGTGTTGACTTCAATTGCCTAATTGATGCACAAGTCATATGCCACCTATGTCACATAAATCACATAATTCAATTAAATAACATGTGACATAATAAAATCTAATTAATATCTAAAATTAAATTCATAATTAGAAGGGATAATTAATTAAACTAATCAATTTTTAGGCTTCAAAAAATTATATACAAATTTTCACACAAATATGAACCGAAAACTAGGTCAAACTAGGACACTTTAGAAAGTGTTGACTTTTACTTAATTACTCCCAAACTAAAATAAATATTAAAAATATAATTTCATCACTCATCAAATGGACATAAAATGTACTTTTTAATTTTTCTTGTACATTTTCTCAAAAGTTTATTTTTTAGACCAAAATATCTTTAATATACTAAACCTAGTAAGTTAGGCAATTTTCTAAATCTAATGCAATAAGTGCACTTTAAAGTGATAAAAAATTAATAAAAAGCTTCTAATTGATAAATAAAAGTGGGTAAAAATGTGTTTTATCATGCGGCTTGTACCACTAGGCACTGTGGCATGTTATACAGAGTAACATCCCCTGCCTTTGTCTATGTCATGTACTATAGCATGGCACACCATGCACCGTGCTATCATATGTCAGTTTAACAGGAAAACTTTTGCCACTTGCCATTTCCACACTAAATGTTCGATTGGAGTGATTCAAGTGCTCACACGAAGCTTATCACATAATCCATCAATGAGACAAGTTTGGAGTTGATCTGACAGTCTGATCTAAAATTAGATACTTAGGTGTAAAAAGTCAATTTTTCTTGCAAAACTTATACCTTAAGTGCTCAATTCTCACTCCTTATCCCATTAGACTACTTCAAGCCTCGAGCTAGGTCCAAAAGGACTACATACACCTGATTAACACATCACATCACATATACCACATCATTTACTCAAATTGACCTCTTAATGCACATTACACATTTATGGACTTATATGAGGCACAATCTATATAACACATATGCATATAAACTTGCTCCACTCTCAATCATCCTACTCTTACATATAGGGCTCCTCTTTACCATATGGTTAAAAATATCAATATACTTGACTTTTCTAAATAGGGCTCTGCCTCACCATTTATGTCAAGTTCTCACATATATACACAATTCACAATTAATTGCACATTCAACACATATATACAAATAAAACAAGTTACATAATATCATACGCTTCCTTGATTAGCATCCAAGCTTATCCATGTTCCCCTCACTGGGCACCCTCGTCGAGATGCAACATCATATATATATATATAAGTAAGTTTTCACAACACAATTCATATCCACATCCACATTCACTTATGCATCTTAGTTGGCAACTTAAACTTTAACAACATATTGTATATTCATTTCACTCAGATGGTAGTCATACCACTACCAATTAAGGTTACTCTTTTCTCACTTCCTTTCCTAGCCTTCTTGTGCTCTCTTCACTTGTGTTTAAAAGTAATAGAGTGAGACATACGTCCTAGTAACTCGAAGGAAATCCTAATTACTGGTTAGTAAGCAAAATCATCAATAAGAGATAAAGTAGTATGTGTTTCAGTAAAAGCAATATCATATGCATATACAAGAATTCATTCTCATTAATCTCATCATGCTCATATTTATGCATTCCTAGTTCCACCTAGAGGAGTAATCTCTACGCTCGAACTAGGACTTCCAGTCATATGGATTAGGGTCCACTATACCACTACTTAAACTAGGTAATCCTCTTCATATATGGGTGTTCTCCTAAATCCATTATAGCAAAGTTAAACTCTATGCTGTGAATCATTAGGACTTCTTAGCCTTATATAGAGTAGGACCACGACCCCTACCCTAGTCTAGGGTAACCTTATGGATCATTCTATATCCTAGGTCCATCATGGTAGAGTCAAGCTTTATGCTCTGAATCATTAGCATTCTCCTAGGTCTATTGTGGGGGAGCCAAGCTTTATGCTCTAAATCATTTAGACTTTCTAGACCTCCACAGACTAGGGCTACTTCCCACTACTATAATCTAGGGTATATCGCAAATGCGATGCATGTCAATACACAAATCACCTCAAATTCCTTGAATGAACCTTTGGTAATAACTAGCCAAACCTAAAAAACTTTGTACCTCAGTCATTGAACTTAACCATCCCCATCACAACACTGCATCTACTTTTGTGAGGATATACTAAAATACCCTCAACTGACACCACATGTCTGAGGAATCTTACCTCTTGTAGCCAAAACTCATACTTAGCTTGCCATACGAATTATTATCCCTCAAAATACTTAACATGGTCCCTAGATGCCTTGCGTGCTCTTCCTCATCCTTATAGTATATCAACATGTCATCTAAGAGTACGACAAAAAACTAATCTTAGAAGGGACAAAATATGTGGTTTATGTAGTCCATGAAAACTGCAAGCACATTTATCAACTCGAACGGCATCATTAAAGCTCAAAGTTACCATATCGAGTATGAAATGCCGTCTTTGGCACATTCTCTGCATTAACTCATGATTGATGGTACTTAGATCATAAATTGATCTTAGAAAACACTGAAGCTCCCACTAGCTGATCTAGCAAATCATCTATCCTTAGGAGTAAGTACTTGTCCTTCATTGTCACTTTGTTTAGTTGCTTGTAGTCAATACATAATCACAAGCTGCCATTATTCTTTTACACAAATAGTTTTGCAAACCCTATGGCGACATACTAAGGCATATGAAGCCCTTTTCTAGCAACTCTTCGAACTATTTGTTAAGCTCTACCAATTTTAAAGGAGCCATTCTATATAGTTCTTTTGAAATAGGCTTAATACCATATGTCAAATTGATAGAGAACTCCACTTCTTGCTTTGATGGCAAACCAGATACCTCATCTGTAAATACCTTCTCATTTACAACTTGGATCATATCAATATTACTACTACCATTGCCTTCCATTATAAAGAAAACTACAAAGGCCTAACAACCTTCAAAAATCAACCTTTCAGCTATCACTACTGACACAATCTTTGTTGATTGGTAGTTGCTATGAAAATCATAGTTGGCATCACATGCACTAGTAGTAACACTATCTTTCCAGCACAATTCAGGATAGTATTATTTCTTACC
The DNA here is from genome assembly GCF_029017545.1 of Prosopis cineraria. Classification (NCBI taxonomy): domain Eukaryota; kingdom Viridiplantae; phylum Streptophyta; class Magnoliopsida; order Fabales; family Fabaceae; genus Prosopis; species Prosopis cineraria. Next base: position 21,396,195 of record NW_026555341.1, read on the forward strand.
AACTAGTCCATTCCAATGATCATGCATAATCCTTGCATAGGAATCAGGATCAGATCTATCACAGAACTTCTGCCTTTAAAGCATAACTCAACTCCATTACACACCTTACTAGTTGTATCCAGTAATCTAAAGGGCATAGACACTTTAATTATATAAGGTAACTTATGCATAGGTAAATCCAACTTTTTCACACAATCAAGAAACATAAACAAATTAATAGCTTCTGAGTTAAATAAAGCCTGAATTCTTTGCTCACGAATAGAAATTGTACCTATGATCAAATTTGATGCTGTTTGAGCCTCCTCCTAAGAAATTATGTACACTTGACTTGGCACTACCAGTTACTGCTCAAAAGCTCCCTGTTGATTCTTGAGGCAATCCTTTATAAAATGACCTATGGAACCATAGATGTAACACACCTAACACCTTTTAGGATGGTTTTGCCTATAATTTGCACACACTAGTGAGCATTCAGTGCTCACACGAGATGTAGGGGCAGTACTAGTCTGACTTGACTACTGTGAAGCTCTAGAATCTCTAGCCTTACTAAACCTCTTGCCCTAGCCAATCACTCCTTGAGACTGTGATCCTCTATCAAAAATCCTCCTGCACGAGGATCCAGAACCATTAGCACCATAACTGCCTCTCTTGAATATTCCTCTAGTTAGACCTAACGGTGTGGAAAACCGCCTATAACTATTTTTTCTCTTCTTAAATCTGCCTCTTGACCCTGTCTCGTAGATATATGAAGTTGGTTATAAGTTTGCTTATATATAGCTTCTCCTAGTAAGGCAATTTGCCTTCTATACTCGGGTTGCATCTTTTCAATCAGCCTCCTGGCCTTTCATTTATTGTCATCCTTCTTGTGTAGGTAAGTCACAAATTTGAAAAGCTAGTTGAACTTCCTTATAAATGACTCCTCATCCACATCTCCCTACTGGAATGCATAGAATTCTGCTTCCTTCTCATTTTAAAATGCCCTAAGGAAGTGATAGTTAAAGAATCTTTCTTTGAATTGCTCCCAGTTGAGTTGACTACCATAGAGGGTCTCATCAAATGCCACCAATGTTTGGTATCCTCAATTAGCTGTACCATAGCCGACACTACTTTTTGCTTAGAGGAACATGGAGTGACCTTAAAGATTGTCTCCATTCTTTCAACCCAATTCTGTGCATCTTCCTCTCTCATACTGCCATTAAAAGTCGGTAGATTTAATCATAAAAAAGTTCTCCAGACTCAGTCTATGAGAATCTCTTGATCATCCCTATTGGTTACCGACCTACTCCTTGAAGCATGAGAGGTCATTGGCCTTCTCAATTGTATCTCAAGTTGTTGCTCAGATTCTACTCTCTTTTTAGCCTTAAGCTTTGTCTCTTACTTTGACCTTAGCTCCTGGTGATCCCTATTATGGTTTAGGGCATCATAGCTAGTTAGACTTTACTGAATATCCAGCATTACTTCTAGCATAAGTGTCATTGTAGGATTATTACCCTGAGGTTATTCCGAAGGCACCTTTAGATCTTGCACATCTTGGGCATTTTGAGCTGATGTACGCCATGGATGTCTACTATGTCCTCTCAAAGCTATCACAGATTAATGGCAGCTTTATACATCTTTCTCCATTCCTAAGGAGTAAAGTTAAATTAAGTTAGTAAATAGATAGGTGGAGGCTGGAAAAGAGTAATAAATGTATAATGTGATGTAATGCACAAAGATCAAAACCAAACTAAACTGATACTAAACTGTAAAATCCAAACTCAATCCAGACTTTACCATTTCCAATCACACAATTAACATGAATAATAATATTAGAGTCATAGCCCTTTATTTGTTTTTAAATCATAGGATCCTAACTTCTTAAAACATATATTCAAATAAGTAGGCTAATAAAAGCGCAAATACACAATTCAAGACTCAAAAAGGCATAAATCTTTTTTTATGAAATGTGCCGTGTACTGTAGCTTGTACCACCATGCACCACGGCATGTGGTACAAAGCAACATGCCCTACCTCTGTCTATGTCATGTGCTGTAGCATGGCACACCATGCACCACGGCGCATATGATAGTAAAATTTGCTGTCAAGTAGTAGTTCAATAGGAAAACTTTTGCCATGTGCCATATCCATACTCAACGTTTGATTGGAGTAATTCAAGTGCCCACATGAAGCTTACCACATAATCTATCTAATGAGATAAGTTTAGACTCAATCTCATGGTTTGATCTAAAATTGGACACTTGGCTGTAAAAAGTCATTTTTTCTTTCAAAACTTACACCCTAAGTGCTCAATTCTCACTCGTTATCCTATTAAACTACTCTGAGCCTCGAACAAAGTCCAAAACGATCACATATACCTGATTAATACATCACATCACATATACCACATTATTTACCCAAACTGACCTCTCAATGTTATATTACACACTTATAGACTTATATGAAGCACAATCTATATAACACATGCACATAAACTTGCTCCACTTTCAATCATCTGACTCTTATATATGGGATTTTGCCTCCCCATATGGTTGAGAATATCAATATACTTGACTTTTCTAAATAGGGCTCCGCCTCACCATTTATGTCAAGTTCTCACATATATACACAATTCATAATTAATTGCACATTCAACACACATATACACATATACATAAGTGGAACAAGTTACATAATATCATACACTTGCTTGATTAGCATTTAAGCCTACCCACGTACCCCTCACTGGGCACCCTTGACAAGATGCAATATCATATATATATATATACAAGTAAGTTTTCACAACACATTTCATATCCACATCCACATTCACTTATGCATCTTAGTTGACAACTCAAACTTTAACAGCATATTATACATTCATTTTACTCAGATGGTAGTCATATCACTACCAATAAGGCTACTTTTTCCTTGCTTCCTTTCCTGACCTTCTTACACTCTCTTCACCTGTGTTCAAAAGTAATGGAGTGAGACATACATCCTAGTAAGTCAGAGGTAATCCCAATTACTGGTTAGTAAGCAAAATCATCAACAAGAGATAAAGTAGCATATGTTTTAATAAAAGCAATATCATATGCATATACAGGAATTCATTCTCATCAATCTCATCATGCTCATGTTTATGCATTCCTAGTTCCACCTAGTAGAGTAATCTCTATGCTCAAACCAAGACCTCCAGTTACATGGAATAGAGCCTAATATACTATTATTCATACTAGGTAATCCTCTTCATGTATGGGTAGTCTCTTAAGTGCATCATGGTAGAGTTAAACTCTACGCTCTAGATCATTAAGACTTCTTAGCCTTATATAGGGTATGACCACAACCTCCTACCCTAGTTTAGGGTAACCTCGTGGATCATTCTATATCCTAGATCCATTGTGGTGGAGCTAAACTCTATACTTTAGATCATCAAGATTCTCCCAAGTCCATCGTGGTAGAGCCAAGCTCTACATTTTGGATAATCAGGACTTCCTTGACCTCTTCAGAGTAGGGCTATTTTCCTTTACCATAATCTAGGGTATACTCATGGATGTGATGTATGTTAATACACATGCTACCTCAAATTCATTTCAATCAATACTCACACACCTGTATGCATATTCTTTCATAATGCTGTTGCTTTATCAGTTTATAACATAATGATATAGTTATATAAAAATACTTGTAAACACTTTCATGAACAAACAAGTAAAAGGGTGACTCTAATTAGCTTTAACCCTTACTACTAAGGATTACCATTCACTATGGATTCCTAAAAATGTAGACTCCCACAAGTAACATCACAAGTGCTCAATCTATACAATATAATGTCCCTCAATTAATTCTCAACACTTCACATAAACATTAATTTGGTTAAACCGAATCTCTTAATGGACAAAATGATTCAATTAACAACTTTTGAATTCACAAGCTATAACATCCCAAAATTTTAAGACTCGGGTTTAAAAAAATAATAATAATAAAAAATAAAATATTTAGAATTAAATTAAAATTAAGAATAATTTGATAGAGGTCTAAAGTTTGAATTCTTCTCATCAAAATTTTAGTTTTATTTTATTTTTATCTATGGGAAAATTACCAAAGTTGACTCGAGCTTTTGTGCTATACTAAAAAAATGTTGGGCCTTTTCTTGTAGTTTTTCCTAACGTGTTAGATCAGCATTTTAAAGAGCAAATTGGATGTAGAAACAAAAATAAAAAGGAAAAGAAGGAAAGGAAACACATGAGAGAGAGAGGAAGAAGAGAGGAGAAAGAGAGGGGGTTAGGCTTGGATCTTGGAGGCTTTATGACCGTTGCGAGCTCGGCTACACAATAGGTAAACTTCCTCTTTCTATCCTCTTCCTTCCCTCTTGATTTTCTTCAATTTTTAGAAGAGGAAATTTCTAGATTTTGATCCCAAAGACTTTATTTTTGTAAGCTTTAGTTTCTTTGGATGCTAGGGAGGATGTTTTGAGTTTCTATATAGTGATCTAATGTTTTGAGTGGATAATTAGATAAAAAGAGGTGTTTTGGGCACAAATTAAACCCTGAGAGGTTGGTTTTTGCTCCTCAATAATTTAAGTCTACTGATTTAGTTATAATTTTGCTATTTGAGCCCAATAAGATTTAAATTAAGGTTTGCTTTTCATTATAAGGGCTAATAGTAAAAGTTAGTGACACTAAGTGAAGGTTTTTAATGGATTAAAAATTATATGAATTGAAAATTAGCCTAGTGATGGCTAATAAATGGTTTTGGTGGTTAAATGGTATTATGTGAATGGTTGGTTTAATATATAGACCATTAGGATAGATTTTGGCTTATTAACCCAAGTTATGTGGTATGAGCTATAGTCTTCATTAATGCTATTTGTCATGATAAGTGATGTGGATCACTTATATGTTGTAGGGAATTGTTAGTGGAACTTATTGAGAAGTTAAAAAACAAGCCAAGTCCTATTTTGTACAAGAGGAAACCCTTTTGGTACCAAAGGGTTGAGGTAACAGGGGTATTTATATTTCTTATTACTTTATTTTAGCTATTTTTGAATAAATATTACTTGCTATCATGCATTATATGTTTTAAAAGATTAAATGTGCTTCATAAGGGGTTATGGGGTACTACTTTGATTAAAGTACAAATATGTTTTCTAATTATTTAACAACAATATTTTTATGGAAACGAGATTTGTTTGCATGTATTGTAATCATAAAGAATAGAAGTTGCACTTAAGGAAGTGTAACTAAGTAAGGTACCTTAGATAGGCTAAGGAACCATTTAAGGGGGATTTATAAATGTTATACTATCTTAGAGTGTTGAAGTGGTCAATACTCGGGAAAGGTAGATACGAGTAAAACATGATTTTGATGGGAGTTCACCAATGAGAAGGTGTGGACATTTGATATTCTATGGCACACTGCCAGTACTCAGTGTTGCCTTATATATTGTGGGATCAGTACACTAAAGTAATTAGTGTATTGAGTATTCGACACCTCTCAATAGGGGAGCGAATCCGACATATGAAGTGTGAGATTGAGTGGCTAGGCTAAGGTAACCCTTACATAGAGAGTAAGTTGGGCTGGATTTGGGAGGGAGTTAGCTTCGACTGCTCAAGATTCACGTTGAAGGGGTATTGGTGGTTTGGTGGATTAGATCATACCTTAAATTATGTTTTGTGCCTGTGGAGGTACAAGTGGGTATAAGGTTTACTTGCGAGTTGATCAAAAGGCCATAGCGGCCTATGTCATGCATTCATGCATTTTAAATGGCTAAATTCTATACTATGTTGAATTTATTATTTATTTATTTTATTATGGCTTACTTTGTAATAATTAATGTAGATTTCTCTGTTATTGAGACTGTGGTTTTCTCACCCCTTTCTTTTCAATATTTCCAGGTCCAGACGAAGGAACTAGAGGAGGACGGGGAAAGGAGCAGAGCTAGGGGTTATTTGTGAATTTTAAAGAACTACAACTCCTTTCTTTTGAGAAAATACATTGTAATGTATTTAGAATTAGGGTGCCAGTAGGATGTGATTATGTGTATGTGTGTGAGTATGTGTGGATTGTATGGCTTGTATATGAATTTTTATTTGCTTGTAGACTTGTGGCTAGGAAACATGGCTATGGTGTATGGTTTTAATAGATTTATTTAGTAGACCAAGTTCTACTACAAGCAAATATTTATTTTGGTATATATGTGATTCCACAAGAAAATACAAAGTAGTTGCATTACAAATGGTGTGCTATGGGCAAACATACACCTTGGATAAAGAGAATGGGTGCGTGGGCCCCACAGAGATCTCTGAGCCAAGTAAAAATATTTAGCGTGTGTATTCATATGTGTATATGATATTTGGAATAGCGTGGGCCCCACAGAGATCTCTGAGCCAACTAAAAAACTGCACTTTTGCATTCGGGTGTCCAAATCTTAATCCGATCGTTGGATTTCTCTAAAATTTGGGTCATAAGTATAACTTTTTATAAGCTTCGTGTGGGCTTTAGAATCACATCGATCGGACCTTGGACAGAGAAATAGTTTACTCTGAAATTTAGTCCGGAGGAGCTCTCATGATAGCAAAAGTATGTCATGACAGCAACAGTGATGATGTTGCAACATGCATGAAATTCAATCTGTCTATTAGATCTTTTTAAAATTTGGTATGCTAATAGTACTCTTTAAAAGTGACATGTGGGTTTTGGAATCGCTTTGATCGGAGGTCGAATGATGAAATGGTGCATTCCGAAAGTTAGTTTAGAGGTGCTGTCATGACAGCTTTTTAACTGTCATGACACCAAAAATGACCAAACTTGTAACATATCTAATTTTTAATCCAATTGTTGGATCTTTTTGAAATTAGTTATACTTATAGTACCTTTGAATGTGACGTGTGAGCTTTAAAATTTCTTCAATCGGGGACTGGATGACAGAATGGTGCCTCCCAAAAGTTAGCCCGGGAGGGCTGTCATGACAGCAAATTAGTGCTATCATGAGAACATATTTTTACCTCACTTTTGCCTAGCTTGCTTCTATACGCTATAGGTAAAGCCTATAAATTTTTTATTTAAAAGAGGTTTTAAATGTTTACTTTGCAATCATGTATCTGCTTAGTGATCTAGATGGCTTGTTTCCTAAGTTGGTTTTAGGATTAACTCCTTAACCACACTTAGTTTATTTGAATTGTATGATTTTTGGATAACACTCAGGGTAAGTGTTACATTTGGTATCAGTTTTAGGTTTATGATTCCTCTTTCCTACTTGGAACCTTAAACACATTACTCTTATGTTCTTTCCCTTCTGCTACTAACTTGGACTCACATTTTTTTCTTTCCTTAGCTTGTTCCTTTTGGAGGGGAGAAAGGTCCATACACTTGTGGTTGTATGCCTTTTAGTTATAATATGGCTCAAAGGGGAAGAGATAGATCGAGGAATGAGGAACAACTACCACCTCTACCTCCTCTGCCTTCGCCTCTGCCTCTACTAGTACCATAGGGGATGGATGCAGTCATGGCTAGGCTACTTGAAGTGATGGTGGATATACAGCAAAATCTTAGAGGTCGTGCTGTTCTAGATCACATGTTGATCTAGGTGCTGTTCCAGATCAACATGGGCAGGGATCTTCTAATGCTGTGGGAGCTCATCGACTGGTTGCTGATAACTGAGAGGATGACATATCCGAACCTTGGAAGGAATTCTCTCGCTCTAATCTGACCATATATGATGGTAGTATGCTTAACGGGAAGTTAAGGAGTAGTTGGATCGGATGGAGCAGTTATTTACTGTAGAAAGGTGTATATTTGAGTAGAGGATTATCTTGGCCATGATGTAACTTGTTGGTGAAGCCAAGCATTGGTAGGATTCTGTTAAGCCCACAGATGGAAAATTTATGATTTGGGCCTAATTTAAAGAAATATTTTATGATTTTCACTTTCCACCAGTTTTAGAGATGAGAAAGAGGTAGAGTTTAATGTGTTTCAGCAGGGGGACTTAGATGAGGAGACTTTTATGAGAAAATTCAATTAGCTGCTTAAGTTCTCAATATATCTGAAGGCTTCTAATAATAACAAGTGGAAAGTAAAGAGGTTATTGGAAAAGATGAGGCCAGAATACCACCAGTGGTTGTCTTTGTTAGGTGAGGCGACATATGATGAGATGTGTAATCATCTAAGGATTATCACTTACCAAGGCTGAGACACAGAGAATAGCCAGAGTAGGGAAACACAAGGTCGATTTTCTTCTAGGTTGGCTCCTACTGGTAGTGTATCTAAGAGAATGGGTTTTAGCTCTAGTTCTTTTTCTGGTGGCTTCTTTAGAGACGAGTCTTCTTCTACTTTTGATAATTGGAATTTAAATAGGGATTCAAGATTTTTAGGTAATTGGGGTGGTAATATGAGATCTAGGGGTTCTCTTTTCTTTGGGAATGCTCCAGCACATTCTTCACAGGCCAGTCAGGCCTCAATTCTGAGCACAGTGAGGTCATCTTGCAATAGATATGGTAGGGTTCATTCTGGTCACCACTTTGCTTGCTATAAGGGTGGAAAGTTAGGCTGTTTGATCTGTGACTGCCTTGATTTGCATGAGAGTCAGACCGAAGAAACATGATTCCTGGTATAGTGTATACGGTATCTCAGGAAGAGGCTAGGAAGTCATCGAATCTGATTATTGGTATGGTTTCTATCTGTGGCCTTGATTTAAAAGCTTTTCTGATTGTGGTGCGACGCATTCTTTTATTTTTGCCGAGCACTTAGATAGAATAGGTATGCCTGTTGACCAATTGCCCCATGATATAGAAGTTTCCTCTACTCCTGGTTTAATCGGTCAATCCAGTGTGGTGTGTAGGACTAAGATGACTTTTAATGGGTGATCGACTTAGGTGAATATGATCAAATTACCTATGCAAGGGATTGATTTAATCATTAGTATGGATTGGTTGATAGCTTATGGTGCTGTCTTAGATTGTGTGGCTAAGATAGTGACTTTAGTAGAAGTACCGGAGGTGATTGAGGAATGCCTTGGTTATTCTTATTTTCTTTCTTCTTTGTAAGTTGAAAGGTTGATTGAACAGGGTTGTGAGGCTTATATGGTAGTGCTCGCTATCCAAGGATCTGAGTCAGGTAAAGTAGATGAAATTGAGGATGTTAGGGAGTTCCCGGAGGTGTTTTCAAAGGATATGTCAGGATTACCTCTAGAGTGTGAGGTTGAATTCTCGATTGACCTAGTACCAGGGACTCAGCTAATTTTAAAGGCTCCTTATAGAATGGCTCCTTCAGAGTTATTTGAGTTAAAGAAGCAGGTTGAGGAGTTGTTAGATAAGGGATTTATTAGACCCAGTGTTTCTCATTGGGGATCCCTTGTCTTATTTGTAAAGAAAAAGGATGGTAGTTTGAGATTTTGTATCTATTACAAGTAGTTGAATAAGGTTATAGTGAAGAACAAGTACCTACTGCCTCGCATCAATGATCTCTTGGATTAGTTGGTTAGTGCCACGATTTTATCTAAGATTGATTTACATTCAGGGTACTATCAGCTGAGGGTTAGTGAGAAGGATGTGGCAAAGGCAGCTTTCAGGACTCGATATGGCCATTATGAGTTTTTGGTTATGCCATTCAAGTTGACTAATGTGCCTGTAATTTTCATGGACTATATGAACCACATCTTTTGGCCATTCTTGGATTAGTTTGTGGCAGTTTTTGTTGATGATATACTGATCTACTCTAAAAATGAGGAGCAGCATGCTAAACACTTAAGGACTGTCCTAAGGTTTTTACGAGATCATAAGCTATATGCCAAGCTCAGTAAATGTGAGTTTTGGATAAGAGAGGTTAGATTCTTAGGACATATCATATTGGCAAATGGTATTGCAGATGATCTGTATAAGGTTGAAGCGGTCTTGTAATGGGAGAGACTGAAATTGATAATAGATATCTGTAGTTCTCTAGGTTTAGTAGGTTACTACCGATGTTTTATCAAAGGTTTCTCTCATATTTCTATGCCTTTGACTAGGCTCACAAGGAAGGATAGGCCATTTATATGGGATGATAGGTGTGAGACAGCTTTTCTTGAGTTGAACGAAAGGTTAAAGATAGCTTCAGTGTTGGTGATTCTAGATCCTTAAAAGCCTTATGACATGTATATTGATGCCTCTCATAAGGGTCTTGGTTGTGTTCTAATACAAGATGAGAGAGCAGTGGCATATACGTCTCAATAACTTAGGCCACATGAGGAGAATTATCCGATACATGATCTCTAGTTAGCTGCGGTGGTCTTTGCATTAAAGATTTGGCATCATTATCTTTATGGAACAAAGTTCAAGGTCTTAAGCGACCATAAAAGTTTGAAGTACCTGGTGGATCAAAAAGAGCTAAACATGAGATGGAGACGTTGGATGGAGTTTCTTAAAGATTATAATTTTGAATTTAAGTATCATCTGGGGAAAGCAAATGTGGTAGCAGATGCTCTTAGTCGCAAGACCTTACATGTAGCCTATTCAATGGTTTGAGAGCATAGATTGATGGAGACTTTAGTTGAGACTTCTTTGGGTATGACTGAGTTCTCCTTGAATAGTTTTAAGACTATAGTTATCTCTAATGAATTTTGGAAAGAGATACGAGATGCTCATCTTCAAGATTCGATTTTGTTAAAAATAAGTCAAGACATCGAGGATGGTGAGATAATAGACTATTGGTTTAGTGATGATAGGTATGTGGTTTTTAAGGATAGGGTGTGTATTTCCAACAATGAGTCTATTTGGAAGAAATTGTTGGATGAGGCGCATTGTAGTAGCTACAGCTTTCATCCCAGTGTTACTAAGATGTACCATGACATGCAGCATCATTGGTGGTGGACAGGCATGAAAAAGGATGTCACAGAGTATGTTAATAAGTGTTTGACCTGTCAGAAGGTCAAGATAGAGCACCAAAAGACATCGGGGTTGTTACAGCCTTTGGAGATTCCTAAATGGAAATGGGATAGTATTTCAATGGATTTTGTATCTAGTTTGCCAAGAACCCAGGCTAGTTTTGACTCTATTTGGGTAATTGTAGATCGTTTGACTAAGTCAGCACATTTCTTATCGATCAAGACCACCTATACGGTTGATAAGTATGCTGAGATCTACATTAAGGAGATTGTGCGACTATATGGGGTATCAAGGGATATTGTTTTAGACCGTAATCCTTGATTTACATCGAATTTATGGCAAGCTATACACAAGGCTATGGGTACGGATCTGAAGTTCAGTACGTCCTATCATCCACAAACGAATGGACAAACTAAGCGGACAATCCAGACATTAGAGGATATGTTGAGGTCATGTGCCTTAGAGCTTCAGGGAAGCAAGGATAAGCATTTGCATTTGGCAGAGTTTGCTTATAATAATAGTTATTATGCCAGTATTCATATAGCATCTTATGAAGCATTGTATGGAAGATGGTGTAGATCACCTCTCTGTTGGTATGAGTTGAGTGAGAGGACAATCATAGGATCGGATGTGGTAGATGAGACCACAGAGAAAATCAAATTGATCTAACAAAATCTTTATATGACGCAAAGTAGACTGAAAAGTCATATAGATAATCATCGTAAGGACCTGTCTTTTGAGGTTGGGGATCATGTGTTTCCCAAAATTTCCCCATTGATGGGCATTAGATGCTCAGTTTGGGCTAAGAAGTTGTCTCCTTGATATATGGGTCATTTTGAGGTTTTAAAGAAAGTTAGGTGGTGGCTTATCAATTGGCATTGCTGCCTCAATTAGCAGGTCTACACAATGTGTTTCATGTGTCACAGCTGAAGAAGTACCAGCCAGACCCATCGCATGTGATAAAACATGAGGAGGTTGAAATTCAAGAGAATTTAACCTACCGGACTAAACTAGATCGTATTGTGGATACTAAGGATAAGCATCTCAGAAATAAGATAATTCGATTGGTAAAAGTGATTTGGAAAGGGATAGCTCCGGGAGATGCAACTTGGAAGATTGAGGATTAAATGAGGAAAGAGTATCCATAGTTGTTTCCTTAAGTATGTTTCTCTCTATGATTCATGAATTAGCTTGGATTTTGAGGATAAAATCCTTTTTAAAGGAGGGGAGAATGTAACATTCCAAAATTTTAAGACTCGAATTTAAAAATAATAATAATAATAAAATAATAAAATATTTAAAATTAAATTTAAATTAAGAATAATTTGATAGACGTCTAGAGTTTGAATTTTTCTCATCAAAATTTTAGTTTTATTTTATTTTTAATTATGAAAAAAATTACCAAAGTTGACCTGGGCTTTGTGTTATAATAAAAAAAATGTTGGGCCCTTTCTTGTAATTTTCCCCAAAGTGTTAGATCAGCATTTTAAACAGCAAACTAGATGCAGAAATAAAAATGAAAATGCAAAGAAGGAAAGGAAACGCACGATAGAGAGAGAGAGAGGAAGAAGAGAGGAGAAAGAAAGGGAGTTAGGCTTGGATCTAGGAGGCTTTACAACCATTGCGAGCTTGATTACATAATAAGTAAACTCCCTACTTCAATACTCTTCCTTCCTTCTTGATTTTCTTCAATTTTTGGAAGAGGGAATTTCTGGATTTTGATCTCAAAGGCTTTATTCTCATAAGCTTTGGTTTCTTTGGATCCTAGGGAGGATGTTTTGAGTTTCTATGTAGTGATCCAATGTTTTGAGTGGATAATTAGATAAAAAGAGGTGTTTTGGGCACAAATTAAACCCTAAGAGGTTGGGTTTTCCTCCTCAATAGTTTAAGTCTATTGATTTAATTATAATTTTACTATTTGAGCCCAATAAGACTTAAATTAAGGTTTGGTTTTCATTATAAGGGCTAATGGTAAAAGTTGGTGACACCAAGTGAAGGTTTTTAATGGATTAAAAATTATATGGATTGAAAATTAGCCTAGTGATAGCTAATAAATGGTTTTGGTGGTTAAGTGGTATTATGTGAATGGTTGGTTTAATATATGGACAATTGGGATGGATTATGGCTCATTAACCCAAGTTGTGTGGTATGAGCTATAGTCTTCATTAATGCTATTTGTCATGATAAGTGATATGGATCGCTTATATATTGTAGGAAATTGTTGGTGGAACTTATTGAGAAGTTAAGAAACAAGCCAAGTCCTATTTTGTATAAAAGGAAACCCTTTTGGTACCAAAGGGTTGAGGTAATAGGGGAATTTATATTTCTTATTACTTTATTTTAGCTATTTTTGAATAAATATTACTAGCTATCATGCATTATATGTTTTAAAAGATTAAATATGCTTTATAAGGGGTTATGGGGTACTACTTTGATTAAAGTACAAATATGTTTTCTAATTGTTTAACAACAATATTTTTATGGAAACGAGATTTGTTTGCATGTATTATAATCATAAAGAATAGAAGTTGCACTTAAGGAAGTGTAACTAAGTAAGGTACCTTAGATAGGCTAAGGAACCATTTAAGGGAGATTTATAAATGTTATACTATCTTAGAGTGTTGAAGTGGTCAATACTCGGGAAAGGTAGATACGAGTAAAACATGATTTCAATGGGAGTTCATCAATGAGAAGGTATGGACATTTGATATTCTATGGCACACTGCCAGTACTCAGTGTTGCCTTATATATTGTGGGATCAGTACACTAAAGTAATTAGTGTATTGAGTATTCGACACCTCTCAATAGGGGAGCGAATCCGACATATGAAGTGTGAGGTTGAGTGGCTAGGCCAAGGTAACCCTTACATAGAGAGTAAGTTGGGCTGGCTTTGGGAGGGAGTTAGCTTCAACTGCTCAAGATTCACGTTGAAGGGATATTGGTGGTTTGGTGGATTAGATCATACCTTAAATTATGTTTTGTGCCTGTGGAGGTACAAGTGGGTATAAGGTTTACTTGCGAGTTAAAGAGTGCCAAGGGGCATTCTATTGGTCATAAAAGGCCATACCGGCCTTTGTCATGCATTCATGCATTTTAAATGGCTAAATTATATACTATATTGAATTTATTGTTCATTTATTTGATTATGACTTATTTTGTAATAATCAATGTAGATTACTAGACCAAGTTTCCACTACAAGCAAATATTTATTTTGGTGTATATGTGATTCCATAAGTAAATGCAAAGTGGTTGCATCGCAAATGGTGTGCTATGGGCAAACATACACCTTGGATAAAAAGAGTGAGTGTGTGGGCCCCATAGAGATCTCTGAGCCAAGTGAAAATATTTAGCGTGTGTATTCATATGTGTGTATAATATTTGGAATAGTTTTTAGCCACTCTTGTGTAATTTATGCCTTTTGGGGGTTTAGGGTCCATTTTGGGAAATGGCACCTGGGTGGAAAAATTTTGGTATAAAGGGTTTTTCTATCATTTAAATGTTCTATCAGGTATTTTTAGTCCTATTTGACGTGTCCGAAGTGGTCTCACAGGTTTGTGATCATTAGGATGAGATTTGGATAATTTTGAAAATGGTTTTTACTAAAAAACTGCACTTTTGCATCCGGGTGTCCAAATCTTAATCCGACCATTGGATTTCTCTAAACTTTGGGTCACAAGTAAAACCTTTTATAAGCTTCGTGTGGGTTTTTGAATCAAGTCTATCAGACATTGGATGGAGAAACGGTGCACTTTGGAATTTAGTCTAGAGGAGCTGTCATGACAGCAACAATGATGATGTTGCAACATACACGAAATTTAATTCATCTGTTATATCTTTTTAAAATTTGGCATGCTAATAGTACTCTTTAGAAGTGACATGTGGGCTTTAGAATCACTCCGATCGGAGGTTGGATGATGAAATGGTGCACTTTGAAAGTTAGTCCGGAGGTGCTGTCATGATAGCAAAAATGACCAAACTTGTAACAGATCCAATTTTTAATTCGACCGTTGGATCTTTTTGAAATTTGGTACACTTATAATACCTTTGAATGTGACTTGTGAGCTTTAAAATTTCATCGATTGGGGATTGGATGACAGAATGGTGCCTTCTAAAAGTTGGCCCAGGAGGGCTGTCATGACAGCAATTTAATGTTGTCATGACAGCAATTTAATGTTATCATGACAGCATCTTTTTATCTCGCTTTCTATAACATCTCTAAAACTCGCATCTATCAAATTGCTTGTTATGCAGTAACATAATTTATGAAATTGGATATTTTAGAAAATATTTTAAGCATAAAAGTTAAGGTTGATTTTATAATTTTAAATTGAGAGATTTATTTGAGGTAGATTAAAGGATTAATTATTTCTTCTCTTTTCCAGTTGTGAAACCAAATAGAATAAATATCAATTAAATTGAAAGTCAGTGAATGTATGATATTAAAGGTTAGTTAATAAATTATTATGAGATTAGCACGTTGCTTCCATCAAATTCATTTTATTATTTATATATATATATATATATCTTCATTCATTCATTTGTGTCAACAATTAAAGAATAGATGGCAGCAACTCTATTAAAATATATAAGAATAGATGATTAAAATATATTTATATATAAGAATAGATCATTCGGTGGATTATCTCTACATTCAAGTATAATTAAAAAAAAAAGAGAAATACCGACTAGGGAAGCCAAAACTTTATTAGGTGGCAGCAACTTAGATTAGGTGTTATGGAATTAGAATCAAAAGGAAGAGAAATGGATTAGGTGGCAGAATTTCTTGTTTAAGAATTCATTTTCGGTCAATGAGAAAAGAAAGACCACCGTTTCTATTGCTCCTATATATACCCCATTAGTCTTGTACTCTTTCATATCATTTCTTTCTTTCTACAAACAAAACCGAGAGAGTAAGAGTGTGAGAAAGACTTGAGTAGGTCACGGAGGGAGAAAAGAAGAAGCAAAAGAAAAGTGATCTAGGATAATAAGCAGAAAGAAATATTATCAAGCTAGAGAATCTAAGGTAGCAGAACTTATACTTCCTCTAGTATATAAATTTGGTTCTGCATGTGTTGAATTGCTTAATGTTAATGAATGCTGCATATATGTAAATGATATACTTTAAATGCTGTAACATGATTTCCGAAATGCAAAGCTAGAAAGTATCTCTTTTCCTGCCATAATTCTGTTCTAGTAGATATTTGTGCATAAAGTTGAATGTGTGTTTGTGAATTAAAATATGTGGACCAAATATATATATCTTTAGTAAGTGTACGTTTTGCTATTGAGATTTTCATAATCTCATTCCCCAAAATTTATTAACCATGTCAGGGCCCAGCTCAAGTAAAGACAAAGGAAAAGCTAATGAAGTTTGAAATCTATGGATTTGTCCTAAATAGTTTTGTGTAAATATTAGAGTACGTGTGTTTTAAGTTTGGCCTGTAAACTTCTGAATGCTGCAGTTGTAATATGACATAATGTGCTTCTGGACCATGTTGAGTTATTTTGGACTGGTTTGTAATGGCCAAAACACAAAAAGTCAACCTAGTTGTAAATAAATGACTGTGTAAGTTAAAAATGCGTATGTTTCCTATAACAGAGTTTTTGTGTTGATATTGACTTTTAGAAAAACCATAAAATTTTATTACTAGTTAATAGACATTTTAAGTTTCAAATGATACTTAGATCACGTTATTTGAGTTAGTAAATCTTGAGATATGATTTTTCAAATATACAAGTCCAGAAATAAGAATAAAGCATTAGGTCCAGAATAGAGATTAGGTATCAATGTAAAAACTGTATTAATAGGGCCATGAAAAATTCAGCTAAATATTTTCCTAATATGTTAGACTTATCCAGCTTTCAAACAAATCAAAAATCACATAAAAAAGTGTTTTCTAGAATTAATGGTGAATTTTCAAAGTTTACATAGGAATTCTGAAATAAGCTAAGTGTCCAAACTGAATAATTAACTTGCACGAATTAACTGTATAAATTGGGCTGAGATATGTTCAGTTTAATATTTTTCTTTTATTAACAACACTTTGAGATTTCTGAAAAGCCCAAGATCATAATATTTGGATCTCTACAACTTTAGATATTATTTTTCCAAGTGAAGGTATAAAAATCTGGATCCAAATAATAGATAAACATAGGTGTTGTTAAGAAATAAGAAAGGAGTAGCAAACGTACAGGTTCAAGCCCATTTATACAATTATGTTTTCTAGCTAAATCATAGGCACTTCATTTGAATAAGAGTAAATCAAATTATATAGTCTTTTAAATATATATATAATAAAATCTGAAAAGAAGATAAATTAAATTTTCCTAAGTTCATGGAATAAATTATAAGGGATATTATTTGTAATCTAGTTTTGTTATATGTCACTTATAAAGAAATTGTAAGTTTGTAATACGATAATACAAGAATCCACTCAATTCAATATTTTTAGGCTTAGTTAAGAATAGTATTACATGATATAATTATTAATTTTGAATGCAATTGATTCATATATAGTTCAAAGTTATTTCCTATTTAGTCCAGAAATGTAAATAATGCCTTTAGAAATGAGCTGTGACACTTTTACCTAGCTTACTTCCGTGTGCTATAGGTAAAACCTATAAATTTTTCTATTTAAAAAAGGTTTTAAATGTTTACTTTGTAATCATGTATCTGCTTAGTGATTTAAATCGTTTGTTTCCTAAGTTAGTTTTAGGATTAACTCTTTAACCACACTTAGTTTATTTGAAATTGTGTGATTTTGGATAACACTTGGGGCAAGTGTTACACAAGCCTACTATCTATAGTCATTGGCCCTATATGCTATTCAAATGACCACAACAACTTCCTAACTCATTTATTTGCCTAATTTCCACCATTCTAACCTAACTTATAGGCTATTTTGTGCCTAAATCCTCAAAGCTTAACCATTTAACTTCATATTAGTCACAAAACCCTAATGTCGTATTTGATAATCCTTTTTAAACCTTTCTTTTAAATTCTAATGCCTTAAAATTCCCTAGTTCGATTTCTAAATTGATGCAATTTAATGAAAATAGGGTAGAAATGAAGCTTAGGGTTGCGCATTACTTACTTGACAAGTTACTAATCAAAGCAATCTCCCGAGTATCGAATATTGCAAGCCTTAGCAAAGCCAAGCTTCCTCTCCTCCTTAGATGCATTTTTCACACCTCTCCCTTCTAATTTTATGAGTTGATAATGTCAGTTTTATGTGATTTTGCACCATGTGTTGCGGCACAAATAGCTTTAATCATGGCGCGGGGTACAATAAGTTCAATCTCACTTGTGCTCGCGTGTCATGTCTCGAACTATTGTTCTACCATTCAATCCTATCAATACAACAACCAATCAATATGAAATACTAACTCAACATCCCAATCATGATCAATCCATTAATTATAAATCTACCCCTAATAAGTAACTAACTCCATAAATTGAAATTCAGGATGTTACACATATTGTATATTTACATAGGCAATGATCAACCATCCTTATACCCCCTTTATTTCTTTTGACTGAAACCATGTGCTATAACATTGAATACGGCTCCATTGTATGACTGAACTATCTAAGCTCACCAATCATGAGGTATGATCTGGCTAAAGATCACATGACTTACTCTCAAACCATGGCTTCCCCCGCTCTTGAATCTTTAGGGTGTCATATACCCTAAGCTATTCTTCTTGATAAAATGGTGAAGATAGCTAGGTTTTAGTCCTTGACAAACTATGAGATAGTCCCTCAACAAACTATAGGACAAGCCTTCCCCTATGCCCTGAGGGCAGCCAAAATGCCATATAGATTTTCTCTACTCACAATCCCTAGGCGAACTCCCTCCCAATGATCATGCCATTATAATGCTCACCATTTCTTTTTACAATCTCATTCTTCATTATTAACATGTTGGGCTCATGTAAATTTGCTACCCAAGTGAGTATCTAAATCAATTTCACATATACCACATAATTCATCCATACATATTTATTTCATCATACATGTTCATAGTTTGAAAACTCATTTTGACTTTAATTTCACATTTCAAATCAATTATAACATTATGCATACTCAAATTTGAAACACTTGTAAACCTAACAATTCACAACTAATAATCAATTAACATACAACTACCCAAAATAGGGTTCCCCTGGTTACCTCAAACCTTTGAGAGGTCAAAGGTTTATCCCTTAATACTAAGCTTCCAAGCTTGATGTTCCCAAGCCAAAATGGTATTCAAGAGCTCAGTCTATAATTATTCAAGTTAAACTTCATCAACATTGTCAAGAGCATACTATCAACTAATACTTTCACTTCTCCATTACCTAACAACATTAATTTTTACCTTCAGGCTTATCTATTAGTTTTTTTAATTCCTTTTAGTCCCCAATAGCATTAATGATCTATTAAACTCCCATTAATGGCATTAAACTCTTCCAACGACCCTTATTAATGCTAAATTTGCATATTAATGGGGTCCAACAATTCAAAATATCAAAACTCATTATTTCCAAGTTTAGATACTTAATTCTACTCCCATTAATTTGATTTGAGTCAATAAATTTGGACCCATAACATATATGGATTGAAAATCATCTCCCACTATCAAAACCTAACCAAAAACTTCATAATGTGGAAGAGAATGGAGGAATGGAGTTTAGGGTACTTACCTTAAGTGTTTTTAGCTTCAAAATACTCCTAATATCATCCAAGAACAAAACCTAGTAGAGTATAAGTCATCCTCTTTATTTTCTCCGTTCTCTTTTTTCTGTTTCTCCTCAGTTTGCTAGTTAAAATTGCATAAATTGGGCTATGTGCCATAATGGATGTTGCACGTGTGATGGCTCATAGCACAGAGAGGTCCCCTCTTACTTTAATTGTGTCTGTACGCTGTGGTGAATGCATTTCATGCCGTAGCATGTGGCACAGAAATACTTCTTCCTTGTTGTCTTTTCCTTTCAATGCTTGGTTAGCCCAACTTCATGCTGGACCTATAATTAAGCTGAAATATAACCCAAAATCAGTCATTAGACCTCCCTAACTACACACCACATCAAATTTCTTAATTATCATAATTAAGCTTAGTTAATTTGGGGATTAAAATTCAAGATGTTATAAAAATAGTGCACACCAAAAGTTTACTTTTGTGAACTACTGTATGACAGTAGAAAACATCATGTGCACCATAGCGAATGACACAAAAAGGGAGCCCATGACTTTATGCACATGCCGCAACACATATGGTGTATGCTGCGGTGCTTGTTCCTTCTTCTGATCTTGTTCCTTTTGTTTTAAATCATGTGTTAGGAGTGATAAATGCAAGAACTAGTTTTTACTGTGCATTACTTTGATATGTGACCGATTTCAATTGGCTTTATTAAAGAAGTCTTGGGTTCCTAAGCATTTTATATTGAATTTTTCTTTAGTTATGTATTATATGGTGTGATGAATTTGTTAACCCCTTTTTATACCAGATTTGTGGTGAGACTACAGTTTGATACAGGGAGAGGTTATAGTAAACACTTTATGTTAAACTTGTTAGTAATGCATAATCAGTTTAATTATATAGATATGTGAGATTACAATTTTAAATTATTAAAATAATAGTTGTAAATTACTTATGAGATAGTTGTATATAGGGTAAAAGGGCAAAAATACCCATAAAGTGGTCAACTAAAACACCCAATAGTCCAAAGTGAGAAAAATGAAGAAAATACCTATAATGTTACCAGTGTTAGTGCAAAAGTGACCAAACCGTTAACTTTGTTCTAATGCTATTACTTTTCACCATTAAATACTGATTGTGCTTACCAAGTATCAGTCATTGCTAAGGTAGACTAAAAAGGGACAAAAATACCTATGAAGTTGTCATCTAAGAGCATCCAATAGCCTTGAGAAAAAGGGAAAGAAATACCAATAACATTACTAAAGTTGGTGTAAAAGTGATAAATCTATCAAATCCCTTAAATGCTTGACCATTTAATAGATGCCTATGGAAAGGCTAACCATTTTTTTAACATGGACAAAAAAATATTGGCAAGTGAAATTCTATGGAGGTTGATCAGTTATCATATAAATATTGTGTGGAAAAATGTCATTTTGACTGAACACCAAGTTAAATTGCTCACTTCTTTGCAATAGTGACAATGAGTGGAGAGGTGTGCTTAGTCTATAGGGACATCAAGTTATATGTGCTTAGTCTTTATAGCAATGACGATAAGTGATGAAAACTATTTAAGAATTTTGAACTTATCATGAATGAAATTGCTTAAGGTTGTGACAATATTCTTAAGGTAAGCAACATAGGAGGTGTCTTAATCTCAATCCTTAATTGTGTACAGCCTATCACATTATATTAAATCTTAAGTTTTACAGACAAGAAAAGTGAGTAGGGAGGGAGGGAGGAATAAAGGGATAGGATATGTTAGTGAAAAAAAAAGATTTAGTAGGATACCTTATTGATCAACCTTTGTAGAAATTGACCTGAGAATATTTTTTGCATACATCAGCAAAAAAATGGTCAACTTCCACTTAGTTATCAGCTACACGATCAACATTTAAAGGATTAATGGATTGGTCACTTTTGCACTAACTTTGATAATGTTATGAGTATTACCCTTTTCTCACTTTAGGCTACAGGATGCTCTTGGACATCGACTTCATGGATATTTTGCCTTTTTTTAATCCATGTTAGCAAAGTCTAACATTCAGTAGGCACAGTCAGCATTTAATGATGAAAACTAACAATGCTAGGGCAAAGTTAACAGTTTCATCAATTGTACACCTATTCATATAACGTTATGGGTATTTATACCTTTTTCCTCACTTTAGGCTACTGAGTGCCCCTAGGCGATCCCTTTGTAGTTTTTTTTACCCCTTTATCCTTGTATATAATTGTGTTAAACTTGTAATTCATGATCAATTTAACTATTGGATATGTGAAGTTATAGTTATAAAAAGTTAAAGTAATAGTTGTAAATTATTGATGAAGTAATTATAAACAATTAGTATTAAACTTGATTAGTAACACATGATCAATTTAACTATTAGACATGTGAAGTTACAATTATAAAATATTGAAGTAATAGTTATAAATTATTGATGGGGTAGTAGTAAATTAAACAATTAGTGATAAACTTTATTAATAATGCATGATCGGTTTAAATGTTAGATTTAGTTATATATGTAAAGTGTTGAACTGATAGTTATAAATTATTAATAATGTATATAATTAATATTAAACTTATAATGCATTAACAGTTTAATTAGTGGATATGTGAAGTTATAGTTGTAAAAAGTTGAAATGATAGTTGTAAATTATTACTAATTGATAAAGTAGCTATAAATTATTTGATTAATGCATTTTTAATAGGAGCATTATTGTCTTTGCACTTCAATTTTAAATTACACTTAGGTCCTATAAGGTACCTGACTATAATTTTTAAATTTCATGAGACTTATTTATAAATAAATTTGTTTCACGGAACCTATATTTAATTTTCCCCAATATTTATATTTACACATTCTCTATTCTTAAATATCAGTCATTAATACTTATAAATAAAATTAGATAATAATATAAAAAATTGATTACTAATTTTAGTTATATTAATGATCAAAATTGAGATAATTTATGTAAAGAGAAATGATAAAAACTCCTGTGTTTGAAAGAAGATGTAATTATTTTGTTTGAAAAAATCATTTTGAATTTTTCACTTATTGATGTTTTCTACTAAAATGAAAATAAGAATTTTTCACTAGGGGCCCAAAGAAGAAAATTTTGGAGCCCAAGTTAAAGAAATTAAATCTAAGAAGAAAATCTAAACAAGTCATATTCGTTGTAGCGAAAATGCATTTCATTGTAGCGAAGTATTATTTTAGTAAAATACACAGTTTTAACTCTCAACAAATTTTTAGGGATTGGGCATCTCATTTTTATGCATTCTCCACCTGCAGCAATTATAGAATGTTTAGGAAGAGCAACAAGAGCTAAAGAAGGGTTGGAGAAGCTTGGGTTTAGTGGAAAATCAAGGGTTTCGCTCAATATTACTTTGATTAAGCTTTTCTTCTCTTTCTTCTCTTTACTTTGCTGTATATATTATTAATTTTCTTGTCATGGAAGCCATATGTGGCCAATTTTCTCTTAATCTAGGGAAGCTACAAACTGATTCTTGGATTAGAGCATGTTTAAACCATTTATTTGAGCTTAATATTAGTTTTGTTTACTTAATCTTGTGCTTATTTATCTACTTAATACTTGATCACCATTGAGTATGAATTTGGAGGTTTGGGTTTTTCCTTGGAAGAGAAAAATCTAAATTTGACCATTAGATTAAGTAATGTGGGATTAGAATTTATTCTAATTTGTCAATAGGATAGGAATATACTTATTGGACCCATGTAATCACATTAAAGTGGATTTATGCATTTTTGCCTTTTGGGTAATTGTGTTAGGAATAACATATTAATTCAAGAGAGGGGTGTGATTAATCAAAAAATAATTATTCATATTAATACTGTAGATTAACAAATTAATATTAAGTGAATTTATTTAGGTAATTACATGCTCTATGAAATGAAGAAAGGATTAACCACCTTAGGTTGCCTTGATTATTTGTAGTTGAGATTTTAATTTTAGTACACTCATATAATTTCAATTTCTTATTTTGAAATCTCAAATCCAAATTTTGTTTTGCTTGACTTAAATGAAAATGGAGAATTTATTACCTAATTACTAATTCACTTGATTCTTTGTGGCATCGACCTTGATTTATCATGTACTATTTTTATGACCCATACACTTATGAAATTCAGTACATAATTGTGTGCATTAAGTTTTTGGCACCATTGCCAAGGAATCTAAGCAATTGGTAATTAGAAATAGAGGACCTTGAGTAGTTTTAGCTTGAGCATTTATTTTTTTTTCATTTTTTTCGTTGTTTGTTTAGTTAGGTCATTGATCTTCTTCTTTGTTCTTGTAGGTCTATTTTATATGTCACGCAAGGCTAAGTCAGAAAAGACACCTTTTAGAACAAGGAGTCTCAAAGAAATCTTGAAAGTTATTTAACCTCAAATTCAACCTCTAACTGGTGAAAAAGATACAAATGAAGAGATAGCCACGGATGAGAATGATAGGCTATGTGTTACCAATTTCTTAGGTAGACAAGCTAGAGGATACTAGTTTGGGATTAAAATTCCTAATTTCTAAGCAAACAACTTTGAGATTAAGTAAAACATGCTTAAGATGATTAAGATGAATAGGCAATTTGTGAGAAATCAAGATGAGGATCTTAATAGACATTTGGTGAACTTTCTTGACATAAGTGACTCATTCAAGCAAAATGGGGTTCCTCAACATGTCATCCATCTTTGCCTCTTCTCTTACTCCTTACAAGGGAAAGTTAAGGATTGGCTCAACAATTTGGATGAGGGTAGTGTCTCATCATAAGAGGATATGAAAAGCAAGTTCAAAAGTAGATTTTTCCCACACAACAAGATTGTTGATTTTAGAGCTAACATTCTCAATTTTAATCAATAATTTAGTAAACATTTATCTGAAGCTTGGGAATGGTTTAAGCAATTGGTGAAGTAGAGTCCTATATATAATCAAGAGAAATGGGTTTTGATTCAAGTTTTTAATAGCTAGTTGACACCTGAATCCAAGTCTAAAATAAATTTAGTCACTAATGGTGGGATCACAAAGCAATCTGTGAACTATGTTTAGAACTGTTTACATGATCTTGCCATTGATTACATCTAGAACAACAATGAAAGAAGACTTAAAAGACCATAACAAAGAGTTACTAATGACTCTTCATCTTCCCAAGTGGTAGCTTTACTTTAGATTTTTAGTAAGAGATTTGATCGTCTAGAAGCACATGTTGATTAAAACAATGGTGGGCCTGTAGGAGCTCATGCCATATATGCTCAATGTGACTATTATGGAGATACACATGCTATTTAACATTGCCATCTTTCTTAACAAGTTGAGATGGCAAATTATGTTAGAAATTATCGTGGTAATAATCAAGTCAATCCATTTTCAAACACTTATAATCCTAGGTAGCATTAAAATCCTAACTTCTCTTGGAAAAATAGTGCAACTGGTAATCAAGCTTCATCTTTTTATGCAAGGCCAACTAATCCTCCTGGTTTCTCACAAGTTAGAAAGCAAGTTATACCAACTAAAGAGTCAAGAGTTAACTTAGAAGAAGTGATGGAAAAATTAGTAGAATCTCATATCAAGAATAGTCAAGAACAAGCTACCATTAATGCAAGAGTTGATTCATCTTTAAAGAATGTTGAGGTTCAAATGGAGCAAATTGCAACTGTAGTGACTGCACTTTATAAAGGGGGATTGCCAAGTAATACGAAGAATAATCCTCATAAAGAAGGAAATGAGGAGTATAAAGCAATTACCTTAAGGAGTGGAAAGCAATTATCTAAAATTTCCTCTCCTGCATCTGAGTTTACACCTAAGCCAGAAGTTGATTAAATTGAGTAAGAGGTATCTTCTACACCTACTAAAGTTAAAGTTGTGATTGTTGAAGATTACATTAAGAAGGAGTCTTCAAAGGAAGCAATGACAACATCCAAGAAGAAAGGACTAACTAGTGATCATCTTTCTTAGGTACCACCATTATTATTCCCTCAAAGATTTTAAAAGAAGGCATCAGAAGATCAATATAAAAAATTCTTGAGAATCTTCAAGCAATTGTACATCAACATACCTCTCATTATAGCTTTAGAACAAATGCCTCAATATGCTAAATTCTTGAAGGAGATGTTGAGTAAGAAGAGGAGGTTGAGTGAATGTTAAACATTGTACTTACTGAAAGCCATTCTCTTGAACAAATTACCTCTAAAATGCCATGATCAAGGTATTTTTTTCAATTCCTTTTGTGATTAGAGATTAAATTCAAGGTGGGGCATTAGGTGGTTTAGGCTTAAGTATCAACTTGATATCACTTTCTATGTTTAGAAAATTGCAACTTGGTGAAGCTAGTCCTACTTTAGTAACTCTTCAATTACCTTATAGAAGTTTGGCATTTCTTAAAGGAAAATTGAGGATGTGTTGGTCAAGGTTGATAAATTTATCTTTCTTGTTGACTTCATTGTCTTGGATTGTGATGAAGATAGATATCTCCCACTCATTATGGGTAGACCATTTTTAGCTACAGCATGAGCTCTCATTAATGTTGAGAGAGGAAAGATCAGATTTATAGTGAACATGAAAAAGTTAGCTTCAACATGCATAAAGTAATGAAGTATCCTGGGGAATCTAAAATTTATTCTAGAGTGGATATTTTAGAGGAGGTCATTTAAGAGACTTTAGAGTTCTTTATTGTGAAAGACTCATTACATGTTGTATTATTAGAAGATGATGTGGTTAAAAATGATGATATTATTGAATGCAAGAAATTACTTTAAGCAACTCCTTAGTTTCTCAATTCAAGAAGAGTATTTGAATCTCTAGAATTGGAATCTAGGAAAGCTTCTTCTTTGAAGCCTTCAATTGAATAAGTACCAACTTTGGAGCTTAAACCCTTACCACCACAACTTACTTATGCTTATTTGGGTAAATATAAGACATTGCTTGTTATCATTTCTTTTGCTTTATCTGATGATCAAAATGAGAGGTTACTCAAAGTTCTTCAGGATCACAAGTGAGCTTTGGGATAGACAATTGCAAACATTAATGGTATCAGTCCTTTTATTGTGATGCATAAAATTTTTTATAAGATGACCATAAGAAATCTATTCAAAACCAGAGAAGGTTGAATCTTATGATGAAAAAAATAGTAAAAAAAATTATTAAGTGGCTAGATGCTGGGATAATCAATCCCATTTTTGATAATGCATGGGTTAGCCTAGTGTAAAGTGTTCCTAAGAAAGGAGGAATCACAGTAATTACCAATGAGCAAAATGAGTTCATTCCAACTCAAATAGTTACTGGGTGGCCTATTTGCATGGATTAAAGGAAGTTGAATGATGTCACAAGGAAAGATCATTTTCCTCTTCTATTCATTGATCAAATGTTAGATAGACTAGCTGGTAAAGAGTTCTTTTACTTTTGGAAGGTTATTTAGGCTACAACCAAATTGTATAGCTCCTAAGAACTAAGAGAAAACTAGTTTTACTTGTCCTTATGGCACATTTTCCTTTAAAAGGATGCTATTCAATCTTTGCAATATACTCGCCACTTTCAAAAGGTGCATGATGAGCATCTTCTCTGATATGATTGAAGAGATTATGAAAATGTTTATGGATGATTTTTCTATTTTTAGAGAATCATTTAAATAGTGCTTGTCTAACTTAAGAAGAGTTTTGAAAGGATGTGAGGAGACTAACCTTGTGCTTAATTGGGAAAAATACCATTTTATGGTAATTGAAGGTATTATTCTAGGTCATAAATTCTCCAAGAAGAGTCTTAAGGTTGATCAAGCTAAGACTTCAATTATTGAGCAATTGCCACCACCCATTAATATAAAGGCTGTGAGAAGTATCTTAGGGCATACTGGCTTCTTTATCGATTTATCAAGGACTTCTTTAAAATTTTAAAGCCTTTATCTCAACTACTTGGAAAAAACACTCCTTTCAATTTCAATGAAGAGTGTACAAAGGCCTTTAAAGAGTTGAAAAGTAGATTAACATTTTCCCCTATCATTGTTGCTCTTGATTGGGCACTACTTTTTGAAGTCATGTGTGACGCAAGTGACTTTGCTATTGGAGCGATGCTTGGATAAAGGTGTGAAAAGATTTTTCATCCTATCTACTATACAAGCAAAACATTAGCTAGAGCATAGGTAAATTACTCAACTACTGAAAAAGAAATGATTGCTATTGTTTTTGCTTTTGAAAAGTTTAGAGTTTATTTGATGGGTGCTAAGGTTATAGTTTTTATTGATCATGTTACTATTAGATATTTGTTGAATAAGAAAGAATTTAAACCTAGGCTTATTAGATAGATTTTGTTGTTGCAAGAATTTGATGTAAAAATTGTTAGTAGGAAAGAAATTGAAAATCAGGTTGCTAATCATTTCTCTAGACTTGTATATGTTTTTGATTGTGGAGATGACTTGTTGATTGCAAAATTTTTTCTTGACGAGCAATTATTTATTGTTGGTACTTGTGATTTACCATGGTATGTGGATATTGTGAATTATCTTGTGTGTAAAGTGTTACCTCCTAATTTACCACCTTTTCAAAAGAAGAAATTTTTGCATGATGTTGACTTTTATATTTAGGATGAACAATTTTTGTTTAAAAGATGTGATGATTTGATCACTAGAAAATGTGTTCTTGGAATAGAACAAGAAGCCATTTTAGATACATGTCATGCATCTACATATGGGGATCATTATGTAGGATAAAGAACTGCATTTGAAGTACTTGAGTTTGGTTTTTATTGGCCTTCCTTGTTTAAAGATGCTCACTAATTTGTTATCAAGTGTGATGGATGTCAAAGAACAGGGAACATTTCTAGGAGACATGAGATGCCTTAGTCTAGGGTTTTAGAAGTAGAACTGTTTGATATTTAGGGTATGGATTTCATGGGGCCATTTCCTTCTTTTAGAGGAAATAAATACATGCTTGTTTGCTGTAGAGTATCTGAGCAAGTAGGTAGAGGCTAAGCATGTCAATCAGATGATGGTAATACTGTGATTCAGTTTTTGAAAAAGAACATCTTTACATTTAGTACTTTTCAAGCCATTATCACTGATAAGGGCACACACTTCATTAACAAGCAATTCAAAGCTCTCTCGTCAAAGTATGGAGTCCATCATCGGATTTCCCTTGCTTACCACCCACAAACCAATG
Source organism: Prosopis cineraria (assembly GCF_029017545.1). Classification (NCBI taxonomy): domain Eukaryota; kingdom Viridiplantae; phylum Streptophyta; class Magnoliopsida; order Fabales; family Fabaceae; genus Prosopis; species Prosopis cineraria. The sequence continues at coordinate 21,424,866 of NW_026555341.1, forward strand.
ATCTCTGTGAGTTGACTAACAGAGAGATCAATTGGATACTTGAGAAGACAGTGGGTCCTACTAGAAAAGATTGGTTAGACAAGCTTGATGATGCTTTTATGAACTCATTGCAAAGCCTTTCGAACTCCAATTGGGATGTCATCATACCATTTGGTTTTTAGGAAGGATGTCACTTGCTTGTTGAATTGGAGCATGAATCTTGGTGGGCAATTAAACAATTGAATATGGACGCTAAGCAAGCTAGTGCTTCAAGGATATTGCAATTGAATTAGTTAGAAGAGTTTAGACTCCATGCTTTTGAAAGTGCTATACTTTATGAGGAGAGAACTAAGAGGTGGTATGATCAACATATCTTGTATTAAACCTTCGAGCCAAGACAATTGGTATTGCTTTCTAATTCAAGATTAAGGTTGTTCCTTAGAAAGTTGAAATCTTGATGGTTCAGCCCTTTTAAAGTGCTTTCTGTAGCACCACATGGAATAATTAAGATTCTTGATGAAAGAACGGGTAGATATTTCAAAGTTAATGGACAAAGACTTAAGCATTATTGGCTAGGTGACATAAAGTGATTGAAGTTTGTGTCTACTTAGTTGATCCCAAAAAACCAAGTACTTTTTGGGAAGCAACCCAAGTTTATTTTCTCTTTACTTAGGTTTTTGGTTTGTTTGCTTTTTTTGTCTTTGGTTTGTTCTTCTTTTATTTTGGTGTGTTTGTAGGATTGTAGAGTTCTTGAAGAATTTGGAAGCTCAAAGCCAAGTCTTAGAATTAAAGAACGAACTGATAATATTTTGGAGGAATATTCTATCCTTGTGCTTAATTGATGATATTTATATGTGTTTATATGGGATCAAGATCTTGCGTTAATGAATTTTTGGATTAAAAGTTGTTAATTAAATGTTAGGAGGTGTGGAAGTTAGTTTGATATGATGGTTGTGTTGATTGGAAGGTATTTAGGCTATTTTCTTTGTGAGTTTTTACTTCATTTATTTATTTTTCTTAGATTTTGAGTATTTTTGTTCTTTGTTTTGTTCGCCTCAACAAAAGAGGATTTTGACCTAGCAAAGGGTCTCTCTGTGTTACCTTTATGACTTTTTACCAAAATTCTAGAGAGCAACTTCACTGAAGTAAAACTTTGTTTTGTTGGAGTGAAGGACTATTTTGTGAAATACTGAACCAACTTATAGAGAGCACATTCGCTGGAGCAAAACTTTGCTTCCCTAGAGCAAAATCTTTGATTGAGTTTAAAAAATCTTAATTTTTTTAAGTTTAATAAGAATAAATTTGTCAATATTTGTTGAAAAAAATTAAAAAAATTACTAAAATATTATTTTGTTTCAATTACTAAAATATTTTATTTTGAAAAAAATAATTTTGTTAAAAAATATTTTATTTTTTTATTTTTATTTTACTTAAAAAATTTACACGTTGCATTAAAACAAAAACAAAACAATAAGCTTTTGTTTTATTTTAAAATAAATTTAAATTAATTTTTTTGTTTTTATAGTTTTACCCTTCTAGTTCTTTTTACCCTTGCATTTTACTCTCATCATTCTCTCTCTCCTTTCCTTCAACCGCCATTCATTCTCTCTCACCCAACTGCAGCCTTCACCATCATTGTAGTTTCAGCCTCTCCATTGTGCTCAGCCGTTTCCTCCATCATCCCTGTTATGTTCTCCCTTACTCAACCATCTTACTATTCTCTATTCATTACCTTACTTTGCTGCAACCTTCATTTTTTTGCTGTGTGTCTTCCACCTTTAGCATGCTTCACCCCTATCTGCAACTCACTCTCCCTCAGCCGCTATACTTCAGACCATCGTCCTCTACCGTTCGTAGCTTTTCTCTGCCATTTTTGTCTACCAGTTTTCATCGAGCTTCCCTCCATTGTGCTTCATTCCAGCGTCTCTTGTTTAGGCCGCCCTTAAGTTCTTCATCCGCTATTGAACTCTACCACTTCTTCCTTTCATCGTTCACAACTTCTCTGCCTCTGTCATATCTCCACTCTCTCTCAATCCACCATAATACATACTGAGCTCTGCCATCTCTAACCTCATTAACCACCATGCTCGGCCATCTTGCACAGCCGTCTTGCTCTATTTAGCATTGCTAGAAATTATTTTTTTCTTTCACTGTTCTTAGCTCTTCCTCGCCATAGCTTTCGCTTTAGTCAGGCCAATGTCCTACCTCACATTAACCTTCATTTGGCAGTGGCTCAACTCCGTCTTCAACCTCTGTTAGTCATCTCTTGCTGTACAAACTAGTCTTGGTTTCATCGTCTACCATGTTTTATACCCCTACCACTTATTCTTCGTGTGAATGACTCAGATGAACATAGATCCTTTTGACATATGTGGGGGATTATTGTGTGTGTGTGTGTCAAAGTCCCATATTGATTAAATAAAGGACTCTCCTAGTGTATATATACTAAGGAATGAAGTGGGCTAGTAAAATGGGTTTGGAGGATAAGTGGCCTCGTGCATATGAGACAGACCAACACAGGGCAAGTGCAGTTGAAATCAGCCGATTCGTTCCCTCCTTGCGCACGAGTTCAAGAGGCACTGGGTTCTTTTTATTGGGTTATTTTTACAAAAATAAGTAAATAAATAATTATTTTTAGCTTCCCCAAAAAACCTCTGGTTTTGCTGTTTTAAATTTGAACTTGAAGCCTTGACAGTTTTTTGGGCATTAAACCACTTCTAAAAATCAATTTTGTGAGTTAATCTCTTAAATGTTTTGTTTGCCAACATTTCTAACAGAGGCTTAACTGTGATTTATGTCTAGGTAAACGTGATTTATAAAAGTATAACCGAAGCTTTAATCCGGTGATTATGGGCCAACGTTCATGTCTCCATCTTTGGGCTATATATAGCCACGGGTGCAGACAGAGCAAGGGGTAAGCCTCTTGAGTTTTTAGGGTAATTCTCTCTTCCCTCTCTGTATTGTTCGTCATACTATGTTTTAGTTTTTGCTGTTCTATTCCTTGCTCCGTAGGAAGTGCTGCTAATAATCTTAAGAACTATTCAACTGAATGGCGACCAACAATGCTAAGAATGTCACTCTCGAAGGTATACCCAGTGGTTCGGCTAGAGGTCAGTATATCCTTGCCATTGTTACCGTCCCTCTACCGAGGCCATTCCCAGACATATCAAAGATAGAATTCTTTGACGGCAGGAACTTCAAATGTTGGCAGGAACGAGTCTTCACCATTCTTGACATGCATGGTGTGGCCACTGCTCTTGCTCAATTCGAGCCTCCTACTGATACTGATCAAGCCCAGAAAGTTACATGGACTCATGTAAACAAGGTATGCTGACACACTATCATTAGCACTTTATCTAATGATTTGTTTGATGTCTACTATGTCTATAAGGAAGCTTGTAAGATATGGGAGTCCTTGGTGACAAAGTACACTGCTGAAGATGCCGGCAAACAAAAGTTTGTTGTGGGAAACTATTACAAATGGGAGATGACCAAGAACAAGGATGTGAAGGAGCAAATCAATGAATATCATAAGCTGCTGGAGGAACTTCATGCTGAAAACATCAACCTTCCAGACGAGTTCGTTGTTAGGATCCTGATTAAAAAGTTGCCAGAATCATGGTTTGATTACAAACAACTGCTGAAACATAAACAAAAGTAGCCATCCTTGACTAACCTGATCACTTACATCATCATCGAAGACACCAATCGCAAGGTAATACGTGCAACTCAAACCAAAGAAATGACATCTAAAGCCAACCTGTTGGACATACAGTCTCACAACAAGTGGTATGATCCTAAAATTAAAGATAAGAAGAACAGAAAATCTGATTACAAACCCAATACTTTTAAACCCTCTTTCAAGAAGAAAGGAGACTGTTTTGTCTATGGTAAATCAGGAAACTATGCAGCATAGTGTAGGAAGAGAGTAAACCATGATAAGCCTCAAAAGCCAAATGTAAATTTGGTACAAGAGATGGTGACAGTGATTATGACATCATTGTTGCAATGGTATTACAAGCTCACTTAATTTCTGATGTGAAGAAATAGGTGGTAGACTCTGGGGCTACCAGGAACATATGTGCTTGCTAGGAGATGTTTACCTCCTATAATCCTGTAAAGGAAGGGGAAGACCGTGTTTACCTTACTGATTCTTGAACTACCAAAGTTCAAGGAAAAGGGAAAGTGGTCTTAAAGCTCACACCAGGAAAGACTCTGGCTCTGAACGATGTTCTGCATGTGCCTGAAATTAGATCAAACTTAGTATCAGTTGCTCTTTTAGGGAAAGCTGGGTTTAAAGTGTCATTTGAATCTGAGAAGATTGTAATGACAAAAAATGATGTGTTTATAGGCAAAAGGTATTGTAATCAGGGACTGTTTATTTTGAATGTTGATGAAATGAATAAGACTGAATCTTATAAGTATATGCCTATTTATATGGTTGATTCCTTTGATTTATGGCATGGTAGACTAGGTCATGCTAGTAAAGGTTATATAAATAGGATGTGACAACTTGGTCTACTTTCTAAAATTAAAAACAATGACTTTGAAAAATGTGAAGTATGTGTAGAAACTAAATAAAGTAAAAAACCTCACTTTTTCAGTCAAAGAGAATCTGAATTACTATCTTTAACTCACACAGATCTGGGTGATTTAAAACAAACTATGACTAGAGGAGGAAAATATTATATCACTTTTATTGATGATTTTTCAAAATATACTAAGGTATACTTGTTAAGAAATAAAGATGAGGTTTTTGAAAATTTTCTTTTATATAAAGTAGAGGTTGAGAATTAATTAAATAAAAGGATTAAAAGGGTTAGATCTAATAGAGGTGGAGAATATGTTTTGTTAAATGATTTTTGTGGAAAAGAAGGAATTATACATGAGATAACACCTCCTTATTCTCCCAAGTATAATGGTGTTGCAGAAAGAAAAAATAGAACATTAAAAGAAATGATGAATGCTTTGCTTGTGAGTTCCTCTACACCTGAGAACTTATGGGGTGAAGTTATTTTGTCTGCATGTTTTGCTGCAAAATAGGATACCTCATAAGAAAACAAAGAAAACACCTTGTGAGTTATGAAAAGGGTTTACCTTAAATTTAAAATATTTGAAAGTGTGAGGGTGACTTGTAAAAGTTTTATTACCTGATCCTAAAAAGAGGAAAATTGGTTCTAAAACTGCTGATTGTATGTTTATTGGGTATGTTGAACAAGTGCAGCATATCGCTTTTTAGTTTTAAAAAGTGATATTTTAGACCAAAACACAATTGTAGAGACTAAGGATGCTAAATTTTTTGAACATATTTTTCTCTTGAAAATTAAGTATGTTTCTAAACCTGTTGAGACTTCAGAGTTTGAACAAAATTTAGATGTGGATTTGGGTTTAAGGAGAAGTAAAAGGCAAAGGAAAGAAACAAGTTTTAGAAATGATTTGTACACTTATTTAGTATAAGATGAACCGTTATATTTTTATGAAGCTATTTCTTCTCCTAATGCCAAATTTTGGAAAGAAGCAATTGAAATTGAAATTGATTCTTTAAGGAAAAATAAAACTTGAGTTTTAGCATATTTACCTTAAGGAGCTAAGGCTATTGGGTGTAAATGGATTTTTAAGAAAAATATTTTCCAAACAGTTCAATTGATAAAAATAAAGTAAGACTTATGGTTAAAGGTTTTACTTAAAAAGAAAATATAGATTATTTTGACACATTTTCTCCTGTGACTAGAATCTCTTCTATAAGAGTTCTTATTGCTTTGGCTTTAATTTACAAGGCTTTTGTTCACAAATGGATGTTAAAACTGCTTTTTTAAATGGTGATTTGGAAGAAGAAATTTACATGGTACAGCCTGAGGGATGTGTGATTTCTGGGCAAGAACATAAAGTTTGTAAACTTGTCAACTCTTTTTGTATGGCTTAAAACAAGTGCTTAAGTAATGGCACGAGAAACATGATCAAGTTTTGACAATTGGTGGATTTTCTACTGCTGAAGTAGAAAGATGTGTTTATACAAAACTAGTGAATAATGATTGTGTGATTATATGCTTATATGTAGATGATATGCTAATTTTTGGCTTAGTATATGTGTTGTTAATGAAACAAAAAATTTTCTTTCTTCAAATTTTGATATGAAAGATATGGGTGAAGCTAAGGTAATCTTGGGTGTAAAAATCATAAGGAATGAAAATAGGATTTTGCTTTCCCAAGAACATTATGTTGAGAAAATTCTCAGAAAGTTTGGACATCTTGAAGATGCTTCTCTGAGTACTCCTTATGATTCAAGTGTACAATTAAAAAAGCACAAGGGTGACCCAGTTGCTCAATCTGAGTATGCAGATTATTGGGAGTCTGTTACATTTGATGAACTTTACTAGACCTAACATAGCTTATGCTGTAGGCAGATTGAGCAAATATACCCACTGTTTGGGTAATAAACACTGGGAGGCTCTAGTGAGAGTCTTAAGATATTTAAAAGGTACCATGAATTATTGGATATTGTATAGTGGATTTCTCACTGTATTGGAAGGATATAGTGATGCTAACTGGATTTCAGATCCAAAAGAGACAAAATTCACTAGTGGTTATATATTTACTCTTGGTAGTAGTGCAATAACTTGAAAGTCTGTAAAATAGATAATCAACACAAAATCCTCAAGAGATTCTGAGTTCATTGCCATGGAGCTAGCCGGGACTGAGGCTGAGTGGTTGAAAAACTTCTTAGCAAGTATTCCAATAGGTCAAAAGCCCACACCATAGTGTCTTCACATTGTGATAGCCAGTCTGTAATAGCAACGACTAAAAATAAGACTTTCAATGGTAAAAGTAGACATATTTGATTGAGACATAATATTATAAGGTAGCTGCTTAAAGATAGGGTCATCTCAATCGATTATGTGAGATCAGAGTTAAATCTAGTGGATCTGTTAACTAAACCCCTGGGTAAGAAACTTATTATTGAAACGTCGAGGAGAATGGGACTTAAGCCAATTTGAAATTAACAGTGATGACAACCCAACCTTTATAATTGGAGATCCCATGAAGAAGGTTCAATAGGTAAGAACAAGTCACTTGTTAGTTCTGCTAGCACTGAATTGTGTCCCTTCCTATGGCTTGAAAAAGTGCTAGAATGCATTGAATGGAGGCTGAGCGAAAGCTCTTAATGATTTCATAGTCCTTATGGATGGTGTATTCATTGCAGATACACTTGATGAAAACACCTATACAAATGTGGAGTAGGGCCACTCCTATCAGATTATGGCAAAATCTCTATAACATTTGTTAAAATTAGGCGCACGCATGGTCAATAGCTTATAAAACCGTCGTTAACAGCAGAGACTGTAGGGATATAATCTAATTAATAAGACCTCTAGTACACACTCAAGATCTATTGGTTCAATAACAAAGTTACACAACTTTTTTGTATGCTAAGTTTTATTAGCTTAGGTTTGGTTCAAGTCGACAGACACCAAATTCAAAGTGATTATCCTCATTGTGAATAACTCAGACGAACATAGATCCTTTTGACACATGTGGGGGATTGTTGTGTGTGTGTCAAAATTCCATATTAATTAAATGAAGGACTCTCGTAGTGTATATATATTAAGGAATGAAGTAGGCTAGTAAAATGGGCTTGGAGGAGAAGTGGCCTCCTACACATGAGATAGTTGAAATCAGCCAGTTTGCTCCCCCCTCTGTGTGTGAGTTCAAGAGGCACTAGGTTCCTTTTACTAGGTTATTTTTACAAAAATAATTAAATAAATAATTATTTTTAGCTTCCCCAAAAACCCTCTAGTTTTGCTGTTTCAAATTTGAACTTAAAGCCTTGGCAATTTTTTGGGCATTAAACCACTTCTGAAAACTGATTTTGTGAGTTAATATCTTAAATGTTTTACCACTAACATTTCCAGACAGAGGCTTAACTGTGATTTATGTATGCATAACCCTCAGATAAGTGTTTAAACGTGATTTATGAGAGTATAACCAAAGCTTTAATCTAGTGATTATGGGCCAACGTTTATGTCTCCATCTTCGAGCTATATATAGCCATGGGTGAAAGATAGAGCAAGGGGTGAGCCTCTTGAGTTTTTGGGGCAATTCTCTCCTCCCTCTCTGTATTGTTCGTCTTACTGTGTTTTAGTTTCTGCTGTTCTGTTCCCTTGCTCCTCAAGAAGTGCTTGTTTAATCCTGGGAAACTGTCGATCCATCATTTCAATGTGTCGGAATAGTTCTTAAGGATAGTGTCCTTCCAGGCATGACTCAAGCAGTTTCTATTTCGCCGTTCACATCTGTTGTTAGTGCCGCTAACAATTCTTTCTTAGCCGTTAATCTCCATTCTACCCGAGCCTCTTCTTTTCTCTGTTCATCAAAGCCTTCACTCACTGTGCTAAAATCAAGCCTCCTTACCCTGTGTTCAGTCACAACACACATAGCGTTTCAACTCGCCCTATTCTATTTCACATTGCCTAAATCTCACTTTCACAGTTTGCAGCTCATACTTCACCTTTATTTCTATCTTCCCTTAGTTCAATCTACAACTGTGCTCATTCCACCAGCTTCAAAACTCACCCACACCGATACTCACAGCTCCTCCGTGCTGTAGCTTACCGCTTTAATTTCCTCTGCTTCTTCTAAGTATTTCTTACTCTCACTTAAGGTAAGCTTTTTGCATTTTGGTTTAAAGTTGATTACTTTGACTAGTGGCGTGGATTCACATAGGTACTCTCTTAGCAGAAATTTAGACTAATAGTTGATTTATGGATCGTTGGATGCTTCCTTGTTTAATGTTGGCTCATGTGCTTCAAATTACCTTTGATAATTGCAATGGGTGTTGATGGTTGGAATTGGTTCTATTACACAACTTTGAATTGAATATTTATGATTTGCTATTTGAACACATTCTTATCTAAATATGAAACTTATAATTTAAATTTCCCCTGCAATTTTCATTTGCAATGAATTTAACTTGTGAGCAATGTCATTTCTTTTTCATTGTTAGTTGCCTTGTTGTTTGTGAATAGTGCACTAGCCTCCTTGGTATTTGTAACTGAGCTGAGTTGACGTGTTGAAATTTCCAAGTTAGGGACCACTTTGTTTATACTACTAAGGGTACAATGGTATAGTTAAATATTCTTTGACTTTCTCACTTTTTGGCACTAAGTCCTAAAATTTGATTTTTTGTTTGCTTATGTTAAAAGTTAGTTATTCTTGTTTTGTCGTCTACAGATGGATGATATGCTGTTCTTATGATTTAATTAGGGCCTTTTCTTTTGGCCATATTTTGTATTGCCCACTTTCCCATATTAACATGGCATTTATTTTCACTTGGTTGTCTTTATTTAATTTTGGCATGGGCTTATTGTTTTGGTGGCTAAGTACTATAATTTATGGTAGCTTCTCTTTTATTTATGTTTTAGCAATTGGTCGCATGAGTATAGCCCCCTTTTCTTAGGCTCGAAAAGCTACTAAGAAGTCAAAGTAATCATTCAACAATAAGAAATTCATGAATCACGCATGCCAATATAGATTTGTCTCTCTTGTGGGATCCAAGATTTATTTTTAACTATTATTGTGCAATATTATGCTCCAAAGTTGCCTTTCAAACTCTAGTGCGAAGGGGATGGATGGTGTATTTGACAAATAAAAAATTCTAATATTATATCCCCATTCTAGTTATATAATTTTATGCGAATGCATTTCATTACTACAATAACACTTACTGGGTGCGTGACATGGAAGTCGTAATCAATGCTGAGGTTATTCAAAATTATTATGGCTTCCCTTCTATTATTGATTGTCTTTACCACCTATATAAGACAAACACCTTTATGCCTAATTAGGATGCAGTGGCCAAGCATTTATGTTTTAAATCTGCTAGATTTTGTCAAAGAGGGCTATTGAAGTGTACACTTACAAGGATCGCTATTTTGAATCTGCTAGATTTTATCAAAGAGGGCTATTTTGTCAAAGCACATTTTGATTTTATTTTATGGCTCACAATGTCATGCCCACATCAAATGTATCATAAATGAACAAGGATTGCTTTTTCCTCATCTATTGCATTATGGAAAGAAAATCAATTGATCTAGCGGCTATTATCTATGACTCTATGAAGTGGTGTATCAATGTCAAGACTAAGAGAGCACTTGCCTTTCCTCATTTTATTATTGAGTTACTTCTTACTGCCAAAGTTTCCATTACTGATAAGGAGGACCAACAACAACTCCATCAGCCTATAAAGTACCATAAAATGCATGCCAAGTCATCTCAGGTAGAGGAGTCTTTGGTAGAACATGGGGAAGAAGTCAATCAGCTTACCCTTATTTGTTCTCCTCCTTTTAATGTGTGGGCAAAGCAACAATTGGAGTAATTAGTAGATTTTGTCAAGAGATTGGAAGACCATTTACACCTCATCATACAGCATTTACACCTACTAGCTCATGACGTGTCTAGTTCATCTATGGCACCTTTTCCTATTCCATCCATAGATCCCTCTCAAGCTGAACCCACCATGAAATTAAGCTTCCACTCTAATTGATTTGTGTCTTTTTGCTTTGTGTCTTTATTTCTTTTGCTATTAGTTCTGTTTAGTTATTTTGCTATTTTTGTGACTGTTTCATTTACTATTTTGGTTTGTAATTGATATTTGATAACTCTTTACTCAATGGTATATAACCAACATCTTTATTTCCAACTTATTCACTTGTCTATTTGATGTGATTAGTAGGTACCTATTCTTCTCAAGATATGTCACTATTATCCTTCTGTGAAATCTTTCTATCTATCAACTCACCATGTTTGTTAGTTAGGGGAGTTTCAGTGTCCATCTCTCTCCTTGTTTGTTTTCTATCTTTAAACATTGGGGATAATGTTTAATTCAAGTGTGAGGGAGGGCGTACTTGCTTCTATATTTGTTATTTTACTTGCCCTTGAGTTTGTTTTGTTTTAAGAGTTGGTTGTATATATTTGCACATAGTTTTCAAAAAATAAAAAAATTGAAAATTTTGAAAATCTCATAAATATTTTTGTTTTAGTCAGTTTGTTTTGGTGTCTTTTTGATAAATATGGCTAAGGTTGGATTAGTTTGAATTTGAGATAATTAAATTTGATTAGAATTTGATTTTACCTTCCTAGACTTTTAGTAAATAGGCAATGAATTAAGTTTGGATAATTGACTATAGTTTAAAAAAAAAAAGCTTGTGAGAATTTTGAGCCTAAATGTTCATTTCCTTTAAGAGGGAGTACACTTATTGTGATTCCATCTCTAGAACTTACTTTGAATCTTTGTTGAGACTTGTAATAGTGATTTGCATACATGAAAATGTTTAAGGCATTCATTTTCTTAGCTAGTTTGGCCAAATAACCATCCTTTTTTATATAAATATGTTGTTTCACCCATTTGAGCCTTGGCCTTATTTAAAAAAAAAATCATCATAAACCCTTTTACTAAGATTTTCTCACTTTTTATCCATTTTTATTCCTATTTACTGCTTTGGTTAATGCTAAGTGTTACATTCATGAAAGAAAATGAAGGACTTAAAATTTAGTTGGGGTTTCATAAGTGGTTCAAAAGAAGAAAAAAAAAGAGAAAACAAAAGAAGAGAAGATGAAGAAAGAAGAGAAAAGAATATTGAGAGTTAAAAAAATGATGAATAATGAAAAAAATCAAGTAAAAAAAAATTTGTTGATCTTCATTGATACCTCTTATAATAAATAGTTGTGGTTTATCATTTAATTTTCTTAATCCTCATTTAATATGCTTAGCACTAATTAGAGTATGTAATTTTGACTCATTGAATAATTTCATTTCATTATCCTACCTAGAACATTACAACCTTTCAAAAGTTCTTTTGATTTGTGTGTGCAATGGCATAATTTAATGGAGATTAAGATGAAAAACAAGCCTATGGTAGATGGATTATAATAGGTGGAATTGAGTGAAACACAACCCTTAAACACTTTGAGTGTAGAGTGTAAACACTTGACTGGTGAGGGATAATCTATTAGAATTCATCTTTCTTAATTAAGTGCCTTACTACTATTATTTTTGGAAGGGAGGAAAGATTTATAATTAAATTAAGTTCTTGAAAGTTTGAATTGCATTTTACATTGAAATATTCACATATTGTTTTGCCATTTTTGTATAGTTATTATTATTATTATTTTTTTTTTGCTTGAGGACAAGCAACCATTCAAGTGTGGGAGTTTGATAATTTTCAATATTTTATTAAATTTATTCATGTTTTTAATGTAATTGAAATTCATTTATTTGAATTTTTTTAGCAAAAATATAATTAAATGGATGAATATGTGTAAAAATGGGCTTAGAAATGTGTTAGAAGTTAGTGGATCAATTTTAGCATTAACTTCGGATTTTACACATGTAGGGAGGCCTAATTTTGGAGCCCAAGTCAAAAGAATTAAATCTAAAAAGAAAATCTAAATAGGTCATGTTCACTGCAGCAAAAACACATTTCACTGTAGCAAAGCATGATTTTAGTAAAATATATAGTTTTGACTCTCAGCTAATTTTAGAGCTTGGGCACCTCTTGGATAATTTTGTTAGGAATAACATATTAATTCAAGAGAGGGGTGTAATTAATCAAAAGATAATTATTCATATTAATACTCTAGATTAACAAATTAATATTAAATGAATTTATTTGGATAATTATATGTTCTATGAATTGAAGAAGAGATTAGTCACTCTAAGTTGTCTTGACTATTTGTAGTAGTTAGGATTTTAATCTTAGTATATTCATATAGTTTCAACTTCTTATTTTGAAATATCAAATCTAAATTTTGTTTTACTTGACTTAAATGAAAATGAGAAATTTATTGCCTAATTATTAATTAACTTGATTCTTTGTGGGATTAATCTTGATTTATCACATACTATTTTTATGACTGGCACACTTGCGAAATTTGTTACATACTTGTGTGCATCAATATGTAATGTGTGTAAAGTTCTATAAAACCATTATATGATATTGTCTTGTTCTAAACTAATTGAACATGTATATACAAGATATACCATAACGGTGTCCATAATAACTTTTCTGTTATTATCTTCACAATTCATAAGCTTATATTGATAATTCAACATATCAAAAAGATATGTTAGAAGAATATGATGAAAATGAAACATACATAGTTTGGCTAAAAAAGAAGATTTTCTTGAAAAAGTATTTGCAACAATCATACTTGAGCAACTAATATTCTCTATTAATATAAAATAACATGAAGTGATGTTATTATTAGGGTAGTTAAAATGATATTTTCATTAGAGGGAGTAAAATTCATGTTGTACTCTTTTTTCTTAACTAAGGTTTTGTCTCACAAGATTTTTCTAGTAAAGTTTTTAACTAGGCAACTTTAATGTGTATTGTGTACTGTTTTTCCTTCACTAAGCTTTATTCCATTGAGTCTTTTTTAGTAAGACTTTAATGAGACACAATATTTGTTCATAGGACATCTAAGGGGTAGTGTTATAAATATTATACTTAGTATGGATGTCTATAACACATAACATTTCTCATTGCATCCCATATTGAATGAGATTATACCCCATAACCTCTTAATTGAAAGGTTTCTAATATTTATTTTATAAATAACCTCTAATGTATGATTATATTGTATAATTCTCTTTATCTACTCGTAACTCCTAAGGTTAGTCTTCAATATTGGGGTCCTATATATAATATAAATAGAGGTGATATGCACACATTTGTGATATATAACCTAAATGAATAAGAATCACCCCTCTTTTATTCCTCCAATTCTGTCTTGTGTCCTTCATTTCTCTCATCTTAGTCTTTTGAACTTCATTCTAAAAATTATTGATCTAGCTTCTTATGGAGGCTTAATAAATAATTTTGTAAAATCACTCTATAAAATAGGCTTTTCAACTATTTTTCTCATAAGTATATTATAATTATTGAAAGCCTGAGATATAAATTCACTAGAATTTTTAATAGAAGCTATTTGATCATATACTTTGGAAATTTTGTATTCAATATAATGCTTTATTCAAACAATCTTGCAAACTTTGGGTTGTAAATTAGAAGTAATCACACATATAACCATCTTATATATACATATATCAAATTTACTGAATATTTTTATGGTTCTTGTAACATTTTTCATGAGTGTTATCCAAAAATCATATAATTCAAACAAAGTAAGTATGGTTAAAGAGTTGATCCTAAACCAACTTAAGTAACAAATCATTTAAATCAATAAACAAATACACCATGGCAAAATAAAAATTTAAAGCCTTTAGTAAAATTTATAGGTTCTACATATAGTGCATGGATATAAGTTAGATGAAAGTGAGATAAAAAGATGTTGCCATGACAGCATTAAATTGCTGCCATGACAACCCTCCCGGGCCAACTTCCAGGAGGTTTCGTTCCACCATTCGACCTCTGATCAAAGTGATTTTAAAGCTCACACGTCATTTTTAATAATTACTAGTATTGTACCAAATTCCAAAATGATCTAACGGTTAGATTAGAATTTGGACACTTTAAAGATTGGATAAAGTTGCTGTCATGATAGCACTTTTAGACCAACTTACGGAGTGCACAATTTCATTATTTAACCTTCAATTGGAGTAATTCCAAAGCCCACATGTCACTTTTAAATAGTACTATTATCATACCAAATTTTGAAAAGATCCAACGGACAAATTGAAATTCATGCATGTTGCAACATCAACACTGTTGCTGTCATGACAGCTCCTTTGACCAAATTCTAGAGTACGCCATTTCTTCATCCGGTGTCCAATCGACATGATTCCAAAACCCACATGAAGCTTATAAAATTTTTTACTTGTGATCTAAATTTTAGAGAAATCCAATATTCGAATTAAGATTTGGACACCTAAATGTGAAAGTGCAGTTTTTTTCATAAAAACCATCTTCAAAATTGTCCAAATCTCATCCTAATAATTACAAACCTATGGGAACACTTTGAACATGTCAAATGGGACTAAAAGTACCTAATAGAACATTCAAATGATGGAAGATTCCCATACATTAAAATTTGACTACCCAAGTGTCATTTCTCAAAATGGACCCTAAACCCCCAAAATGCACAAATCATATAAGAGTGGCCAAAAACTATTCCAAATATCATATACACATATGACTACAGAAGCTAAACATTTTCACTTGGCTTAGAGATCTCCATAGGGCCCATGCACCTACTCTCTCTATCTAAGGTGTATGTTTGCCTATAGCACACCATTTGCAATGCAACCACTTTATATTTTGCTTGTGAAATTACATATATACCAAAATAAATATTTTCTTATAGTGAAAACTTGGTCTACTAAATAAATCCATCAAAACCACACACCATAACAAAGTTTCCTAGCCATAAGTCTACAAACAGTTAAAAATTCATACACAAGCCATACAATCCACACATATTCACACACATATATACATAATTACATCATATTGGCACCCTAATCCTAAATACTTTATAATAAATTTGCTTAAAAGAAAAGGGTTGTAGTTCTTTACAAATCACAAGCAAACCCCTAGCTTTGCTCCTTTCTCCGTCCACCACTGGATCCTTTGCCTGCACTTATAAATATTATAAAGAAAGGGGTAAGACAACCACAATCATAGTAATAGACAAATTGATATTCCTTATTACAAGGAAAGCTAAAGTCAAGTAAATATATATTCAAAATAACATATAGTTAACTAATTAAAATGCTTAAATGCATGAGATAGTTTGATATGGCCTTTCTTAACCAACAGAATGCCCCTTAGCACTCTTTAGCTTGTAGGTAAACCTTATACCTACTCTACCTCCATAGGCACAAAATATAAACCAAAGCATGATTTGATCTACCGAACTGCCTATGCTCCTTCGACGTGAATCCTGAGCAGTCAAAGTTAACTCCCTCTTAAAGCCAGCCTAACTTACTCTCTATGTGAGGGCTACCTTGGTCTAGGCACTCAACTTCACACTTCATATGCCAGATTCCCTCTCATACTAAGAGGTGTCGAACACTCAATCCATTAATCACTTTAATGTACTAAGCCCACAATACAAAAGGCAACACTGAGTACTGACAGTGAGCTACAAAATATCACAAGACCATATCTCCTGTTTGGTGAACTCTCACCGAAATCATGCCTCCTATCCTTTTCTACCTTTCCCGAGTATTGACTACTTTAATACTCTAAGGTAATATAACACTTATAATTTATCTCTTAAGCAATTCCTTAGCCTATCTAAGGTACCAAACTTAGTTACACTTTTTTAAGCACAACTCCTTCTTTTTATGATCACACTATATGCTAATAATTTTATTTCCCTAAATCACATCATTATTAAGTATATAGTAAACATAAATGCATTATTATTAAAGTAATAATACCCTATAAATTCTTTTAAAACACATTTTATTTGCATTCAATTTTTTAAAACATGTAATGCATGCTAGATAATATTATTTACTCAAAAATAGCTAAATAAAGCAATAAGAAATATAAATTTTCCTGTTGCCTCAACCCTTTTTGTACCAAAAGGGTTTTCCCTTGTTCCAAATAAGATTTGGCTTGTACTTTAACTTTCAATCAAATTCCACCAACAATATTTACAACGTATAAATGATCCACATCACTTATTATGAAAAATAGCATTAATAAAGATTATAACTTATACCACACAACTTGGGTCAATTGGTAGAGAATTTAGTCGCTTATCCTCTTATCCTTAAAATTAAACTAAAGATAACCCTAATTCAATATAGGGGCAACCCTAGGTCATCTCCTAATGAATAATTTTAAGTTTAATTGAAAGTTATCTAGTGAAATAAATCAACCAAAGTTTGTAGGAATGTAGTTACCTAGCTAATTATCTAAACTAATTACATAATGTGCAAGTAATTAAAATACTAGTGAAAGTGAGTGAAATGAACTTTCCTTTTCACAATAATGGAACCCCAGAGATTAGTTGATTTTGGACTCATTATCTTTTCATGATTAGGTTAAGTTTAGCTTCCCTTTCCTCTTGACTAAAGCTGTCATGACTTAAGAAAATTATCGTAAGCCAATTAACCTAATTAGCTAACTTCCCTAGGTCTTAGATTAAAGTCCCTATTTCAATTAACCAATTGGTGAAGAAATTAGCCAAGTGATTCACTCAAAATCTTCTCTCAACAACCACGGTCAAAACAACAATATGAGTAACCACAAGATTATGTCAAGCTACTCAATAACACAAGCATTAACACCACAAGATTATGCAATATTAACACAAGTAATTCACTAATTGAAAAACACAAGATTATGGTAAAATTCAGTCATTGCTATCCAAGGAAGAAATTAGATGAAACAATCCTCTCTCTTTACATCAACATCAAATTCAAATTAGAATTTACAAGCTAAGATGATTAAACTCTAGATTAAGGAATTTAACCATCTAGTAAAAAGAGAAGAGGATAGGAAACAAAAGAATATAGCCAATTTGAAGCTCAAGACTCATCCTCCATCTTTATCTCTCTAGGATTCCACAAAGAAACTTAGCCAATCTTCATCTTCAAGAACCTTAGTGATTGCTTGTGAAGGCCAAACTCCATAGCTCTTGAATGATGGAAATGAGTTTCAATCCTTGTGAAAATAGAAGGGATGGAACGAAAATAAAGAGAGGAGAAGAATAGTATGAGTTTTATGGTGGTTTGGTGGCTGAAAATGGAGGTTAAGGTGCTAGAAAATGAAGAACAAGAGAGAGAAAAATGAGGAACACTATGAATAAGAGAGAGAAAATGTAGAAGATGAATGAGATGAGTGTTGGATATGAAAATGAGGTGTATGGACATGTTCCTAAGTGTTTCCCATCAGTTGAAGCTTAATTAAAAAAAGGAAAAGAAATTAAAATGGAAATAGGAGCCTTGTCATACTTGCAAGGTGGCAACCTCCTATTGGTTGGTAGATGATTCCAATGTGTGTGTAATTTCTCATGTGTCATCCACATTTTCAAGCTAATTTAATCCCCAAATAAATCCTATTTCACATGCAAACCATTAGCTTTGACCTTAAGGAGTGTTGACCTCAATTGCCCAATTTATGTACAGGTCACATGCCACCTATGTCATATAAATCACATAATTCAATTAAATGGCATGTGATATAATAAAATTTAACTAATGTCCAGAATTAAATTCATAATTAGAAGGGAGAATTTATTAAATTAATCAAGTTTCAAGCTGCATAAAATTATATAAAAATTTTCACATAAAGGCAAACTGAAAACTAGGTCAAACTATGACACTTAAGAAAGTGTTAAATTTTTTATTTAATTACTCTCAAATTAAAATGAATTTTAAAAATATAATTTCTTCACTCATCAACTGGATATAAAATTCACTTTGTCAATTTTTCTTGTACATTTTCTCAAAATTTTATTTTTTAGACCAAAATGCTCCTAGTGCACTGAATCTAGAAACTTAGGCAAAATTCCAAATCCAATGCAATGTGTGCACTTGAAGGTGATAAATCATTAATAAAAAGGTCTTAATTGATAAATAAAAATGGATAACAAATGTGTTCTATCATCAATGAGTCATAATCTATCCTAATAGTCCATATATTAAACCAACCATTCACATAGTATCACTTGACCACTAAAACCATTTATTAGCCATCATTAGGCTAATTTTCAATTTATATAATTTTTAATCAATTAAAAACCTTCACTTAGTATCACCAACTTTCACCATTAGCCCTTATAATGAAAATCAAACCTTAATTTAAATCTTATTGGGCTCAAATAGTAAAATTATAACTAAATCAATAGATTTAAACCATTGAGGAGAAAAATCCAACCTCTTGGGGTTTGACTTTTGCCTTAAAACTTTATTTTTCATCTAAATGCCCAATCAAAACATTAGGGCATCATGTAAAAACTCAAAACAACCTCCCAAGGACCCAAAAAAACTAAAGCTTATAAGAATAAAGCCTTTTGGATCAAATTTCAAAAAATTTCTCTTTTAAAAATTGAAGAAAAGCAAGAGAAAATGAAAAGGATTGAAGTAGGAAATTTACTTATTGTGTAGCCGAGCTCACAACGATTGCAAAGCCTCCTAAATCCAAGCCTAACTCCTTCTCTTACTCCTCTCTTCTTCCTCTCTTCCATCTTGTTCTCTTGCATTTTTTTTCCTTTTGTTTTCTTGTTTCATTTGTTTCTGCATGCTGTTTTTCCCTTTTAAAAACTAATTTAAAAAATTTAGGAAAAATTACAAGAAAGGGCCCAACATTTTTTATTATAGCATAAAAGCTTGGGTCAACTTTGATAATTTTCTCATAGTTAAAAATAAAATAAAACTAAACTTTTTCTAAGTAAAATTCAAACTCTTGTCAAATTATTCTTAATTTTAATTTAATTATAATATTTTATTTTTTAAAATAAATTTGAGTCTTAAAATTTTTAGAATGTTATAGTTCTCATGTTATTTGAATGGGCCCATATTAGTGTAATATGAGATAAAATATAACTATGGTTTAATTTATGATATTTGGGTTATCCAGTAAGAATATTTAAATAAGGATATTTATTTATTAGAATCAGCTTTGATTATTTATTTTATTATTATGCTATATATCAACGTCTTTAAGATTAAATTTAAATTTAGGATTTGAGATTTTAGTTTAAATTATTATTATTTCATTATTGTAAGGTTCTATAAATAGAGTTAGGAGTTTTTATTTGCATTCAGTTTTGAGTATTAAATAATAAAAATTCCTATTTTTTTGGCCTCCTCCCTCTCTTTCTCTCCCTCTTCTCCCTTTTCTTCTCTCTCTTCCCTTCTTCCCCTTCCGGTTTTACATCACATATATTTTTAGAAATGTGAAGATTCATTTCCAATCATAACTAGCGATATTCTCATAATCAAAATTTTCATAGAACAAGCAGCACATATTAATTATCTAATTTAGATAATATATGTGTTGGCTATTGATGAAGAATCTTATGGTTCTTCAATGGATATTAATATATATTCTCAATAATTCTTTACATCATCTACATGATCCAAAATAATCAAACAAGTTATGTCAACAATATATTTGTTCAGGTCAATAAACTTCTGGTCTACTTTAACATTTTTTAACTAGTAATAAAATTTTTAATTTCCATGAACTCACACTTGTATCCAACAATCTCCTCCTCAAGTTTGTGAGTTGAGCAAATGTAATATTTTCATTGACATTACCATACAACCCTCCACTTGTATTACTAATCAATTCAAAATTATTTAATTTGGAAGTTTTGGGATCCTAAAGAAAACATTTTCAAAGTCATGCAAATATATATATATATATATATATATTTGAGTTGTGAAATAATACACAGTGGAAGCATCTCTAGATTCACAAGAAACATGTGCAATTTAACCTAAATCAAGTCAAAATTGAGATCATGCCCGTGGCTCGTGCCACATGCATTGCAGTATGTGGCATAGAGACCATAACTTCCTGCTCCGTGCTATGCATCGCGGCATGTGGATACATGTGTCATAGCACACACACCTAAATTTGCTATCATATAATTGTTTCTAGTGTGAATTTTGAATGTGCACTATTTCTGCATTTGATATCTAATTGGGGTGGTTCAAGCGTTCACACGAAGCTTGTTTCATAATCTAACTAATGACACAAGTTTTTTTTTCAATTCGATATCTCATTTGAAAGTTAGACACTCAAGTGCATTTTGACTGTTTTAAGTTAAAATTTGCCATTCGAGCATCACCAATTAAAACTATATGTCATTAGCCACTTTTTAGGCCTTGATAATATCCAAATGGACAATATACACCTGATTGACCAACCATATAGATAATACAACATACATATACATAATTGGCTTGTAAATTTCCCAAACACATATTTGGGCAAACTTTACATTTTTATTTAACTCACATCTAAGGCCAAATTTTCACATACACAGCAAACAAACCTCATATCCACTCATATCCTCAATCATTTCATCATTCACACATATACACAAGGCTAGGGAACCAAAACCACCTAAACACAATATTCTTAATTTTATGAACATGTACTTAATTTCTATGGCAACTTATACACAAGTTCATAACTAATAATATACAAATTCATTATATCAATTCTTACAAAAAAGCTTTAGAGAGAGGTTTCAAATCAGCCTATATCTTTTCCCTTTAAACCACTAGTGCCAAAAATTGAAAAATATAAATAACTACGGGTGAGATAAAAATCTTAGTAATCAATATAGTTCATTTAATGTCTATTACCATAAATAACCATGTCAAAGTAATAAAACTAAAGTAATAGCAATCCTATATCATAATATATAAAAATTTCCTCTTTTCAAATGTTTCCATACAATTTTCAACAATAGCATAATCATTTAGCCACCGAACCTCCAATATTCCCCCGACACAAAACCATAGACTCTATTAGATCAATCACATATTGACCCGAGCTCACTTTCAGTGGTAGAAATAGTTGGCTAAAAGTAATCTAACCTACCTACGGACTATGATTTCTTTCATCTCACACACCTATGATAGAGCTATTGTTGACTCCTAACTGTACCATAATGGGTACTAGGGAGTTGTTAGACTACTCGAATGTCCTATAGTAACAGTCCCATAACATGTTGTACTGGATTACTTATGGTACCAGCCCATAATATGCCACACCGGATGTCATATGGTGCTAACTTGACTATATGAATTTGTTCACCCCTATCTTCACTCACACAACCCTACATAATTTGGGTGAATTCCTACCCCTTATAGTCATGCTTTTACACGTAAGTTTCACTGCTTATTCATATTTCCCATGTCAAAAACTTTTATACATAATATATATTTATCAATCAAAACCAATAACCTTCTAAATTTCATTTCACAAATCAAATTTCATGCAAAATCATTTACAATGTCAAATCGTGCATAAAACTCATAAAACAACAAATTTACCATTTTATATTTACTTCTACATAGTTGTAATAGTTAATAAACATAATAAATTATATGGTTACCTCAACTATTCTTTTTAATAGAAAAGGTTACCCATGTTTTCATAACCCCATTAGAATTTCTTTCACTATTCAACTCATCATACGTAAGAATCTATACTATTAGGCACCCAGAATCAATAACTCTATTGACAAAAAGCGCCAATTACCACAAATAAACATCTAATCACTATCATTTCCTCTTATTCCTACTTATCCATGCGTATTATAACTAATTACCCCTCATTATAAGATTAAACCTTTACCTAACTAAATTTCTCTTACTACTCTCTCTCTAGATTAAGTCAAGTTATGCCTATAGCTTTAAAGCTTTATCATTCCGTCTTTAACTAGTTACAAAGTACTAGTTTAGTTCTAAAGAATGTTTCTATTACTATAAGGTAAGAAATTATTCCCTTAAAACTTCGAAACTCAATTTCTCAATAGTTAAAACTAAGAGAAAATAGGGTACAATTAGAGATTAAGGCCATATGAGACTTACCTGATAAGTAATAGGTTGGAAATGTCATACTTCCTTCCAAAAACTAAAGCCCTAGTAGAGCTCCTCACTCTTCTCCACACTTGAGGTTCTTTTTCCTCTTTCTCCTTCTATTTCACGAGCTGATCCACATTCTTACTTATCAAAGTTCTGCACTATGTACCAGGATGTGTGGCACAATGAAGGTAATTCTCACCATGCTCACATGCTTTGCTTTGAAACTTCACTTTTCTACTCATATTTGTTAATATAACATGCCAACAAGTCAATTCAACACTCCCCTATCTAGAACTCTAATCCCACATTAAATCACTAATTCATTTTATAATCAATAATTAATACAGGATTGAAAATTCATGATGTTACAGTAAACATATCTTATTTCTATTTTTCTCAAATTTCAAAGACAATTACTAGTATATAATAGCTAAACAATATGCCCTTCACCTAGAGGCCCAACTACCTTTATATGCCCAAATAACTATGAATTTCAATTCAATCGAACTATCATCTTCAAACCTTTGACAAAATGAAGTTCTAATTTAGATATATGGATTATATTTTTTATTATTAATCATTTTTCCATTTAATATATCACCATCTTTTCATCAACAGCTACCATGTGTTGGTTGCTGACATATACGTACACACATAAATATACATTCTCATTACTCATTAATAACATATTCAATTTAACTTTTTTTCGAAGCATGAATATAGCATATTTCAATTTTTTTCATCACATATTTTTATCAAAAATTTAATCAATATTCCGTATATATATATATATTGTAATGTTTCAACATCTATTTCTTGAATTAACGAAGAAATTTATAGGAGCTTCCAAAAAAAATCCATAAAGACTATAATAAAATCAAAGTTTAAATAATTTACAATTAATTTATGATGTGTAGGGGTTAAATGAAATGATGAAAAGTTGAAAATAATATGAAAACAAACAAGATCTAACATATCATAAACATTATCATACACTAGTAAAAAATAGAAAATTTAAGGGGTACTTTCTATATCAGTTGGAAGGCAAACGATGCATAAAGTAAGGCGGTGGCAGTTTTTGTAATTTTGACAAGACGTATTATAGTTTTTACACCAGGTGAAAAGGGAACCGCTATAGAAAATACTTTCTACAGTAGGTAAATAGTCACCCACTATAGAAAAATGACTTTCTACAACGAGTGAAGAGCACCTGTTGTAGAAAAGAGTTTAAATTTTTTTCCTCCCACTCATTTTTGCTTCATCTATGTCTCCTCCCTCATTTCCTTCGCTTTTTGCCTTCAGTAGTGCTTTCCTTCCCCCTCTCCTTTGAGCTTGACCGACGCCCCTCTCCTTCCTCCTCTCCGACGAGCTATCCCTTCCCCCTCCCCCTCCCATTCCCGTGCCCCCTCCCCTTCCCCCTACCATACCCTGTCCCCCTGTGCACCCCTCTGCCTCCCTTTCCAAAGCCCCCTCCCCCTACCGTGCCCTTTCCCCTGTCCCCCTCCCCTTCCCGCGGCCCCCTCCCCTTATCGTGCTGCCTCTCCCCTCCCCTTCCTTCTTTGCCGCTCCACCCCTCTCCCCTTTACTACCATTCCCTTCATATTCCCCTCCCCCTACCTCTATAGCCTCTTCCTCCTCCTCTTCCTCCTCCTCTTGCCGTCTACTCCTCCTCTTGTTGCTGCCACCACCCTTGATTGATCATGTATGCCTCTTAATTTTTGTAAATATAATTTTTTATTTGATTGTATTTTTTTGTCAATTTTTTTAATTTATTAGGCTGATATGTATGTGTGTGTGTGTGTATATATATAATGATATTGATATTGATTATTATTGGGAGTACTGTTAGTGGCTTTATAAAGCCTTAAGTTGTTGCATGTGATCATTAATTTTGTTTAAAATTGTTAATTTTCTATATTAAAATTTTTTAAAAGTCTTAAGAGGTCCAATTTTTAGCAAAGACTCTGCCAAAATTTTTTAAAATTCATTCTTTCCCTTAAATTGTTTAAATTTAATTGTTATTGATATTGATTGTTGTTAGAAGTGCTATTAGTGGCTTCATAAAGCCTTAAATTGTTACATGTGATCATTTATTTGGTTTAAAATTATAAATTTTCTCTAACTAAATTTTCTAAAAGTCTTGGGAGGTCTAATTTTTAGGCGAGACTCTGCTGAAATTTTTTAAAATTCATTCTTTCCCCTAAACTACTTAAATTTAGTTTTTAAGAAGGCCTCATCAGGTTATTTGCATGTGGTCATTTATTTCAGAATTTAGATTTTTAAAAGTTTGAAGGTAATAACATTAGTTATATTCTTTAGGAATTGACATATGGATCATACTTGGATGAATGTTAGACGAACGAGTGATGAGTATAATAATGGGGTGAAGGAATTTTTAGAATTTGCTAAGAAAAATACTGTTAACAATAGTGCAAGGTTCTATTGTCCTTGTAATTGCTTGAATGAGAAGAGATTAGGTGTTGTTAAAATAAGAGAGCACTTGATTTGTGATGGGATTTGAAAGAATTATATGGTATGGATTTGGCATGGTGAATGATTAGAAAATTATAGTAACACATCTCAATATATGGAAGAATCAAGCTTTGATATTTCTAAAAATCTTACTTTCTCATTAGGGCTACAATTTTGAATGTAGTAGATGAAGTAGACGATGAACTGTCACAATAAGTGATCACCATGAATGGATATGGGAGAATATCCCTATATAAATTTATTTTTTAAATTAAAGTATGTTTTCTAAGTTCAATTAAATTTATATTATGTTTTCTAATTATCATATATTTTTTTGTAATTAATTTAATTTATATGAATTAATAGGAACATGGAGAATTAGAGTGAACATGGTGATGACCTTCAGAGCCAACCCATTATTGGCCAGCCACTTGGCGATGAGTTGAGTCAGGGCACCCTTAATGAGAGCTAGTCTGTGAGGAGAGGTAGACATGGCACATGATTGAGAGATCTGACATTAAGTAGGAGTACTGGACACAGGTTACCAATCTAATTTGATCGGAGATGGAATCCGATAGGGGAACACAAGGCCAAGTTTGTTAGTTTTCTTAGCCTCCTATCTCGTACCAAGCCCCCTATTATATTTGAGGACTGGCCTGATGTGCCAAAACGTGTCAAGGACCAGATATGGGAAAGTATTTAGGTACGTAATTAATTTATACATGTAGTTATATATCATTATTAAATTACTGATTATCATCTTATGTTTCAATTGCAGCTCACGTACGTTGTTCCTTCTAATTAAAATTGCCAACATAGGTTGATTTCCTACTATGGAACATGTTGGAGAAATTTCAAGACTAATCTTGTTAAGAGATATATCCATATTAAGGTGTCAGAGGGTCAGGCTCGTCTTAATCCTCTTGACACATACTAGTTCCTTAATGAAGATACTTGGCAAGAATTTATTAGGATTTGAATTTCTAAAAAAGCTTTGATCTATTGATTTCTAATTGATTTAAGTTTTGTTTAGTTTTACTTCAACTATAAAATTAAAAATTCATTTTTTTAATAGGAAAAATGAGCTAAAGGGTAGGAAATTGCTCGATAAAATCAATGCCTCACACGCTGTCTTATGAGGGTTATGCTAGGGTTGATAATATATTGATGGTGGAGAAATAGAAGAAGAGAGAAGAAAAAACTAAGTCCAATCCTTCTATACTCCTTTCTCTACCATCCCCCGTCTCTCGAGAGGAGAAATGGAGATATGGACACCAATATAAAAAAGGAGGTAAAAAAGGCTATACAAGCAAGATGGCGTGCGAGATTGCTATGAGTATTGTAAGTAATATTATTATTTCTTGTCCCTTTAAATTTATATACACTTGTATATAATATTAATTAATATTATTATTTTTATTATAAGATGCTCTTAAGGAGCAACAAGCCCAATGAAGTTTTATTCCAGAAGATAGAAATTATATCTTGACAGTTGTAATAGGAAAACCAGAGCATCCAAGTTGTGTAAGGGGTGTTGGACATGGTGTGAGCATAAGAGACTACTTTAGAACACCTTTATGCCCCAACTCAGGAGGTGTAGTGACTAAAGAAGAGCTTGAAACAGTGATATCCACTATGAGGGAGCAAAATAAAGAAGAGTTTAAAGCTTCATCTACGGCCTGACTTTTACAAATAAAGGAGTAGATGAAGGAAGAGATGATGAGCATGATGAGCATGATGAGCTCATGACAGGAGACGCCTACTAAACTAGCTCATATGTCTCTTAGATTTCATAGCACAAAAGGGAGTAATGTTCTTGACCGTGTGTCAGAGGGTCCTTCTGGTGACAACATTAGTAAATCATGTGAGATGTTTCTAGAAGATCCTAATAGACAGTAGGTTGCTCTTGGTAGTGTTTACAACTTGGGATCAACCGTCCACCATAAGCAAATTCAAGATTATTAAGAAAAAGTGGTGGTTAAGTTCTAAAAGTGCCAAACGCATTGGTTCCATTCTCTACTAATGAGGTGGAGACTGTAGTAGAAGCAGTTGGAAATTTTATCCTGTGGCCCAAGAGACTTGTGAATATGGTTTAACTTGTGGTATGCACACTACAAAAAGGAATTTTTACTGCCTTAATTTACGTCCCATTTTACAAGTTAGACTTAGAAAGAACACAATCCATGTCACCTAAGTAAAAAGAGGACGTAGATTGAAAAAAATTTATTTTAATAAAAAAATTTTAATAAGCCACATCTCATTAATTCTTGAGAGGACGTGGCTTTATCAGAATCCAAGTCCCCCACTCATGAGGGAAGTAGCTTCTTCAGAATCCACATCCCCCCTTGAGGAGAGGGACGTGGCTTATGAAGAAGCCATGTCCCCCTTGGAGAGGGGGACATGGCTTTTAACAGAGCTAGTTGGCTTCTGTAGAAGCCACGTCCCCTTCTCCAGAGGGAAGTGGTTTCTGCAAAAGCCACGTCCCCTTGTAGAGGGGGACGTAGCTTCATAGTAGAAGCCATGTCCCTCTCCTCTCTAGGGGACATAGCTTCTTAGGAAGCCACGTCCCCTAGAGAGGAGAGGGACATAGATTCTCAAATCCACGTCCCTCTCCTCTCTGGGGGACATGTATCCTCCTTCCCCACTAAATTTTTGAGCCCTGTGCCAGTTAAGCTTTTTAAAAGAACACTCAAAGTCTACTATGCCTGCCCTCATCTCCAATCAGAGTATCGTCTTTCTGCTTCTTGGTCTCAGCCAAGCTTCTTCATCTACTCTTTCTACTACCCAGCCAAGCTTCTCGGTCTCATCTTTTTGCTGCCCTTTCTGTGATCACCTTTCTCAGCTTCTTAGCCTCTCAGTGCTTCTCAGCTAGCAGGAACAGTTGCTCTGCTTCTCAATGCTTCTCATTTCTCACCAAAGTTAGTGTTTTTATTCATGGTACTTTCCTGAATTATAGTTATGTTGAGGAGTTAGTTCGATTACCACAATGCTTTTACTCAAAAGGCAAGAATAAAGTCTGAACTCGGGGGAATCGTGAATGATGAAAAACATGAATTTTCCAGCTAACCTACCATTTTGTTCTGTTTTGTTAAAAAAGGAAGTCTGTAGGACAATCAGATTTTTTAGATTTCCTTCATTTACTTTTAAATCGTGAGTATCAATAGAATTTCATCCCTGTATAGATATTATTATTCAAGCTTAACTTGGACATTATTATGCCTACATTCATGTTGAACATGTTATATAAATGGTCTTTACTTGTTTACTTATTGAAAAGCTTGGCATTAAGACTGCATTCTCTGAAATAGTCATCTGGGTTCAGACTGTTGCATATAATCTATCTGATTGTGGTTTTATTGATGTGGTCAGTGGCTGTTAAAGACAAATCCTATTCCTATCTCATGTATATATAATAGTTCTTACAAGCTGGGTGACTTGTAAACTCATAGCTTTGTTATTGAGTTGCTCTGTTCTATGCTTTCTTGGATTATTGGGTAACATGGTTGGACTTCATATGATTTTAATCTTGTTTTAATCATGTCTAACAAGATTATTTAAAACTCAGCTCCTAGTTGAAAGTAAAAACAGGACCTAAAGATGCATAATGAGAATTAATTGTTGCTTCTGAATAAACTTTCTATTTGGAGTTGCCCCAACGAAACACTAAGCAAAGGAAATAAAAAATATATACCAACAAGCTTTGTATATGGTTAGATTGGACCCAACAATACCATCTAATCCAATTAATTGATATGACTTGGAAGGACCAAGGTTTAAAAAGTAAATGGACAAAAATATCCTATTCCATAACTTTGTAGTAAATTTTGGAAACTTAATCATAAATCCTAGAATTTCAGTTGTAAAAATCAAAAAATTAGTTGTAGATACTAAATTTTGAAAACTCTATAAATTACAAAATTTATTTATAAATCCTAGAATCTTAGTTGTAAAAATCAGAAGATTAATTACAAATCAATTGTAGACTGGTAAAAGATTTGAAAATTTGAAAGCCTAGTTGAAAAAGTGAAATTCATAGCTCCAAATTGTGAAAGCTTCATTGAAAAATACTAAAAAATACTGACCTTGATACAAGAAGATTTTAAGCTTATGAAAAATACTGAAAATACTGACCTTTGAACTAATTGTCTAGTACAATAATTTAGTTGTTGGAACCGTAAGATTCATAAGGACTAGGGTAGACTTCAAGGTTTAAAAAGCACTTCTAAATATACTCATAAATTATTGTTCTTTTTCATTAGGAGCAAGATCTGAACCCACGCCCTTATGGAATATGAGATCGGTCCTTAGCTTGTGTGGACCAGCATTCATTGGCACTTGATGAGCTTCATTTGGTCACTCATAAGCTGTCGAGTAAATAGCTCCAAATTAATTAAGCTTCTTGAAGCTTGAAATTCTTAATACAATCTCATTTGTGAATCTTATATTTAGGAAAGTAAATTTTTGTGCTCATTTTCTGGTTAAATTTGCTCAGGACAAAGTAGGAGAGTATTTATCTTTTGATTAACCCGTACCTTTTTATTTAAAGGTGGTGTATGATAATAATGAGACTCTTATTTAATTATTTTTGTAAATTTTACTAACTCTTATTCTTAACTATAATTCAAAAAAAAATCGTGAGTATCAATATTAATATCAACCTATAAAAGTATAAGAAAAAAAATCTTTATAAAATATTCTATAGGAGAAATTATGAATGATACCACTAATTTGTTAATTTTTGTGCAATGTACAAAAACCAAGTTTTAGTTAGTTATACAATCATAAAATTAGTGCAAATCAGACCCTTAATATTTTATATACTACTCTCCAATACTCAATATTGTTTTTAATTTAATTTGTCCTATCTTCCTTAATTAATTAAAAAAATTACATTAAATAACTAACACATCTATCAGACTATTACACAACTCTAGTCCAAATTAATGTCAATCCATGCATATTTTGTCATAATTCATGTCGTTTTATTAGAAGTTCATTTTACACACAAAGATTTATATCTTCATGCAAGTAGATAGTGAATTGTTAATTTGATAGACTTTGTGATGATTTATTAGGTAAAAAAAGAATGGATCATAGTTGGATGAATGCTAGTAGAATGACTGAGGAGTATGAGAATGGTGTGAACCAATTTCTTGAATTTGCTAGGAAAAATGTTCCTAGCAAAAATGGAAAGTATTGTTGTTCTTGTGTCAACTGCATGAATAAGATTGAATTGGGTATTGATGAAATAAAAGAGCATTTAATTTGTGATGGGATAAATTTGAGGTATACAAGATGGGTATGGCATGGGGAGGCAGGAACAACTTCTATGTCCCAAAATGACCAAATTATGAATGACTGGGATGATAGAATAGATGATATGATTTGTGATGTTGGGATGACATCATTTGCACAATCACATGCATATGACAACTTGCGTAGTGATGCAGAGAAACCCTTATACCTAGGGTGTACTAATTTTATGCTCTTGATAGCTGTGTTGGGATTGGTGAATTTAAAGTCAAGAAGTAGGTAGATCAATTCGAGTTTTATGGTGTTACTTGAATTTTTGAGTAAAATGCTTCTAGCCTATAATTTACTTCCAAAACGTATGTATGAGGCAAAGAAAATCCTGTGTCCAATAGGTATGGATTATAGGAGGATACATGTGTCCTAATGACTGCATACTATATAGAAATGAGTATGAAGGGCTACACAAGTGTCCCAAATGTGGGACTTTACGGTACAAAGTAAAGAAGACTAATGATATTGATCATAGTGATGAGATCATAATTAAAGGGCCTCCTGTGAAGGTGATATGGTATCTTCCAATAATACCACGATTTCAATGTTTGTTTGCTAAGAAAACGCTTACATGCACAACAAAAAGAGGGGAAGAAAGCTTATTTACCCCCAGCAGCGCACACATTATCTAAAGAAGAGAAAAGAAGTTTATGTGGATGTTTGCATGCTAAAAAAGTGCCACAAGGGTATTCTTCTAATGTTAGAAAACTTGTTTCAATAAGTGATTTGAAGTTACTAGGCATGAAGTCTCATGATTGCCATGTATTAATGCAGCAACTTTTACTAGTGGCTATTTGAGGGATTATGAAAGATGATGTGAGACACATGATAACTAGATTGTATATGTTCTTCAACGCTATATGCAGCAAAGTTATAGATCCTAACAAGTTGGATGAATTAGAAAATGAGGGTTATATTATTTTATGTCAATTAGAAATGCACTTTGCTCCAGCATTTTTTGACATTATGGTGCATTTAATAGTTCATTTGGTTAGAGAAGTAAGACTTTGCGGTCCTGTTTATCTTAGATGGATGTACCCATTCGAGCGATACATGAAAATTCTAAAAGGGTATTTTAAAAACCCATACAAGCCTGAGGCATCAATTGTTGAAAGATATGTGGCGGAAGAGGCTATTGAATTTTGTACTACATATCTAAAAGGATTGAAGGCTGTTGGGGTCCCTCAAACTCCGTATGAGGGGACAAGACTTGCTGGTAAGGGAACACGGGGGTCAGAGTGAAGTGTATGTCTCATGAAGAAGTCTTGCAAGCACATTTGTACATCTTGAATAACATGGAAGAAGTTCAACATTATTTAGATGCTTATAAAAAGTTGTTGAAAGATAAATACCTAAGAAAGAATGAAATGCAACTGGCTAATGAGCATAACAAGACATTCAAAAAATGGTTCAAGGAAAAAGTTATGAATGAGACTAGTGTGTTTGATACAATAATGTGGTTAGCTGAGGGACCTCGTTTTGAGGTCGTGTTTTGGGGTGGGTTTGATATAAATGGATATTCTTTCTATACAAAAGCCCAAAATGATAAAAGCACCATGCAAAATAGTGGGGTAATGGTAGAAGTAGAAGCCCAGCATTTTTCTAGTTTAAAAGATAATAACCCATTATTGGCTCGCACGGACTATTATGGAGTGGTTGATGAGATATGGGAGGTAAATTACACTAAATTCAAAGGACCTGTTTTCAAATACAGGCGGGTTCACTTTAATGCTATTGAAGTAGATGAGGAATTTAGGTTTATTTCAGTTGATCTCAAGAGGCTTGGTTTTAAAGAGGAGCCCTTCATTTTAGCAAGTCAGGCAAAACAAGTTTTTTACGTCATTGATCCAGTGAATAAACAGCGTTCTATTGTACTACTAGGCAAAAAACAAATTATTAATGTAGAGGATGATGACTCAACTTTTAACCTTAATGAAACCCCGCCTTTCACTACAAATCTACCTAGAGCAACTGAAGTAGATTTGGTTGAAGATGAATATGCAATTAGAGAAGATCATTGTGAAGGAATTTAGGAGAATGAATAAAGTAAGAATTACTTAATAAAACATTGAATTAATTGACTCTTTATATTCATATATTTGTTTCATTTATTTATTTTATATATTTAATTATAATGCAAGTTACTCACTTGTATTATTTTTTAATCTTAACAGCACATGGAGGGTTCTAATGAAGATGTAGTTGACATATCCAGTGCAACTTACAAGAAAAGAGGTAGAGGAAGTATAAAATTGAAGGAGCTGGCACTACGTCAGGGCACTACAGAGAGAGTGCATTTATAGTTTGGTGGTGGTTAAAGACCACTTGGTCTAGAAGGGGACAAGTTTGTAAGTTACATAAGTCTCATACCTCAGAGTAAAGTTAGGATCTTGTATCATAATTGGCAAGAAGTACCAGAAGCTATGAAGGACATGATTTGGAGTGATATTTTGGTATGCATATTTTTCTATTTTTCTATTGTTTTAATTATATTAGATACCATTATCTTACTTTATAATTATGACATATTGCAGCTTACTTATGATATCCCTCCTACCGATGAGATGAAGAGGTACTGGCTTCAGCAAGTTCGTGATCAGTGGAAAGATTTCAAGTCATCACTTTCTAGGGAATACATTCGAGGAGAAAAGAAGAAGAACAATCCATGTTTGGAATATAATTTCATTGATGAAGACACTTGGAGAGAATTTGTGAGGTCACGAGATGATCCTAAATTTTAGGTAAATTTTGATATAATTAATAACTTAGTTTATTTTTTTTAGTTTACAACTAATTTTATTTTTATTTTATTATAGGAATTAAATGCTGCAAATAAAGAGAGACAGTCCAAAAATAAATATCAGCATTACTTTTCTCGAGAGGGATATAGGAAGCTGGACTAGAAAGTTAGGGAAGTTGATTTAAAGCAATTAGAGAAAGCTGCAAGATCTGACCCCAGTATTGTTGCTCATCCCCCAACTCCTCCAACTCAGCAAAGAAAATAGAAAGAAGCTAGAATCAAGAACGGCCAATATATTACTCTGGAGGCTACTGAAGTTGCTCAACGGATTGTAAGTAATTATACTAACTAGATTCAATTTTAGATTTCGTATCTTTTAAGATAAAGTTCATTAACTAAATATTGCAGGATTCACTTGAGAAACAAGCTTCCCAAGGATCATTTCAATCTACTAGAAGAATGGATATCTTGGCATCAGTAATTAGAATGCCAAATTATTCTGGTCGTGTTAGAGGGTAGGAAAAGGAGTTAGTCTAAAGGAGTATTTCGGACCAATTTCACGAGGCTTATCAGGAGTTGTATCAAGAGCTGAGCTTGATGACCTTCTAGTAAAGGTTAGAGATGAATGTGCTCGAAAGTATGAGTTGGATAATTTGCTACTTCGTGAGTAGATTCTTCAAGAGGTTATATCTATGGTCACCAGCATGGGAACCACACAAGACAGTGGACAGGGAATTGGGCAGTAGGAACCCTAGGTATTCATTACTTTTAATTAGTTTAATTATTCAATTTTTTTAGTTTATTTTATTTTCTTTCATTGTGTTTACTTATTTTTCCAGACTTCTCCTGTGCTTCAAAGTACTAAAGATAGCTATAATCCACCAGAGATGGCACTACATACCTGTAGTCCCTTAGTAAAAGAGGAACAAGTTTGTTTTCTTTATTTGGATAATCCTTGGAAGAGGATTGTTGGTTCAGCATGGCTATATATGCTCATAAAAATAATCCATAACATGAGTATTTTGGATGATTAAGTGAAGGTGACGGTTGAGGTTGTTCTTGAGCCAAACGTGAATGTGCCATTCCCTACTGATGAGGTTGAAAATTTACTTGAAGCATTGGGATAATTCATTGTATGGCATAAAAGACTTGTTGACACAGAGATGACAATTTCAATGGTAGAAAAACTCTTCATTATTCTTTGATTCTCTCTTTTGATTACTTATATAACTTTTATTCATTTCATATTTTATTAGGATTTTGATGAGGTTGAGGACTGTTTTGCTTTGTTACAATTACATGAATTTTTTAAGGCAATGACAAAGCCTATCAATTTGACAATGCCTAAAGGAATTGTGGGTATAGATAAGTCATATTCTTTTACAATGAACAAGAAAGACATCTTGGAATTCTTGTTGCTGAGGGAGTTGGATATCTCATGGGCTATGCTATCTATCTTGTAATTTTATTACCTCTATTCTATCTCATTTATATTTATTTTAATTTATATGCAATAATTTTTGTGTCATTCTATTAATAGGTTTCTTAGTAGTCTTTGTACTGGATCACAGAAAGATCAATTTGGATTTTTGTGTCTAGCTTCTTTGACATCGGCCTACAATGATATCAATGATAGGATGAGATACGTGGGCAATACTATTTTAGAAACAAAATTGCCCTGTTATCTGGCTCCAATTCTTGAAGGGTAAGTTCTTTTATATTCATTTATATATATATATATATATATTTATTTATTTTGATAATCTTTTTTATGCTTTCATGTATTGATTTCTTTTGTCTCTTTGTAGTTACCATTGGTCCCTTTATGTTATATGCCCGTATTTGTAAGAGATCTATTAGTTTTGTTCTATGGGCAAGCAACTGAGTGCTGAAACTAAAAATATATTCAACACGTAAGTTAATATTATTTTTATAAATGTTAGATATTTATTTTGTTTTAATACCTTATACTTTATTTAAATATCATGATAGAGCATTAAAGATATATTATATGACCGGGGGAAAGTGACGCCCAGCAAAAAATACATCTCAAAAAAATCCCTCACCAACTTGGATTTTTCCAAACGTAAGTAATTTCAATTCAATACTTTTTATTCACAACTTTTTATATATATTTTGTTTATACTTATTATCTGATTCTTAACTTTCAGTGCCATTACCAGATAGGGAGTATAAAGTATGGATATTATATTATTCGTTATATGTATGGGATTATTCAATCCGAAACTAACAAAAATTTATACATGGTAAGTTACATTATTATTTATTTTAATAATATTAGTTTCGCAAGGCTTTAGAATTTGGATATATAATGAACATTCGATAAAAATTTACCACTATTTGACAGTGAGTACCCCTAATACCAGTGAAGACATAACTGACATTCTAAACAATTTAGCAGGTTATCTTCTTTAAGAGCTATTTACATAGTGTGATTTTATAGTTTATCCATATAGTTAGATAGAAGGATATAAACCCTAATGTGTTTCGAGTAGTTTGTTGGAATTTGGCTGTAAATATTGACACTTGAATGGGTGACAATAGTTTTGTCGTCCCAATGCACTTAGTATATTTTGTTGTGATAGTTTATGAATGGCTGTAAATGAGTTGCTATTTGCTGAACTTTTGTTGTATGAATTCGACTATTTCTGTAGCATACTTTCACAGATTCTATTTTGGTTATCAAGCAAATACAAATTTTATATTAAAAAAGAATTACAAAAACCACGTCACATTATTAAAAGGAGGGATGTAACAAGAAATGTGTTCAGAACAAACCACGTCCCCTATTATAGAGGGGGACGTGGTTTCTCAAAGAAATCACTTCCCCCTCATGAATGAGGGAGGTGGTTCCTCCTAGAAACCACGTCCCTCTTACTTGGGGGGGATGTGGTTTCTCTGACAACATGAGTAACCACGTCCCCCTTATTTAGGGGGATATGGTTTATATGAAAATCACATCTCTTTCTAATAAAATAGGGACGTGAATTATGTAGAAACTACCTCCCTTAATATTAAAAGGGATGTGGTTTATTCTTTTCCACGTCTCCATTATTTGTGACGTAGATAAGCCATTATTTTAAGTCGCCCAGTATGATGTGCCCTATAGTTGTGACATGAAAAGGCCTAAAAATGCGATGTGAAAAGTCTATTTTGTAGTAGTAGCAATTTTATTATGTGGTAGCTTTCCTAAAATATTTTCTTACTAACTATTTCTTTCATTTTTATTATGTATAATAGCTTCCCTCGCCGAATCTCTTGAAACTTCCAAAACCCTTACTAACTCTATACCAATAAATGATCTTAATAGTGTATGATCCATCATTCAAACACAAAAATTTAAAAATGGATCCAGAGGTTGTGGGTAAGAAATACATGATAGTGATAATTGAACGGGAAGATTTGTTTCAACTTTTGTCAAATACTTAGCTTACCACACCACACATTAAACTATTTATGATGTAAGTTTGTGTTTCTTTAATGTAATTAACTTAATTATCAAGTCTAGTGATCTAACACAATTGCATTGGTGTAGGTACTTTCATTATTTGTGCATCGTATTAGGCAAAGGTGATAAGTTCAGATTCCTTTACCTGCATCACATGACAAAGAAAGGGAATACTCGAAAGTTAAGGGCCCAATATCTCCAGCAAAGAATATGTGAAGTTAAAAAAGATGTTTTTATGGCTCCATACGTACACTCGTAAGGATTAATTTGTAATTAATAGTTTTTTGATGTAGATTTACTTTAACTAATCATATTTTGCAGGACCATTAGCAGTTGTTTGTTCTTTTAATGAAGAGCAACACTATTGTCTTCTTATATTCCCTCCATTACAAACTTGGGGAAGGAAATTAAGAAGACGATAGACTCGTAAGTACATTTGTGCAATATTTAATATAATTTACACTGAATATTTTAGTTACTAACTTGGTAATCTTGATCATAGAGCAATGAAAACATATCAAAATGTGGTCTTGCAAAAGCACAGACATGAGCTCAAGGATCCTACATAAATCGAGCCAAAGGTGATGCTATACTTTATGAATATGTTCAATTACTATGATTTTTATTGATTTCTTATGATTTGTTCTTATATAGAGCCATAGACAACTAGTGAAAACAAACTTATACGACCTATATGTGATCAGACATATGCTCAACATTATCATATTGGGCATGACTGAATTTACAAAAGACGTAAATATATTTTTAAAAGTTTTATTTTATTTTGTTATTTGAGAGTACATAATAAGCCTCTTTTACAAATTATATTTTAGATGTTTGACAATTTAGATCCATTCCCCAAAGTTGAAATTGAAGGCATCCGCATATATTGGGCAACTCATGTTGGGGAGAATTTGAGTTTTGTAGAAAGTTTTATGCAATTTAAGAAGTTTGTTAGTTGCAGACAACTTTGAAAATATTTGTTGACACAATATTTTGGATAGCTCAATAGTTTTTAGATAGTTTATAGATAACTTTTAGTTTTGGATAGTTTTTAATTTAATTTTATATTAAAAATTGTAAAAAAATTGTGCTGTCTGATTTGGCTGTGGTAATTTTTGTGTACAGATTAAGGTAAATTTAAAAATATGGATGTTTATTTTAAAAACAAAATACACTTTTTACAATGGTTATTACCATAATCAGTATAGAAATTACTATTCTACATTGGTTAATGTAAACATCGATGTGAAATATTAAACTTTCTATAGCGATTGTGTTCCAACCGCTGTAAAAAGTGCTCCAATTTTTAATTTTTAAATCACTGATCCATTTTCTACATCGGTTATGGTTAGTCAATGTAGAATATGTATTTTTTACAGCAATCATATAACCGACTTTCTACATCCGCTATAACAATATCACCTATTTAACCGCTGTAAAAAGTCATTTTTAACCATTGTAAAAAATCATTTTTGTAGTAGTGATAATAGCAAAGACTTTTAGATAAGTGGAGTTTAGAAATACTATATGAATAATTTTGTAAGGCTAGAGGAGAAGTGAAATTTAGATAAGTGAAATGAGCAAGATCCTAAATCATTACTTACTTTGTTCCTAACAAATAATTTTGTAGGGCTAGAGAGAAGTGAATTTTTGTTTTTAGGGTAAATGAATTTCTTTTTGGGTGGAAATTTCTAATAGTAGGGACTTTCAGATAAGTTAAATTTAGAATACTATATATAATTTATATTTACTTTGTTTGGATGTTTGTAAATGAAAAATTTTTTGTGGGATCATTTGATTGCTCACATACTCCCTCTAGCAATCTTTATAATAACATGTCTTCTAGAAAATTTCTTTAGTCCTTATTATAAGGGAAAAATATCAATTGAGGACTGCTGAAGAAATTTTATATCAGCTAAGGATCTTAAGATTTTGATATTACACTACACCTCCATGGTACTTATCTAAAAATAATTTTTTATAAGAAAAGACCTAATTACTCCTAAAGTTTAAAATATATAAGAACTCATTTTGGTTTTAACAACAATTCATTATATTCGTAAATAACAACAACCCGTTTAGAAATGAACAAGTTAGAAAAACTGACACTACTACAAAAAAAGGAATACATGACGGTTATTTTAGTCCATAAATGATGGTTAATACACATCATTGATTCGGCTAATATTTAAAGACCACCAATAAATGATAGTTATAAAACTATCATTTAAAATAAAATTTTTACAAAAAGAAAAGCAAAATGAGAATATAAATGACAGGTAAATAAGTTACCCATCATTTAAAGTAAGTATAAATGACGGGTAAATTACTTACCTATCATTTAAAGTCTTACCCATCATTTATACTACCTCTAAATGACAGGTATCTTATTTACTCGTCATTTAAAATATGGTAATAATTCAGACCATACTTTAAATGACAGGTAAATACTTACCTATCACTTGTTTCAATATAAATGACGGGTATATTACTTACCCGTCATTTACTTCAATATAAATGACAGTTATTTATATAACTGTCATTTTTTATGTGGTTTTTTTTATACGTGAGCTGTTTTTATACTAGCACCCTGCAAAAACAAATTAAAACAGCAGCAACCAACCATTTTAGATTTAAATATCGACAAAATTTATTGTATTCAATTTCAAAACTAATCAATAAACAAATGTAATTACATAAAGTAATCTATTTCTAAAAATAAACTACCTACTAAAAAAAAAACTTCCTAGCTACTTTTTCAAGATAGTTCTATTAATCTTCTTTGTATGAGGTCCATACTTAAAAAATGTATTGACACTATTCTTTAATGACCTCATTTATTTTTGCGTCCTTGAATTCTTCAACATAAGAATTATCATAGTATTGCAATATCTATTAATTAGTGACTCATGAATATGGAGAGGAAAGGAATGATTGAAAGATTATCAATAAAGAAATTGACTACTCTACATATAATATAGAGTAATTAATGAATCATGAGTCACAATGCATGAGTATTCACATACTCCTTCAACCATCGATAAAAATTCATCAGCATAACGCATAAAGAAAGTATTTCTCAGGCTAACCCTCTTTTCAATCTTGGCATCTCATTGAACAAACTAATTTCAACCATATACAATTACAAAACCAACGAAATTTTCATAAAATAGCATTTTCAAATTAACTCTAATTATTATAAAATTATATATAAAATTCGCTCAAAAATCATAGAAAGAAGAAAAACACTATAAACATCATTTTGAATTAATGTTTTCTGTCTCATTGATCATTCTAAGGTTACATATATCCTATATTAGCAATCTCAAGCCAAGACCAAACCATTCTTTACCAAATGTAAAAATATTAATAAAATAGTAATGATTTTTACAAAATCCACACGTCAATTTTCGTCACTAAAATAAACTCCAATTGCAATAAAAATTGATACACTAGTACATTTCAATATGTAGTTTTGAACAATAAAACTACTTTGATCAAACAATGCATAAAATTTAAATTAAAAATTATTGAAATAAATCAATCAAAATTTATAGAAAAATATAGTCATCATAAATATCCCATTTTGATTGCTAATTTTCATCTTAATAATCATCCTAAGTCTAAGCATATTATCTACAATCATTTTCAAGTTAATAAAGCATCAAACATTAGCAATTTTCAACACCCCACAATATTAAAATGGGCAACAAATGAGGAGAAATTTAAACAAAAAAAATCAACTAATAAAACAATCCATAATATGAAATAAATCAATTCCATAATCTAGAAATCTAAGCATATTAGAAGAAAATGAAGAAAAATTATAGAAATCATAAACCCATATAACTTGAAGAAGAGAGGATGAAACTCAAAGAGGAAGCAAATGAGAGAGGCAACGGATGGCATAGGAGGAGCATTTTCACATTAGAGAGGGACTAAGGTGGTCGACGGCAACAATGGGGGTAGATTGAGAGATTTCTATCAATTTCATGTAGAAGTGGAGAAGAGAGAAAACAAATGAAAAAGTAAGTCTGAAAACTGAATAAAAATGAGAATAAATGATGGGTATTATAATACCCTTCATTTATTCAAGAATATACGATGGGTGTTTCATATATAACTGAGGCTTTAAATGACGGTTGTTTGAAACAACTGTCACATCATCATTTAAAGCTTAAAATTTTTTATTTTTTTAATTCAAGAAAATGAAACTTTTCCCCCTAATATATGATGGATGTTTAAAAAACACGTCATATATTGTTCTAGACTTTAAATGACGGGTGTTTAAAACACCCGTCAAAGAATCTAAAATGCCAGGCACCGATATATGATGGTTTTTTGTATAATTGTCATATAGTGTTTAAACTTTATATGACAGGTAGTTGAAATACCCGTCATTTAAAGTTGAAATTTATTTTTTATTTTTTTCCTTCCAGT
Organism: Prosopis cineraria; assembly: GCF_029017545.1. Taxonomy (NCBI): domain Eukaryota; kingdom Viridiplantae; phylum Streptophyta; class Magnoliopsida; order Fabales; family Fabaceae; genus Prosopis; species Prosopis cineraria. The sequence goes on from NW_026555341.1 coordinate 21,465,792, forward strand.
AAATGAAACGTTGGGCTGAAATAAATGACAAGTTTATTTAATACCCGTCATTTAAATCTAACAATATACGAAGGTTGTTTTAACACCCGTCATTTATTTTCTTACCGTCACTCACCTATCTCATACATGACGTATTTTTATTTAACCGTCATTTTTCATGACGTCTTATATTTACATTTTTATAATAGTGTGATAAAAAATATATTGAATTTGACAAGTGTTAATCATGCATAAACAAGTATCTATTTGAGTTTTGATAACTACCCATTTAGAAATGAACAAGTGAGAAAATTGATAAGACATGTTGAGTTAGGCAAGTGTTAGTACTAGTTAAAAAAATATCTATTCAGATTTTAACAATAACGTAATTATAATTAACAATAACCCATTTGACCTTTTCATTACATGGGGTAATTCGTTCTTGTAAAAACTTGTATGTCAAATAAGTATTATGAGGGTGTAGTGCAATATTAGAATTTTAAGGTTCTCAACTAATATAAAATATCTCCAAAGGTCTTCAACTAATATTTTCCTTGTTATAAGGCACTTAGTGTGGTATTAATTACACTTTTTCAATATTATCCTTATTTAAAGTCATTGACTGTGACAGAAAATATAATGTAATACAAATTTTAAAATGTTTCATTAAATATGGGTAAAATTGAAAGTTTATTATATTTGTCTACAAAATTAATAACTTAACCATATTTGATTCTAGTGCAATGGTCAAAAATATCTTCTAATAAAGACGAGATGGATTTAATACACGGTCCGTCTTTCATTATGTCAAAAGAATTTGACTCTTGACTCTTGACTCTTGATCCTTGACACCTTGCTTGCCCCTTTTTTACACTAGAATTATAGAGGGAGAATTATATTAAAGTTTCATGCAAGATATTTAATTACTATAAAGTTTATTGATAATTAAACTAAATGTCATTGACAACATGATCAATTGTCAATGATGTTTAGTTTAGTTGTTAATAAATTTTGTAACAATTAATTTCTTTGTGTGGAATATAGTTGTAATTCTCCCAATTATATATGGCCAGTATTGATAGTCAACGTTAGTACTTTTAATTTAGGGAGAATAACACTGGGGGGATTTTGTATTCTATCTTGGCTCCATAGAATTCTGAAATTTCTCAATGAGAAATTATATTGAGATAAAAAAACTGAAAATACTCTTGATTTAAAAATCATAAGATGTGCATTTATAAAGTATATGAGGCAATTATCTTTGTAAATTTAATCCATTTTCATTTCTATGTAAAGAAATTATAAACACTATGAATGTACATCCAACACTAACACAAGGCATCAATATTCATAGTTTTACGACATAAAATTTAATTATCCTTGGGGAGAGACTTCCACCGTTCCAATCAATATTTTTTAACTTGGCAATTATACTTTGAAAATCTACAAACACAATCTTAAAATTTTCACATCACGAAATCTAGTTATTAATCAAGCTTATGACACACATTATTTTGAAGCCTTTCTTATGATATGTTTGCCTTTTAAAATCAACGGTATTTGTAACTTTTTATAAAGGTAATTACCTCATAAACATAATTTCACTTCGATAGCTTTGGGATTGATAGATTTGAATTTGAGTTTTAGATTTAAAATCTTGTATTTCAAATATATCATATTTAAAATTTATATATTTAAAATTATTTATTTGGGCAGTTAAAAAATTTAGAAGAGAGATTAATTGATATTTGAAATAAAAAAATAAAAAAATAAAAATAACCAGTTTGTTTCTATTTTTTTAATAAAAAATAGATGAGAAAATATACTAAATTGTATCAACAGTAAAAAAATAAAAAGAACATGATATTTGAAGTGATTGAAATTTTAAAAAATTAAGGTACAGAAGGAATTTAAGAGTACAAAAGGATTATAATTGAAAATGGATTTGAATTTGAATCAAATCCAAACCCATAAATTTTTATGTATTCAAAATGAGAGATTTGGATCAAATCTAAATTCCTATTAATCCGACACACAATCACAAATTCTACGGGTCCAACATGCTGTCATCTAGCTTCTAAGGATCCTCAATGCCATTATACTTTATAATCGAGTTTAGCGTAAAATTATTACCACAAATTTTACATTTACAAACCAAATTTAATTAGCTTATGATCTGCAGTCAATAAGAGAACTACTCCCAAATCCAACGAAAATTTATACTTACAAATTTTTGTAGCATCATACAAGAGTAGCACCTTATAATTCGGGTGTATACACGTCTGATACATTGAAGTAAGTGGATAATAAAATGAAAAACCGATATTCTTAAGCATACATAATTCCTCCACAAACACACGCCTAAAAACCCGAGAATGGGGACTCTAAAAATAGCACTGGCTTGGGTTTTCCCACCATTGTTAGATCCTTAACTTCATCATAGTCACTCACTTTGGTTTTTCTATTCTTCAATATTGTTTCAGCAAATTATCGTTTTCCCAATTTGCCTGCTTGTGTTGTACATGATTATTTCACGTAAATGATTATCAGCATTTCGATCGATAAACTGGCAACATTAATTTCACTGATAACACATCAGAGAAGAAATTAAAGGTATGGCGTCGACGAATAATAATCAACCTCCAAAGAAGACTGCTTTACGTAATTCAGGAGGATCGTCAAATCAAGGATCGTCACGAAGCTCGACTGGCCAAACTGTCAAGTTTGCGAGACGAACATCGAGTGGAAGATATGTGAATTTATCGAAGGAAGACATCGACATGTCGGCCGACTCGTCGTCCGGCGATTACATGAACTACACAGTCCATATTCCGCCGACGCCGGATAATCAACCGATGGACACATCAGTGGCCATGAAAGCCGAAGAACAATACGTTTCGAATTCTTTATTTACAGGCGGATTCAACAGCGTGACGCGAGCTCATTTGATGGACAAAGTCATTGATTCTGAAGTTAGTCATCCTCAAATGGCTGGAGCTAAAGGGTCTGCTTGCGCCGTTCCTTCTTGTGATGGCAAAATCATGAAGGATGAGAGAGGGAATGACGTGATTCCATGTGAGTGCAGGTATGTATATATAGATAAAAACAACTTAAAATTTGAGTAAATTATAGTTTCTAATCTCTTAAAAAAATTCTTCATCGAGTGATTTAAATTATAGACACTACAGATATATATTACAAACATCTGTCTGATACAGAGACAAACAAGAGAAAGTATAGGCACTTATTTAATATAGTTCTTGAGTAATTTTTAACTTCTAAAATTTTTCTGTGCCAAAAGAAATTAAACGAAAAACTATCCAGAGTTGAAAAGCATCTACATTCTAGAGGAATGAATTCAAAAGTTAATCGTATCTTTTAGAGTAAAAATAATTTAGTAAAAAATTAGTTTTTTTTTATTTGATACTGCAAATTGTAAGTCTCATAATCTAGTCTTTTGTAACATTTTTTTTATTCAAACAAATAGAGATCTCATTTCTATTGCACACAATGGAGATATTTAATATTTAATAATATATTATTATTTAGTTATTATTTTTACTATTATTGTTCTTGTTTTAAACTAAGAGCATAAAAGGCGTTTCATATCCATAAAACTGCTTATTTTATTTATTTTTCAATTCCGTTATATAATTTTAATGGGTATAGTGGCAAATTGGAGTGTGCCTCCAATGAAAATGTTGATGAACAAAATTGATTGAGGGATTAACATTTTGGATGATCGAATTTCGAAGGATTTTATATTTCAAGATAAAAGCACTAATTTACTTGAAATTAAAAATTATTAATTTTGATATGAATTGCCTGAACTAATAATGAATATATCAATGCATGGCGCATTTAGATTCAAGATTTGCAGGGACTGCTTTCTAGATGCCCAAAAAGAGACAGGACTATGCCCTGGGTGTAGAGAGCCATACAAAATAGGGGAATACGAAGATGACTCGCCAAATTATTCAAGTGGAGCATTACAATCTTTGCCAGCACCAAACGGGTCAGAAAGGGATCCGAATAGTATGTCAGTAATGAAAAGGAATCACAATGGAGAATTCGACCACAACAGGTGGTTGTTCGAGACCAAGGGAACGTACGGCGTTGGCAATGCTTATTGGCCACAAGATGACATGTACGCCGACGACGGTGACGGTCACGGTGGCGGACTCATGGATTTAGCAGAAAAGCCTTGGAAACCCCTAAGTCGGAAAACGCCCATTGCAAATTCCATCATCAGTCCTTACAGGTGCTTAATTATTCAATTCTAATTAATTTTATCATCTTTTGAGATGGAATGGATTTTAATCTTGTATTGAGAAATTTTCTTGGAAAGGAGTAAAATAGAGTATATTAAAAAAATTAAAATTAAAATAGATTGATCAAAATGTAAATACAAGAGGGCATGCAGGTGTGCACGCCCCTGTAGTACAAACTTTCCTTTAAAAAACAAAAATTACCCCCTCGCTTTCTTGTAATGTTTCACTTATGGCCCTGCATGTGTCAATTTCTTGATGTGTCCCATTTAGAGAAGAGATTAGTCAATCATAATTCATATGAAAAAAGTGTAATTTAATTTGAAATTATAAATTATGATTTATGAGATTTGTTGAAGTTGTGATTTCCCATATTTGCAATACGTGGTATTAGGCTTTATTATATTTATCATAAGTAAAAAAGTGATTTAATTCATTTTTTATTCTTATTTTGTTATTTCATTATATTTCTATCTTTTCTGGCAATTAAACAGTCGTACGTAATTGAATAAAATTCAATAACTTTCAAACAAAATCTCGAATTCGAATGTCATGAATGAGAAATATGCATGTGGGGATGTTGAAATTATTATTATTTATTAGTTACATATTGTGAGATCAAATTGATAACTGGAATTTATAGAGAAGCTAGTTAAAAACCACTCCATTTGGTTATTACATGATCAAAATATTTAAGATAAATGGATATAAATTTTGCAAATTTACTTGGTAATGATTGATGATTCAGGTTGATCATTGCGATTCGGTTTGTTGTATTGGGCTTCTTTTTGCATTGGAGAATAATGCATCCAAATGAAGATGCAATATGGTTGTGGCTAATGTCTGTAATTTGTGAGATATGGTTTGCCTTCTCATGGTTGCTTGACCAAATCCCAAAGCTCATGCCATGTAATCGATCCACTGACCTTCAAGCTCTTCATGACAAATTCGACACGCCGTCGCCGTCGAATCCCACCGGACGTTCGGATCTTCCCGGCTGTGACGTTTACGTGTCCACTGCCGATCCTGAGAAAGAACCAGTTTTAGTCACTGCCAATACAATCCTTTCCATTCTAGCAGTTGATTACCCCGTGGAGAAACTTTGCTGTTATATTTCTGATGATGGAGGTGCTTTGCTTACCTTTGAAGCCATGGCTGAAGCTGCAAGTTTTGCAGATTTATGGGTTCCTTTTTGTCGAAAGCACGATATCGAGCCGCGAAATCCAGAGACATACTTTAGCTTGAAAATTGATCCAACCAAGAACAAAAGTAGATTAGATTTTGTCAAGGATAGGAGGAGGGTTAAGAGAGAGTATGATGAATTCAAGGTTCGCATAAATGGTCTCTCAGATTCTATCAGAAGAAGATCTGATGCTTTCAATGCCAGAGAAGAAATGAAGATGATTAAGCACATGAAGGAAACTGGGGCTGACCCTTCAGAACCTGTGAAAGTTGTGAAGGCTACATGGATGGCTGATGGGACCCATTGGCCCGGAACTTGGGCTGCTCCTTCAAGTCAACACGCCAAAGGTGACCACACAGGGATTCTACAGGTATATGGTTGTTTCACTCATAGATATTTGATCTCTTAAATTTAATTTTTATAGATTTAGTTTCATTAGTTTATCGTGATTATCAATTCTTTAGGTATATGGTTATAATTATTGTGAGGGTTAAATCAAATTGATTCCTAAATTATGGGTTCAGGAGCTTCTAGCACTCTAAATTTTTTTAGTACAATATTTCTTTTTAACTTTTAATAATGGTGTAAATCTGACCCCTATCATTAACAATAGTTAACTTTCACCATTAGTTGACTGAAAAATCATAGAAAAATATCTCAAAAATTTCATAAAAGGACAAAAAAATTATAGCAAAGGCTCCAAAAAATACAAACATTGACCCCAAAAAATTACAAAAAAAAAGGCCAATAAAATTTTATTAGTCCTTTTTTTTTTGTAATTTTTTATGTCCTTTTTTATCATTTTCTAATTAACTAAATATCAAATTGTTAACGGCAAAGGTCAGATTATATTTTCTTGAAACATTGAAGGAGAACACTATACCAAAAATGAATTTAGGGTCCTGATATTCCTAAACTTATAGTTTAGAGACAATTTGCTATTTTACCCTTATTTTATTATACTCCCTTCGTCCCAAATTGTAAGATACTTTTAGATAAAATCTCACATACCAATAAACCTCATTATTTAAACTTAACAACCTTATCTTTTTAAAATAAAAAATATAAACTTTTAAAAATACTCATCATTTAAATATATTGAAAAGAGAAGAGATAAAAATTAATTATAACAAGAGAAAAGGTGATATTGAAATTGATGCATTTAATGAAATCTTAATCCACTCAGAGTTTTTTATATTTTGAATGGAAAAATTCTCTCAAAAGTGCCCTATAATTTGAAACAGAGGGAGTATAACTTATAACTAAATGTGTAAGGAATTAACATGCTTAGACTTGCAGGTTGTCCTATTTATAACATTAGTCACTATTTTTTAATACACACAAAAGAACGATGAGGTGATCCTAACAATGTTAAATATGTTGTCCTATGATATGATAAGGATGTTAAACTTTGTGCTGAAATGGAATTATGATTCGTTAGATTGAAACATGAAGCATGAAATGGACAACGTGGTTAATATGCTTAATTATAACTCCATTTTAGCATATATTAATGGTGTTAGTCATAGGTCAATACATTTATCATATCGTTAGTGTCATCTCACTGTCTTTTTGATCATACTAAAAAAAATAAAGGAACTAACATTATATACTAAATAAACTAGAGGGATCTAGAGTAGCGAGAAAAATACTATAGGAACTTAAACAAAAATACAGTAAAACTATAAGGACCAATATTTAAGTTATCCCTAATTTTAATATATAATAACTTGTAACTAAATGTGTAAGAAATTAATATGCTTAGACCTACAGGTGATGTTGAAACCACCAAGTCCTGATCCATTGATGGGAAGTAGAGACGACAAGATTATAGATTTCTCAGAAGTGGAAACAAGGTTACCAATGTTTGTGTACATGTCAAGAGAGAAGCGACCAGGTTATGATCACAACAAAAAAGCTGGAGCCATGAATGCCTTGGTTCGATCATCAGCAATTCTATCAAACGGACCATTTATTCTTAACTTGGACTGTGATCATTACTTCAACAATTGCAAAGCCATACGAGAAGGAATGTGTTTCATGATGGATAGAGGTGGTGAGGATATTTGTTATATTCAATTCCCACAAAGATTTGAAGGAATTGATCCATCTGACCGCTATGCTAATCACAATACGGTGTTCTTTGATGGCAACATGCGAGCTCTTGATGGTGTTCAAGGTCCATTTTATGTCGGAACTGGTTGCATGTTCAGGCGTTTTGCACTGTACGGTTTTGATCCACCAATGGTTGAGAAGATTAATAGTAAATCTCAGAACTCAAATACTAGTAATTATAATAACGCTGCTGAAATGCAACCTTTGAATCCCACTGACTTTGATCCGAACTTGAATGTTAATAACTTACCAAAGCGTTTTGGCAATTCAACCATGCTCGCCGAAAGCATCGCGGTCGCTGAGTACCAAGGCCGCCCTCTTGCAGATCATCCGGCGGTCAAGTATGGCCGCCCTCCTGGTGCTCTTAGGGCTCCTCGTGAGCCACTTGATGCCCTTACTGTTGCCGAAGCTGTCTCAGTAATCTCTTGCTGGTATGTATTTTTGCTAGTCTCTACGTGGACTGTGTCACTATTGTGCCTTTCTTTACTGCCACAGAACACCCAATTTTGTTTTTTCTTTTTTTCTTTAAACACTGATTTCTATACAAAACAAAAGACATTTTGATATTTTAAAATCTCAAAACAGTATAATTTTTTATTTTTTAATAATTTTCTAAAGAAAAATATAAAAATCATACAATTTTATCTTTGAAAATCGTAAAAGAGATATAAAACTCTACCATTTCAAAATTTCCAGATATTATCATGTCTCTTATTTTTATATAAAAGCTAATAATTTAAAAAGAAAAAAAAACACAGTTGATAAGGTGTGGTATTACAAAGAGCATTAGATAAAAAGCACATTAAAAGCACCCATCCCAATGTTTGGGCATAACTCATTTCTTTCATTTTTTTTAATATTTGATATTCATTGAACTATAGGGGTTTCTAATATGCTTTTATTTAACGTCCTTTGCAATACCCCACGCCTTCTCAACTTTGTGCTACTTCTTTCTTTAAATTATATAGAATTCTATATAAAATAAGATATATATATATATATATATTGATATCTTGAAGTCCTAGATTGAAAAAGTTTTGTAATTTTTATGATTTTTCAAATAGAAAAGTGTGTAATTTCAATATTTTTCTGTAAAAAATTAATAAAAAACGCAAAACCCTAATTTTAATATGTTAAAATGCCTCTTATTTTATATAAAAGCTAATAATCCAAAGATAAAAGGTGAAGTTGAAAAGGCGTGGCATTATAAAAAGCAGAAAAACATGTTATAGGCCCTTGGGACAATGTCTTGGCATAACTCATTTCTTTCATTTTTTTTTTTAATATTTGATATTCATTGGACTATAGAGGTCTCTAATAAAAATTTGTTAACTAATATCCTTTGCAATGTTTTGCACCTTTCAAGTTTGCGTTTTTTTTTCTTTTAAATCATTGACTTTTATATAAAATAAGAGACATTTTAATATATTGAAGTCTTGAAATAGAAAAATTTAAAAATGTCAAAATATCTCTTATATAGAAGCTAATGATCTAAAAAAAAAAAAGTAGAAAAGGCAGGTAATTATAAAGGCCATTATAAAAAAATGTTAATTAAATAACATAAAATGATCAAGAGACTATACATGCGTGTGCATAATGTATAGGTACGAGGACAAGACAGAATGGGGAGACAGAGTGGGATGGATCTATGGCTCCGTGACTGAAGACGTAGTGACTGGCTATCGGATGCACAACCGTGGATGGCGGTCGGTGTATTGCATAACTAAACGAGACGCATTTCGCGGCACGGCTCCGATCAACCTGACAGACCGGTTACACCAAGTGCTACGCTGGGCCACAGGTTCTGTTGAGATTTTCTTCTCTAAAAACAACGCCTTCCTCGCTGGTAAAAAGCTCAAGTTTTTACAACGTCTAGGATACCTCAACGTAGGAATCTACCCATTCACATCCATCTTCCTTCTAGTTTACTGCTTCCTTCCAGCACTCTCACTCTTATCAGGATTCTTCATTGTGAAGAATCTCAGTGTCGCTTTCTTGGTCTACCTTCTTGCCATTACTCTTTGTCTTATCATGCTCGCGATTCTCGAGGTGAGATGGGCTAATGTTGGATTAGAAGAGTGGTGGAGAAATGAACAGTTTTGGGTTATAGCTGGAACTAGTGCTCATTTGGCTGCGGTAGTACAAGGCCTTCTTAAGGTGATTGCAGGGATTGAGATATCTTTCACTTTGACTTCAAAAGCAGCCACTGAAGATAATGATGACATTTATGCAGAATTGTATTTGGTGAAGTGGACTTCATTGATGCTTCCTCCAATTATCATTGGCATGGTCAATATTCTTGCCATTGTGGTTGCCTTCATGAGGACTATTTTTGCAGCCATCCCTCAGTGGAATAAGTTCATTGGAGGAGCTTTCTTTAGCTTGTGGGTTTTGGTTCATCTCTACCCTTTTGCAAAAGGTTTAATGGGAAGGAGAAGGAAGACACCAACCATTGTGTATGTATGGTCAGGTCTTATTGCCATTACACTTTCACTTTTATGGCTTGCTGTTTCACCACCTGCTAGCAGCAACAACACTGGAGGGAATTTCCAATTTCCTTGAATAATATTCCCTCATCCCCATCATGCATATATATTAACATATATTTGTATTATACTTTTACATTTAGCATTTAGGAACAATTTTCAAGCAGGAACAGGGCTGTGTATACTTCAAGGCCATAGCCGTAGGCCTAAAAAAAATTTCACTTATACTTTATATGACTGATCATTATTTTTTCTATCAAGTATTGATATTAATTAAATTTTTTCATTAATAATTTATTTCTTGCTCATATCATATATAACCAGTCAATAAATGTTAATTACATCTATTCTCATTAAAAATTTATTGTATGCCCCATATGTCATTGCACCTATTAGTGTCATTAATTCTGAATAACAATTAATCATTCTTTGATTAGAATGGTAATAACATGCATATATTATATTAAAATATTATCAAATACATATATTGCTTAGAGTGTGTATTATTATTATTGATAATACCACTAATAATTAATATTATTGAAAGAAATTTTTCAAAATTAAAATTGTTTAAATTTAATTTAAGATCAATCATGTTACAAAATAAATTAAATTAAATATTTTTATTATTTATTAAGAGTGAAATGATAGAATTATTTGATTACAAAATTTAAATATATGATTTTGCAACTTAATTAAAAAGCTAGAAAAGTGATTTTAGGATACATAGATAAATGACAATACCTTAACCCCCTTGAATAATTTTACCCTGGACCCAAAATATCTTCACACAGGCCCTGTCTACACACACACACACACACACACACATGTATGTATGCATGTATATGAATATATTGCACCTTGTATTTCTGAATTCCCGCGTCTGATGTTGATTTGTTTTTTTTTTTTGGGCTAAACCTTCTGACATGGATTTGGGTTTCTCTTTCTTCTACAATCTTCATGGTATCTATTATTGTTGAGACTGTATCATGAATAGCATGATATTAAGTCAATTAATTTAAACCTGTGAGATGGGGTGTGAACATTCTCATGCCTAGCATTACGGTGAAGGGATACAGTTTGAGCGGTCCTTCGCAAATAAACAATTTAAAAATAAGATGCTCTCGTTGTTTAAACAAATAGTTAAAAGTTTGAATTTCAACCCTTATGTATGTAGCAATTAGTTGGGAGAGGTCAACCCATTCCTCTCAGTACCTTAGAAAAGATATTCTCTATTGTTGGTGAAACGTACTCCATATACTTTCAAGAAGAAGAAAAAAGATGCAAAATTAAAAATTGTGATGACCAATTTTTGACTATAACCATTGACTTGTTTCAATTATGAGGACGTTTGGTTGTATTTCGGCGAAAGGAAATGATGCAAATTAAAGACCGTCTGATGGACATAATAATGCTGAGTTCAACACTGGAATTAATACTAATAATCATTACTCATGTGAGAGCCATATAACAACCATTGTTACTGTTGAAACGACATTCACTTGTAAGGAAGCAAATCAGATGTTTCCGCATGATGGTACCAAAAGGCAAAGTGACGAGACAAAGCTGGTGCAAGATGAACCTGGTGTACACTTAAAATGTCCTCCTTTCAAGTATCTACTGTAACCCTCTGATAATGTCCACCTGACATCACCCAATTTGTCACAGTTATCACACACAATCAATATCAAATGTCTCTCAAAGCTCTTTTAAATCATCACCAATAATTACATAATAAGGTAAATAAATATCTAAAAATGTATGGGATCCAAATCTCTTCTAAAAACCATTTAAAATCGTTCAAATACACAATATAATGCACGAAAGTCAATGTGCTGCATATTTAGCCCTCAGCATGAAACAAAGCCAAACAATCAATTTTAGGAAAGGGACTGTGTGCCACAGTATGTGATACAGAGTCACAATTTTTCTCTCTATGTCATGTGCCGCTACTCACATGACAAATTCTGCTATCCTGATAGTTCACAAATGTGAACTTTTGAAATAAGTCATTTTCACATATGATATCTAATCAAAGTGATTTAAGTGTCCATACAAAACTTATAAAATACCTTTTCTAATGAGATAAATTTAGACATAATCTAATAGTCCATTCTTAAATTAGACACTCGGGAGCCAAAAGTCACTTTTTGTACCCAAAGTGTTCAAATCTCAAACTTAATCTCATTAGATCATTTTGAACCTAGAACTAAGTCCAAAAGGATCAATTACACCTGATTGAATAGTAACATCATCAAAATCTCACATATATTCACAATTAGCCAATATATCATCCCTTATCACATATAATAGGGCCCATTTTTGACAAATTCATTTTCACAACATTCTTGGTCAAATTCTCCGCACATTTACCACTCTTACATACACACATTCACATACCACACAATCTTAGTGCACAAATTGCATTTCACCACTTTATCTCACACAATAGGCTAAGATTAACTAAAATCATAACACATCATATCAAAACATATATATATATATATATATGTGTGTGTGTGCATCCTATAGCTTAATTCCTTTAATTTTTTACAACAAAACAAATTTATTATACAAGCTCTTTAGTCGCATGGCAGTAGCACTATTATGATGATCCTTAGTCTTTTCCTATGCACTGTTCACTATTAGAACCTGTAAAAAAAAATATAACTATAGGGTGAGATAATAATCTTAGTAATAGAATAACTCATTACTATTAATTAACATGCATAATTGTGAATACATAAAGCTTTTATATAGTTACATAAGTATATCCACATAAACATGTTCTACTTTCACTAGAATCATTTTTACATAAAATCATTTTTTACTAGTATGATCATCTACCATCAGAACCTCCATATCACCTTGATTGAAATCATAGGTTCCATTGGGTCAATCACACATTCATTGCCCTAAGCACACCTCTAGTGGTAGAATGACCCAACCAAAAGGTGTTCTATCCTAATTTCAAACTATGGTTTTCCCCTATCACACATAATTGAGATATTGTTACTCCAATACTGCATCACACAAATGCTCAAGAGCACAAATCTCCAACATCACACCTGTAATATCCCGAAAATTTTAAGACCTAAATTTAATTTTAAAATAAAATATCTATAATTAAATTAAAATTAATAATAATTTGATAGAGATCTAAAATTTGAATTTTACTAAGAAAAATTTTAGTTTTATTTAATTTTTAATTATGAAAAAAATTACTAAAGTTGCCTTGGGCTTTTGTGCTATAATAAAAAAATTTGGGCCCTTTCTTGTAATTTTTCCCATGTGTTTAGATAATTTTTTTTTAAGGGAAAATGAACGTAGAAATAGAAATTAAAAAGGAAGGAAAGAAGTGAAGCAAGAAGCAGAGAGCAAGAAATGAGAGAGTGAGAGGAGAGAGAGAGAGAAGAGAAGAGAAGAGGAAGAGAGGGAGCTAGAGCTCGAATTTGAAAAGTTTTGTGGTGGTTGTGAGCTCGGGCACACATTAGGTAAGCTCCCTTAAATCATCTTCCTTTCCTCTTAGTTTTTTTGAGTTTTTAAAAGAGGTAAATTTTTAGATTTTGATTCCAAAAGCTTTGTTCTTATAAGTTTTAGTTTCTTTGGGTCCTTGGGAGGTTGTTTTGAGTTTTTATATAGTGCTTTAATGTTTTGAGTGGGTACTTGGATGAAAAGGGGAGTTTTAAGGCAAATATTAAACCCTAGGGGATTGGGTTTTTCTCTTTAATGGCTTAAGTCTATTGATTTACTTATAATTATGCTACTTAAATCCAATAAGATTTAAATTAAGCTTTGGTTTTCATTATAAGGGCTAATTATAAAAGTTTGTAACACTAAGTGAAGGTTTTTGGTTGATTAAAAATTGTATGGTTTGAAAATTGGTCTAGTGGTGGCTAATAAATAGTTTTAATGGTTAAATAGTACTGTGTGAATGATTGGTTTAAGATATGAACCATTAGAATGGATTATAGCTCATTGATCCAAGTTGTGTGGTATGAATTATAGTCTTCTTTGATGTTACTTGCCATGATAAGTGATGTGGATTACTTATATATTGTAGGGATTATTGATGGAATTTATTTGGAAGTTAAAGGATGAACCAAGTCTTATTTTTATACAAGGAAGACACTTTTGGTACAAAAGGGTTGAGGTAATAAGGGAATTTATATTTCTTATTGCTTTATTTAGCTATCTTTGAGTAGATAATATTATTTGAATGCATGTTTATAGGGTATTACTTTAATCATAATACATCTATATTTACTATCTATTTAATAATGATGTTATTTGTGAAAATAAGATTATTAGTATGCATTGTGGTCATAAAAAGAGGAGTTGTACTTAGGGAGTGCAACTAGATTTGGTACCTTAGATAGGCTAAGGAACCGTTTAAAGGATGAATTATAAGTATTATACTACTTTAGAATGTTGAATTGATCAATACTTGAGAAAAGTAGAAAAGAGTAGGAGGCGTGATCTTAGTGGGAGTTCACTAATAGGGATATGTGGTCTTGTCATATTCTATGACTCATTGTCAGTACTCAGTATTACTTTTCATATTTTGGGCCCAATATATTAAAGTGGTTAATGGATTGAGTGTTCTAGACCTCTTAGTGGAGGAGGGAATCTTGCATATGAAGTATGAGGTTCAGTGCCTAGGCCAAGGTAGCTCCTATATGGAGAGTAAGCCGGGTTGGCTTTGGGGGCAAATTAACTTTGACTGCTCAGGATGCACGTCAAAGGGGTACAGGCGGTTCGGTGGATTAGATCATACCTTGGTTCATATTTTGTGCCTGTGGAGGAACAGTAGGTATAAGGTTTAGTTACAAGCTAAAGAGTGCTAAGGGACATTCTGTTAGTCAGGAAAGGCTATATCAGCCTATCTTATGCATTTAGGCATTTTACTTAGTTAATTATATATTATTTGAATCTATTATTTATTTACTTGACTATGGCTTTTCTTGTAATGAGGAATATTAATTTCTCTGTCATTAAGATTGTGGTTGTCTCATGCCTTTATTTACAATATTTACAGGTCCAGGCAAAGGATCTAATGGTGGACGGGGAAAAGAGGTAAGCTAAGGGTTTGCTTATAATTTGTAAAGAATTGCAATCCCTTTCTTTTAAGCAAGTACATTGTAATGTATTCATGTCAGGGTGCTAGTAAGATGTGATTATATATGTGCGTGTGAATATGTGTGGATTGTATGCCTTTATATGAATTTTTGTCTACTTATAGACTTGTAACTATGAAACTTAGTTATGTTCTATGGTATTGATGGATTCATTTGATAGATCAAGTTTTCACTATAAGCAAATGTTTACTTTGATATGTACATGAATATATGTGATTTTATAAGCCAATACAAAGTGGTTGCATTGTAAATTGTGTGCTGTGGGCAAACATACACCTTGGATA
The DNA here is from genome assembly GCF_029017545.1 of Prosopis cineraria. NCBI lineage: Eukaryota > Viridiplantae > Streptophyta > Magnoliopsida > Fabales > Fabaceae > Prosopis > Prosopis cineraria. The sequence goes on from NW_026555341.1 coordinate 21,481,245, forward strand.
ATGAGAGTAGGTGCATGGGCCCTACAGGGATCTATAAGCCAAGTAAAAATATTTAGCATGTACATTTATGTGTTTGTATGGTGTTTGAAATGATATTTGACCACTCTTGTGTGATTTATGAATTTTGAGGGCTTAAGATCTATTTTGAAAATGACATCTAAGTGGTGAAATTTTGATATAAGAGATATTTTCATCATTTAAAGGTTCTATCAGGTACTCCTAATCCTATTTGACATGTCCAAAATTTTCTATAGGTTTGTGACCATTAAGATGAGATTTGAATAATTTTAAAAATAATTTTTACCAAAAAACTATACTTTGGCATCTGAGTGTCTAAATTTCAATCTAATTATTGGATTTTCTTGAAATTTAGATTATAAGAAAAAAATATTATAATATTTGTATGGCTTTTGGAATCACCTTGATCGAATATCAAATGGAGAAACAATGCGCTTTGGAAATTGGTCCAAAGGTGCTGTCATAACAACAACAATTATTGAGGTTGGGATGCGCATGATTTTTGATTCGATTGTTGAATCTTTTTAAAATTTAATACACTTGTAGTACTCTTTGAATTTGATGTGTGAATTCTAGAATCGCTCTGATCAAAATTCAGATGATGAAATGGTGCACTCTAGAGGGTTAGTTTGAATATGCTGTCATGATAGCAAAAATGTCAAACTTGTAACATGTCCAAATTTTAATCCATCTATTGGATCTTTGTGAAATTTAAAACACTACTAGTACTCATTAAAAGTGACATGTGAGCTTTAAAATTACTTTAATCAAAGGTCAAATGATGAATCATCACCTCTTGGAAGTTTGCCTCGAAGGGCTGTCATGACAGCAAAATTAGTGCTGTCATGATAGCAATTAATTATCCCTGTTTGCCTAATTTGCTTTCATGCACTATATAGTAGTCCTTTAAAATTTTCTAAGAGGTTTTAAATATTTTTTTTCTATTGTATAGATTGTTTAGCAATTTAAATGATTTATTTCCTATGTTAGTTTTAAGATCAACCTCTTAACCATACTTAGATTATTTAGTTATGGTGTGTTTCTTGTTAACACTTTGGGCAAGTGTCACAGCACCCATATTTGAAAGTCCACTTAAAGGAAGTGAATTGGGCTTTATAAAAATTTAGCTAATAACAAAAAAATTAAATGAGTTTAGGACAATATTACCAAACATAAAAGAAAGGAAGAGAAGCTTGCACAAGTATTTATCTTAGTTTAGCTTCAACCACTTGAGCCTGCGCCTAGTCTGGATTCTTGGTAGTGTCAGTATAATTCCAAACTTATACTAAAGTTTGAATCACTCCCTCTTATAAAAGTAATGATATATCCCACTTAAACTTCCAAAGTTTAAGATACTCTGTTCTAATAAGGAAAAATAGAGATGAATATAGTAAGTTCAAGAATGAACTACTACTATTAAATACTCTTTCTTAGTATTGATATATAATCAATGAAGCCCACTTGTAATGAATATAAACTCATAAAGTTGGTAAACAATAAATATGAATAGCTAGAATTTGTTTATATGCATTCACTACTTTCACCATCTTCATAAATGCTTATATTTATAGTTAGGCTTCATAAATGATATGTTACACTCATGAATATAGTCATTAGAGTTACTGTATTCTTTCTTCTGAGTTTTCTGAGCATTCTTTGAAATGAGGCAATGTAACAGTGCTCTACAGTGGAGCTTTCTCTCACATGACAAGTAAGGAAAGTAAAGGCTCTTTGCATTAAATGTTTTTGACAAGGTAGGTGAGAGGGTCTTTTAGAATAACAATACTATTTAAGAATAAGGAATTTATGAATAAGATCAAAGTAAGATCAATTTATCCCAATAATGTTTTTAGAAAGATTATGTAATTCACATAAGCCTTAGAAGATGAAAAGAAAAGGAATTGAGAGAGTTTCAAATAATCTCTATTTTTAACAAGAGAAATAGAGTGAGTAACTTTAGGATTATTTTGAAATAAGTGGATATATTTAAAAATAGTGAAGAATGTAGAGCCATATGTTTTGATGATTACAAAACTAAGAGAAGATGTGTTTGTTAGTTGTGCTAATATCAAGATTTATTGAAGTGACAAAACTTTCAAGAACATAAAGAATTAAGAGAAGAAGAAGTTCTATAGGTTTAATCATTTATTTTTCTTAGATTCAATATAAAAATTGAGAGTTTAATCACATGTCATTGATTTAATGTGAATGTATAATTTTAAAATTAACTTTAGGCTTATAAGTCCTTTGATCTTAAATGTCATACATTTACAATGAACTTGTGTTTAATTGTCCATTTCAATCTTGATCCATACTTAAAATGATCATTGTTGTGCATATTAGGACTTGTCTTAATCAATTCAAGCTTGAAGGAAAAGTGAGTCATGCTTGAATTAGACCGTAAAAGTTAAGTTTTACACTATATGACATTTCAAGCTTAAATCAGAATTGATCCACACTTAATTTGTCACATTGGGCACACTGCATAACATTTCAAGCCTAAATAAAAAAAATGATCAATACTTGATTTGTCACATTTGCATGTGAGATGCCTTGGTGAAGCCTTTGTGCTCTAATTCATGCTTGAATACTGATTACTCATATGCTTGATTTGTCACATAATATCAAATTGCATTTAGAAGAAGTGATGATTCATGCTTGGAAGGAAAATTTCCACACTTTATTCGTCACATGATCACTTGATCCTAAATCTGATATAAAAGAGCCTAAAACCAATCAAGCTAATTCAAGCTTGATTTTTAATATACTGATAGAAAATTAGTCGCTTATCCTTAAAATTACACTAAAGCTAACCCTAATGCAATATAGGGCCAACCCTAGGTCATCTCCCAAGGAATGGTTTTAAATCTAATTGAAAGTTATCTAGTAAAATAAATCAACTAAAGTTTGTAGGAATTTAGTTACCTAGCTAATTATCTAAACTAATTACCTAATGTGCAAGTAATTAAAATGCTAGTGAAAGTGAGTGAAATGAACTTCCCTTTTCACAATAATGAAACCCTAGAGATTAGTTGATTTTGGACTCATTATCTTCTCATGATTAGGCTAAGTTTAGCTTCCCTTTCCTCTTGACTAAAGCTGTCATGACTTAAGAAAATTATCCTAAGCCAATTAACCTAATTAGTTAACCTCCCTAGGTCTTAGATTAAAGTCCCTAGTTCAATTAACTAATTAGTGAAGACATTAGCCAAGTGATTCACTCAAAATCCTCTCTCAACAGCCATGGTCAAACACATAAATTGAGCAACCACAAGATTATGTCAAGCTACTCAACAACACAAGCATTAACACCACAAGATTATGCAATATTAACACAAGAAATTCACTAATTGAAAAACACAAGATTATGTGCCAAACAAAGAGTGGCAAAATTCAGTCATGGCTATCCAAGGAAGAAATTAAATGAAACAATCCTCTCTCTTTACATCAACATCAAATTCAAATTAAAATTCATAACCTAAGATGATTAAACCCTAGATTAAGGAATCTAACCATCTAGTAAAAAGAGAAGAGGATAGGAAACAAAAGAACTTAGCCAATTTGAAGCTCAAGACTCATCCTCCATCTTCATCTCTCTAGGATTCCACAAAGAAACTTAACCAATCTTCATCTTCAAGAACCTTAGTGATTGCTTGTGAAGGCCAAACTCCATAGCTCTTGAATGATGGAAATGAGCTTCAATCCTTGTGAAAATGGAAGGGATGGAACGAAAATGAAGAGAGGAGAAGAATGGCATGAGTTTTGTGGAGGTTTGGTGGCTGAAAATGGAGGTTAGGGTGCTGGAAAATGAAGAACAAAAGAGAGAAAATGAAGAACACTATGAACAAGAGAGAGAGAATGTGGAAGATGAATGAGATATGTGTTGGATCCCATTTGGGGCTTAAAATGGCGTGCTCCTTGGTGTCTCCCATCAGCTGAAGCTTAATTAAAATAAGAAAAAAGAAATTAAAATGTAAATGGGAGCCTTGTCACACTTGCAAGGTGGCAACTTCCTATTGTTTTGTAGATAATTCCAATGTGTGCCTAATTTCCCATGTGCCATCCACATCATTTTAGCTGATCTAATCCCTCAAAATAATCATAATTCACATGCAAACCATCAGCCATTGACCTCAAGGAGTGTTGACCTCAATTGCCCAATTGATGCACAAGTTATATGCCACCTATGTCACATAAATCACATAATTCAATTAAATAGCATATGATATAATAAAATCTAATTCATGTCCAGAATTAAATTCATAATTAGAAGGGAGAATTTATTAAATTAACCAAGTTTCAGGCTGCACAAAATTATATAAAAATTTCCACACAAAGGCAAACCAAAAACTAGGACAAACTAAGACACTTAAGAAAGTGTTGACTTTTTTATTTAATTACTCCCAAACTAAAATAAATTTTAAAAATATAATTTCACCATTCATCAACTGGACATAAAATGCACTTTGTCAATTTTTCTTGTACATTTTCTCAAAAGTTCATTTTTTGGACCAAAATGCCCCTAGTGCACTGAACCTAGAAACTTAGGCAAAGTTCCAAATCTAATGCAATGTGTGCACTTGAAGGTGATAAATCATTAATAAAATGGTCTTTATTGACAAATAAAAGTGGGTAACAAATGTGTTCTATCATATACTCAAGCATGATTTATCACCTGAAGAAACTAAGTGTTTCTATCATATAATCCATGCTTGAATGCACTATGGTTTTGTGCATGATTTGTCACATGGTTGAAGAGTAAGAATTTCATTTGACAATCTACACTTGAAAGGCTTGAGGACTCAAGCATGATTTGTCATTCAGAATGGCTTAGGCTTTCTGTTAGCCATTTCACGAGTGAAAGGAAGAGAGATCCATGACATGATTTTTCATTTAGAATGGCTTGATCCTTTTACTAGCCATTTAACATATGAGAAGTAGAGAGATCCATGCTAGGTTTGTCACATAGAATGGTCTGAACTTTACACCTTACAAATCATGTGTGAATCATCCTGTGTCCACACTTAAATTGTCATATAAGCAAGATTGGAAATAATGCTCCATTTCACATGTGAATCATCCTAGTTCCACACTTAAAATGTCACCAACAGCTATTTTTACTATTCCAATAGTCTAAACTTTACCAAACTATATATATATGACTCAATTCAAGTTTAGAGTGCAAAATTCATCTATTCAGTAAGCTATTTTAAGTCTAAACATTCTTGAAAACATTCTTTTATGGATCAAAAATCTTGCATTCATTCATATAACAACTCTTTAACAAATTTATGAAAAAACTCTCATTAGTTTTAAACTTTCATTGTATTTCATTTACTCTTTTCAAAGAGTTACTTCTTAAGAGATTTTCTTTACAACTAAGTTAAAATCTTGGAAAGAGATTTTTCAAGTAAGTTATAACAACTTGCTGGTTGTAGCAAGTATTGTTATTGAATCAAGACTAGTCAAGTTTTGTGAGTTGAACTAAGGTTACAAGCACCCATTGAAGCTTTTGATAATAGTTGAAAATCTCAAAGGTGATCTTAAGGATTAGATGTAGGCAAAATTGTTAGGCTGAACTAGGATAACTCTTTTGTGTCAAAGCTTTTCTTCCTTAAATATCTTGTTTTTTACTTCTACTCTCCTTAGTTACATCTACTTAGGCACATAAAACTAGAAAATTTGATTGTCACCCAATTCATCCCCCTCTTAGGTGCCAGCCATATCCAATAAAGAAGATAATATTGAGAGGTAGACTAGGCTTATTTTGAAGTGTGAAATTTATATCGCAAGAGAATTGTGTAAGCGTTGGTCTGAAATTCTTTATTTTCAAATAAGCTATTCATGAATAGACTATTTCTAAATAAGAGACTTTGAAGTGATGCATCGTGAAATAGCTTTGAAGAAATGAACACTATTCTTGAAAAAAGATAGCTATTTCTAAATAAAATATTGTGAAAGACATAATGAGAATAGCTTAAGAAGAAGATAACCACTATTTTAGAACAAGGATAGCTATTCCTAAATAAACTATTTCTAAATAGGCAAGAGAGTTGATACTCAGGAATAAAGAATTCACTAAGGAATAAGCTATTCCAAAATAAGAACCCTAACATAGAAAAGTTACAAAGGCTCTTATATTTTAGATTTTTTATCCTGAGATTAATTGAGATACCTTTCAAACAACACAAAAGGTCCTTAAGGAATTAAGATCAAGTCAAATGCTTAATCTTTAGAGAGAAACACAACATGAATAGAAATTAGAATTGATTAAGTGTTTCTTGGCTATTTGAGAATATGACACATATTTAGGAATAAGGATATCTATATGGGAATAAGATTCGAGAGTCAGAATTTCAAAGCAAAGATAACCAATTCCTTTAAAAGCCATTAATTCTTAATTTTTAAACCTATAAAACACAAACTTCTCTTAGTTTGTAATCGTCAAAGCTAGGGTTTAACATTTCTTGCCCTTTTTGATAATGACAAAACTTAATGCACTTTATTAGTCTTAGAGAGAGTTTGAGTCCCCCTCAAACAGATAATAACCAGAATACACAAAATAAATATAGGATAATGCACTTTGTATTGAATGATAACTTCAAATATAGTAATATAAAGAAAATGTCAGAAGATGAGAGAAAGCAATAACAAAGCTCAATTCAAGTCTCAGGAAAGGTTAAGGGTTGGTTGGTTTAGGTTGGCTAATGACTAGACCATTTCTGATTTTCACAATATCAACTTTGGCAACAAATCTTTTCACCCCATCATCTATGATGATATCAATGGAAGGCATTATAGATGAGACCGAAGGCTAGATAGATTTAGGAAAAGTGGTTGACATTGCCATGGATTTAAAATCACCATCTTTGATAACCTTGGACCTAAACCTTTTGGAGTTCTTCTTCTCTGTAAGATCTACTTTCTTTGTTTTCTTTTCTTCCTAAGTATAATTAGCCATATCAAACTCTAAAGCCAAGAATTTACCAATATCTTTCTCCCCACTTTTGTTATCAACAAAAGGCTTAGGAGTGAGATCCATAATGTTTAAACAAGTGAGAGGGGAGAGTAAGGGGAGCTAAAGGCCCAACTTCCTTTAGTTTTGTTTGAAGCTCTTCCCAAGAAGGCTTTAGATTGAATTAAGAAGATAAATGTACAAGTTTCCTATAAGCAAGAAGAGCAGTTAATGGATTTGGATTCTAAAAAAATTGTGTTTTTGATCCATCAACTCATTGAATAATTGTTGGTAAGGCATTTTAAAGGGATGGATAGGAGTTTTGATTAATACAGGGGCCTTAGGTGTAAAAGTTTCTTGCTCAAATTTAGCTTGTACTTGCTTTTGAAATTTTTGACCTAGAGAGCTTGCTATTGCTTCTTTTATGAGAACATTCTACTCATTAGTTGGCTATTCCACTTCTACATTTATCCCAAAATCTATGTGGCCTTCATATATTTATTAAGATCTTTCTTTCTAGAGTCTTGAGAGAAGGTCTTGATAGTGTGCATAGAAATATGTTTAGGGGTTGGAACTTGAGTGTAGCTTCCTCTAAGCATCTTTTTTGATTTCTTCCTGTGATTCACCCCATTGCTCACTTGTGCCTTAAGTACATCAATCTCAACTCTAAATCCATTTATATGAGTCTTGTACACCTCAATTTGTCTTTCTAGACACATGATCAATACTTCTGAAACAGTTCTGAACCTTTGCTCTAGACAATTTACATTATACATATCCATATTTGGTGGATTGCCATCTTTTTAAATAGGCATGGAAGTACCAAGAATTAAAGGATTATGCATAGAAGCACTTGATATTGAAGTTCTTGGATCAACTCTTCTTCTCTTGTTAGTTGAGGATTGAGCAAGTGATGTGGGAGCAGTGGAAGCAATAAACAAATATGCTTCACCTTGTCCTTCCTTGGTTGCAATCAGCTGCATTTTCTTTAAGATAGTGATTCCTAGAACATCTCCATGAGTAATTCTCATATCATCCTCAGGATACTTGATTTTTTTTTTTATCATCAAGAATCTTGGAAATGAGAGAACCATATGGCAAATATTTTCTAGCTCTTATGTGGTCTTGAGAAACCAAAATCCTCATCTTCTCCATAATGATAGCAACTACATTGATCTTCATTTCTTTAATCATGGTAGTCAAGTAGATAAAATCTTCTTAAGTCAATGCATTAAATCCTATTTGCTTACCTAAAATCATTCTGGTTAGAATATAATGAAGAATCTTGTGAATAAAATGCATGGTAGCTAGTTTGGGTAGGAGGATTAATGGGATCCTAGTTAGGCACTAAAGTCTTATGCATTAAAGGCTTGGTGAAACTAAAGTTAGACAATTTTAGCATAGAGCCATTAGAGGGTAGTACTAATAGCTTGATGAGATACTTCTATGTTATATCAAATTCTTGATTTCTTATCTTGGGCCTAAATAATCTACCATCTTCAAATAACTAAATTGAGCTATAGAAAGCTCTAACAACTTCACAAAAAGGATCTTAAGCTCCATCAACTTCATATATGGCTTCCTAAATTTTCTAACATTTAAACTATTCTCTTCTAACACCTTGAAATCTACAGATCATCTTAGACCCATATTCTTCTCTTCCATCTTAGCATATTGAACTTACACCACTCCCTCATTTAATTTATCACAATTTTATCCATCCCAGTTTGTCTAATTTTCATTATCCATTGCTTCTCTCTTTCTTTTTCTCTTACTCTGAATGCTAGTTTCATTAGGATTAACATTGCTGGAACTCAGGTTTTGAGATATTACATTCTCAGGTCTTCTTTCTAAGGAAGCAGAGCTTATAGATTTAGGAATAGTAGCATAGGAATGAGAATTACCTTGCTTATTCCTTTGAGTTCTTTGTGATTCAAGAACAAACTGAGGAGCTTCTTAAATTTAAACCCTCTTACTCATATCCTTCTACTTTCTTGATTTAGCAAGCCGCTCTACCTTGTTCAAGAACATCCTCATGCTGATTTCTAACATAAACACTAACTCTAACCTCCCTTAATATCCACTTGACATTAGGAGGGGTTAACTTAATTTTTGCACATGACAAATATTTCTACTGTCATATGACAATTTGTAGAAGTAAACTTTTGGTGTGTGCCATTTTCACATATGATGCTCGATTGAAGTGATTCAAATGCCCACATGAAGTTTATTTCACTAGTACAAATTACAGTTTTAACCACAATATTTTTTCCAAAATTACATATTTAACTATCATTATAATTAATTCAGTGGCAAGGCTAGTAATTCCAAGTAAAAATTGTGACCTTATAATAACAGGGCTTTAATAAACTGTTGTTGTTAATGTTTTTAGCTAATTAAAAAGCATTAAATAAAATTTAGAGATAAACTAAAAAATATTAATTATTTTAATGTTTACAATTAATTAATAAAATGTTAAAATTAATATATCTATCACGACAGTCATTATCTAACCTGTCGTTAATTCAATGTAATGTGTCGACAGTCCTAAATTCAACATCGTTAATTAATTGTCTAGTTCATATAATATTAATATTAATAACAAAACTAATAACTAATATTAATATAAATAATGTAAATATAATATATGTAATAAAAAATAGTATAATAAAAAATAAATAATGACAATTTTATTATTAATATTATTTAATGTTGTTGTAAAGAAAATAAAGATAATATCAATAATATTTATACTAATATTAATATAAATAAGATGAATACTAATTAATTTTATTCATATTTGGAATAATATTTATATTAAATAATATTATGTAATTAATAAATAATAGATTATCAATGGGTTTAATGAAAAGCTATTGTGTTATTAAATTTGCCTCTTTTAACTTTCAGTTTGAGAAAAAAATTAATTAATATATTGAAACATATATTATAACAGGTTGAATGACAATTTGTCATTAGTGTTATTAAATTTGTCTCCTTTTCCTTTTAGCTCAAGGAAGAACAATAATTAATATATTGTAATTCATATAGCTATCTTTTTTTGCAATTTTATTGTTGTTATGTGGTTAATTAATGACAGGTCATTTATTGACTGTTGTGATTATACATGTAGTGTATATAATATTATTAATGTGTATTTATTATTAATTAAAATCATATAACTAAATTATTAATTGGAATTATTAAATGATAATTGGGGACATGTTAACGACAGTTTACTACTAAACTATCATGATGTTCAATTATTAATTCACCTATTAAATGGTATTTGGGACATATTAACAACAGTTCGTTAATGAACTGTCGTTGTTGTCCATTTAACGACAGGTCATCTACTGCGTGTCATTAATATATTTTATTTTTTATTTAATAAGTTATACTTATATAAATTTAACATTAATATTATATATATTAATGACAGGTATATTAAGACTTGTCATTAAGTTGTTTTGTTTTTCATACATAACTAATATTTATATATATAAATTTAATATTAATATAAATATTTATAAAAAACATTTTTATTTATATTAATATAAATAATATTAATAGTTATATATTATTATTATAAATATTATCATTAGATATATTATGATAATTAATTAAAATTATATTAATATATATAATTTATGGAAGATATTAACAACAGGTATATTGAAAACTGTCGTTAATATAATTAATAATAATTATACTTAATATAAATATTTTTTGTTAATTTTAGTATAAATAATATTAATAATAATAATAAGTTTAGATAAATATTATAGTATATAATTTATTTTATATTATTATTTATTTTGGTATTTAACAAAATAATATTATGTAAATAATAAATACAAATTGAAACCACTTAGCTTGTAATTGTTTTGGTAGGTTCTGTGGGTGAAGTCAATATTATTTTGGACTCCGTGATGACATATAACAACAGTTTTCATTAAAAATGTTGTTATATGTAATGTTTTATTCCTCCGCCACATAAAACCTTCAGCTCATTATTTTCATAAAACTTTTAGCTTGTGCGCCTTCAGCTCGCTTTGCTACTCTCGCGCCTTTCCTTCAGCTCGTGCCTTCAGCTTGCCTTCCTCTCCCTCTATCATCAACTCTGTCGTAGCTTGCACTCCCTCCAGTTGCTTCCTCTCCTTTCGCCTTTAGCTCCTCCTCTTCTTTTAGCTACTTTCTCTCCACCCTTAGCTCCTCCTCTCTACCCTTCAGCTTCCCCTATCCACCTTCAGCTCGCCCACGATTGTCATTACTCCTTCTTTGGCCTCTAGCTTAGTGCATTAATCCAAGTAAGTTCTTCCATGTTTAGCCCTGTAATTCTTTTTATTTTTTTTCAATTTTTTCTCCATATGCATGTAATTGGTCTCTTTTTATTTATATTTTTTTTATGGGATTAAATATTTATTTTTAGTATATTAAAATTTTTAGGAATAATTTTTTACTCCCATTATGTATGTTCAGCCTTTTTCTCTATATTTTTTTTATCAAACTAATTATTTATTTTTAATACAAATTTGATGTAAAATTTACATGCATAATTTTTAGCATTCATTATGCATGTTTAGCTCTCTTTTCTTATATGTTTTATTAGTTTTTTTAATATAAATTTGATATAAAATTTCTAAGCATAATTCATACTTTAATTAGGTAATTATTTGATAGCTTGAATTGGTTGTGAATTCTATATATGATTATTGGTCATCCATTTAAAATAATTATTCATATTTTAATTTGAAAATTATTTGATAGCTTGAATGTGTGAGAAAGCTTGAATTTGTTGTGGATTAAAGTCTATAATTGTTGATTATCTATTGGCATTTCTTGAAATTGGTCAAATGAGGATTTTGTGCCTAGGCAATGTCAATTTGTAAGTCATTATGTTGCCGATTTTTTTAAATTTTAAAATATAAAATAACTTTTATATTTTAATTAGGTAATCATGAACCGTAGTTGGATAGATACTTTGCGGACAAGTGATGAATATGAGAGGGGGTAGACTAATTTTTGGAATTTTCAAAAAATAATGTTCCTAATAATAAAATATTATTCTATTATCCTTCTGTTAAATGCTTGAATGGATTGAGATGAAGTCTTATAGAGATATAGGATCACCTAATTTGTTTTGGTTTCTACAAAGTGTATACATAATGGGTATTGCATGGAGAATCTAGAAAATGAAGGTATAGTGCCACAGGATGAGGATGATTATGATATGGATTTGTTTGATCGAATAGAGGATATGCTAAGTGATATTGGTGTTGAAGGTGTTGAGAAAGTACACAAATATGATAGCTTGTGCAATGACTCAGAAAAGCCTTTATATCTAGGGTGCACAAAATATACATGATTTACAGATGTGTTGAAGTTGTTCAACTTCAAAGCAAAATATGGATTGAGTACTAAAAGTTTCACAAAGTTGCTTAGACTATTGAAAGAAATGCTTTCAGAGGGTAATGAACTTCCAAGTAGTTACTATGAGGCAAAAAAAATTATGTCTAATGGGTTTGGGGTATCAAAAGATACATGCTTGCCCCAATGATTGCATATTGTACATAAATGATTTTGAAGGGTTAGATGTGTGTCTAGTTTGTAGGGCATCACACTACAAAGTGAAAGAGATTTATGGTAGTGGTGATGATTTGATTACTAAGAGGCCTTCAGCAAAGGTGTTATGGTATCTTCTAATAATACAAAGATTTAAAAGGTTATTCTCTAATAAAAACAAGGCAAAGAACTTTAGATGGCATGTTGATGAGAGGAAAATTGATAGCATGCTTCAGCATCTAACAGGTTCTCTATAATGGAAAAAAATTGCTCAATTATTTCATAAATTTGGTAATGAGCCTAGAAATCTTAAGATTGGACTTTGTACAGATCGGATGAATCCTTATGGTAATCTTAGCAGTCAATATAACTCATGGCTTGTTCTACTAGTGATTTATAATCTCCCTCCTTTGTTGTGCATGAAACGCAAATATGTTATGCTGTCTTTGATGATTTCAGGCCCCAGACAACTAGGAAATGACATAGATATTTACTTAGCTCTATTGATTAAAGATTTGAAGATATGGGAGGTAGGTGTGGATGTGTTAGATTCATACAAGAATGAGTCTTTCAAACTATGAGCTACGATTTTTTGCACGATAAATGATTTCCCTACATATAGAAATTTGTTTGGATACAGTGTTAAAGGGCATAAAGCATGCCCTATTTATGAAGAGAACACATCCCATCAACAACTAAAACATGGGAAGAAGACAGTCTATTATGGTCATTGAAGATTCCTGAGACGAGACCACCCTTATCATAGATAGAAGAAGAAATTCATTGGCCATCAAGACTATAATGAACCTCAAAGCCATTAACTGCAAGCTTGGTGTATCAATGAGTGAAAGATATTAATGTGGTATTTGGTAAGAGCTAGAAGAAACAATCTCAAAATAATTCATGAAAGAAGAGGTTTATATTCTTTGATCTCCCTTATTGGAGTAACCTTGAGTTGAGGTACAATCTTGATATGATACATGTGAAAAAAATGTTTTTGATAATTGGAACACTATTAGACATAAAGGGAAAGACCAAGGATGGAGTCAAAGCAAGAATGGACTTGCTTGACCTAGGAATACAAACAAACTTGGGTCCAAGAGTAGAAGAAAAGAGGACTTACATGAATCCAGCCCCATACACTTTGTCTAAAAGAGAGAAAAAAAGTTTTTGTGAGTGTTTACATGGTATTAAAGTGCCACAAGGATATTCTTCAAATGTCAAGAACCTTGTCTTTATGAAAGATTTGAAATTATTTGGGTTGAAGTCTCACGATTGCCATATACTAATGCAACAATTGTTACAATTCAAGATATATTGGAGAAAAGGTGAGAAAGTCAATTATCAAGTTATGTGTCTTCTTTAATGCAATTTGTAGCAAAGTCATTAATCCTAAGAAATTAGATGACTTGCAAAATGATATTGTTATTACCTTATGTCAACTTGAAATGTATTTCGTTCCATCATTTTTGGACATAATGGTATACTTAATTGTACATTTGGTGAGAGAAATAAAGTTGTGCAACCCCATCAATTTGCATTGGATGTATCCGTTTAAGCAGTACATGAAAATCCTTAATGGGTATATGAAGAATTCCCATCATTCAGAGGCCTTTATTGTTAAAAGATATGTTGCCGAGGAGGTTGTTGAGTTTTGCATTGATTATTTGTCAGAAGTAAAATCTATTGGAGTTCATAAGACTTACCATGAGGGTATGAGAATTAAAGAGCAAGGGACACAAGGGATGAAAGTAAAGCCCATAACATATGAGGAAGTGCAACAAGCACATTTGTACATCTTGAACAATACCAACGAATTTTAGGATTACTTAATTGCACATCAAGAGGAATTAAATGTTCAAAATTCTAAAAAGATTGAGAAATGGTTACTAAGTGAGCACAACAAATATTTCTCACTCTGGTTTAGGGAAAAGGTAAAGGAGGACCGTAGAAAATCTAATGTTTCTAATACATTAAGATGGTTTTAATGTCAAAACTTAGAGTGGATATGACATTAATAGGTATTCATTCTATACAAAAGATTAAGATGACAATAGCACCATGCAAAATAGTGGGGTGATAGTAATAGCTGAAGTAACATATTTTTCTAGCTCAAAAAATAAAAATCCAACATTAGCATCCAGGTCATACTTTGGAGTCACTAATGAAATATGGGAAGTTGACTACTTCAAATTTAAGGTGCCCATTTTTAAGTGTATGTGGATTGATAGGAAATATGTTCAAATAGACAAGCTGAGCTTTACTTTAGTTGAGCTTAATAAGGCCGATCATAATGAGGAATTTTTTACTATGGCTACTCATGCAAGACAAGTTTTTTATATCATTGATCTAGCAGATTAAAGGTTGTTTGTGGTTTTATTGAGAAAAAATCTCCTTACTCACGGTGAGAATGATGAATCAAGTTTTAGTTTTGATGAGATTCCACCTTTTATGCCGGTTTAGCTTGTGTTAGATGTTGAAGATGAAGAAGATGATGTATATGATGTGGGAACTAATCATGATGAAGGTTTATGGGAGAATTAAAATACAATTATAATGGTAATTAATATTATAATATTAGAATATATTTTCTTTTTTATGCTTTTATTTTTACAATAGTTTAATTAAATTTATTATATTATACTAAACTTATTATCTTATTTGTTTTAGGATTAATATGGAGAATGTATCAAGCACTTGCACTAATAAAGACAAGCCCAAAAAAAAGTAGAAAAGGAACTACATGACTTACTAAGTTGGCCTAAATTGATGGGAAGATTCACTTTGATTTTGATGAGACAGGCGAGCCAACTGATAGGAAAAAAAAAATCTTTTTAAAAGTTATATCGGACTTGTAGCACATCAAAAGATTAGCATTCAAGAGGATGAATGGGATAATGTAAAAGAAAGTGAAAGAGATGAAGTTTGGGATACTATACAGGTACATTTATAATTGTTAGTAAATTCATCTCTACAGTTTAAATTTATTATTTTCATATCATATCTATTTTGTATTGTATTGAATTATTAGTTGTTACTAAATTCATTATTGGCATTTATTATTTTACAGATTACTTATGATATACCTGACATACCTGACACTTTCAAGCACAAGTGACTTTCATATGCTGCGAGCCAATGGAGGGATTTCAAATCCAAACTTGCTAGAAATTACATGTTTCCCAAGGTTAACAGTAAAAATGAAGATGGTAGTGACAATAGTACCAATAAACAACAACTATGGGATAAGTATCTTTTCATTGATTATGAGACATAGATAAAATTTGTTGAAAGTAGATATGATCCCAAATTTTTGGTAAGTGAAAGAGAAATAGATATTCAATTGTTATTATTAAATTCTTATTTTTAATAAATACTTCTTATTGTGTTTTTAATAGGAAAAAAGTAAAAAAGGTCAAGAGTGTCGCAAGAAAAACTCATACAATCATACTATGTCTCAAGGAGGATATAAACATGTTTACGATATAATGCTTCAGGAGAAGTAAGAAGATAAAAAATAAGTAGTAGGGGTTGATGATATTCGAGATATTTCCCTTCCATCTCCTATTAGTCGTGCTAAAGCATGAAAGAGAGGGTGAATGAATAAAAAAGGAGAGTTTATTACTACTGAAGCTAGAGAATTGGCTGTGAAGATTGTAAGTATTTTAATAGTTAACATCTAGATTACAAGATTTAAATATATTAATTGCATTGGTTGCTTGCATATTCTAAGATTCTCTTACAAAATTAGCCTCTCAGGGGACCTTTGCATCTATTGGCAGGAAGGATATATTGACCATAGCCTTAGGGAGTGAAGAGCATCTTGGTTGTGTTAGGACAGTTCCAAAAGGTATGGGTATAAGACAATATTTTAGACCATCACCCTCTAATAGTATGCCGATATACCAAGTGAAAAAGATGATAGTGAAATGCAAATCAAGCTTGATGATGGAAATGCAATCAATGATCAGTTTCATGTATATGTAATCTCAACAAGTACAAAAATATGGTGGAGTTTCACAGTTAAAGTATGACCCTAACTTTTCAGATCAAGGATTGCCATGCATAATTTATTTGGAAGATCTTATAAAACATATAGTTGCATATGGAAAATTGTATAACTATTCAACTATAGTCCACCACTAACAGTTATAAGATAATCAAGTAAAGATCATTGTTGAAGTGATTATGGATGCTAATGCTTCTGTGTTATTTCCTATTGAGGAGGTGTAAATAGCAGGACAAACTCAACAGACTTTTATTATTTGGTTGAGAAGGCTTGTTCAATAAGTTACTGAAAAGTTATGAAAACTTTATAATTTTGAATATTTCTTAATTAATATGGTAGATATTTCTAATTTTGATTATATATTAATTAGGAACTTCAACAATCAAAAGAATCATTGAATTTAAATCTTCAACTGATTCAAGATGATTTGAAACAGTTGGCTTCCATGATTTTTGACATGAATGAATTTATTAATGAAATACAAGTAAGTGAGGACATTGTTAGGAAGGATATTACTTTTCAAGTTGCTAAAAATGATATTAATTCTCTCATTATTATGAAGTTGTTGGACGAATCAATAATACAAGTTTTTATCATGTAAGTATTTATTTTTATTTCTAATGTAATATTTATTATTTTTATTTATTATCAATATTTTTGTTATTATCAAAGGTTCCTCCACAAAATGTGTATCCAACTTGATGTCAGTCGTTATTATGGATTTTTATCCCCACTCTTAACATTGGTTGGGAAACCGAATCAAAAAGCATCTTATATTGGAGGTGTGATGAATAAGCTAAAGAAGAGGTATTTTTTTGCACCAATTGTTAAAAGGTATCAAACATCATATTCATATCTTTATTTATAAAATATTTGCATAATTATGTGATATTAATATAAACTAATATTTTGTAACAATCATTGGATGCTTCCTATCATTTGTCCCTGTGAAAATACTATATATAAGTTCCATTCATTACAATGGGAAGTGAGCAACAATATAAAGTCATTGTTTGAATTGTAAGTTTTTTAAATAATTATTTTGCAATATTATTATCATCTTTTTAATATATTCTAAGTGTTTATAGTTGTAAAATAGATCTTTACATCATTATTGGAGGATGGGGGATATAGTTGGCAAGAAAAAAAATGAAATCAAGTGGGTTCATATACAAGTAAGTATTTTAAATTCTTTCACAAATTAGAATAAAGATTATAATATTGATTTGATGAATTAAATTGATTTTAATTTTTTTCAATAGTGTGCTCGACAACCAGGAAGTATAAAGTATGGTAATTATGTGATGATTTTCATGTATGAAATCATCACTCAATGCATTACCCACTCATTTGAGAAAGTAATAATTTGTTAAAAGTAATTCATATTTTACACTTTATCCTGTACTTGAATTAATATGCATGCACATATTTTTATTGATATATAGCATTTTAACAGTTTAAAGCCATTTTCAAACAAGAGCTAAAACATATACGGAATATGTGGTCTACTTACTTTTTAGAATTGATAAATTAAAGTAGACAATTAGATAGATGCTTGTATTAGATATGTAGAAATTTCAATAGATATGTTTGTAATTGTCTCTGGGGCTACTGTTTATGTATAAATGCAGGCTTTTATAAATAACGGATTTAAAGCATACAAAATGTGCCTTTTTTTTAAAAAAAAAGGGAGACATACCATGACAGTTGTGTGTGAAACTATGGTTAAATGTAACTTTTTGCGACAGTTGTTACCAAAACTGTCATGAAAAGTAACACTTTTAGCGACAGTTGTGTACATAACTGTCACGAAAAAGTTAACTTTTCTCTACAATTTTATACATAACTGTTGCGAAAAGTTATCGATGATTTCCTTCATCAGATATCTTTTTAAGCAAAAGTTATTATTATAACTATCACAAAAAGTTTATATTTTTCTCCTTAGTGCTTCATGTGATTGTTGTGAAAGGTGTAAACTTACAACTACACCCCTTTCCAATACATCGCTTCTTGAGTCGTGAAAGGTGGTTTTTAACTATCGTGAAATATACTTTTTGCACTAGTATTTCATAACCTAGCTAATGAAATAATTTTGGATACAATCCAATGGTCCGATCAAAATTTGAACACCTGGGTGCAAAATGTCATTTGTTCTAAGCATTTGGTGAACTAAAGTGTTCAAATTGCACACTTTGTCTCATTAGACCGTTTTGTCCCTAGAACTAAGTCCAAAAGGACCTTATACACCTGATTGACCACAATTCATATTATACATTTACACAAAATCAAAGTTTGGTCATTCAATCGCCCATTTTATAAGCAAAAGGGCTATATTTCACTATTAAACTCATTAATGTATTCTTGGCCATTCTATTACAAGTTCCACAAAAATTTACTGCATATACATATTCATAACTGACTTTTAGCCCATCATCTCATTTTTCTCATAAACATTACACATTCACAACTACAGAGCTAAGAGTCCTACAATCACTATAATTCACATCTATTATCATGCATATGAGTCTTATGGCCACTCAAATCATTATACAATATCACAAAAGACATTGTCCATTACATAAACTCTAATTTGCACAGCTTTATCAACACTAAGTCGATTTAGAGTCTTTCCTTTTCCCTAGTTTACTACTTTGACTTGTAAGATATAATCATAGGGTAAGATAATAATTTTAGTAATAGCATAACTTGCTACTATTAACTATCACAGGTTTACATAATATACATTTGAACATAACATATAATATAAATTTTACTTTAAAATCATTTCACAACAAATCACCACTAATATTAGTATGATCTCTGCCATCTAAACCTCCAAATTACCTCGACTAAAACTATAGGCTCATAATAGGCCAGTGCACACTCATTAATTTGAGCACACCTTTAGTGGTAGAATGTCCTTGCCAAGGTATTCTGTCCCACTTCTGAACTATAGTTTACCCTATCATACATTGATTGGGGTGTCGTTACTCCAACACTGCATCACACCCAGATGCTAAAAAGCTCAAATCTCTAACATGGCACCCTACATAGGCACTAAGGAAATAATCTCTAACACTGAACCTTAAAAGATAATAAGGAGATATGATTCACTAATATCGCTCCTTATCAAGAACTAAGAAGAATATGCCATATAAACTTTTACTACTACTCCCTGTGGGTAAACTCCCACTCCCAATGATCATGCTTCTGTATAAACCACATGTTTGCATATAAAATCATAAATATACACATATAAAATCACAAAACCATACAATTTCATAAACTCAAATCTTTAGAAAGAATTTCACGCATTAAACATTCACTTAGCAAATATGCACACTTTAAAACATTTTCATACAATAATATTCATACTCCTAAACAGTTATGGTAAATAATCAAATAATAAAAGTTATTCGGTTATCTCAATCTTTCAGTCATAAGAAAGGTTACCCGTGAATTTCAACAACCACTAATAATGCATCTCTATAGGTTTCTTTTCTCATTCTACATATGAAATATGCTAATCTACATATAATTAGCACTATTAGTCAATTAATCAAATTGACCAAAAATACATAATTATCTCTTAAAGCTACATTTAGCTACTCACTCACTTTCACTTAGCCAATTTAAGTCAATCACCACTCAATTGTCATTTTTTATTACTTCTACTTATCCCATTTCACTTCTACTCAATTTCCACCCCTTTTTTACCATTGATCTAGGGCTAATTTAAGCTTATAACTTCAAAACTTTATTGTTCAATCTCAAACCAGTCACAAGCCTTAGTTTAACGGTCGAGAACCTTTTCGTTACTAAAGGGTAAGAAACTAACCCTTTAAATTTCCCCTATTCAATTTCTCTATAGCTCATACCAAGAGATATTGTAGTAGAATAGAAGTTAAGGGTTGTACGAAGCTTACTTGATAAGCTACAGGTTGAAAATGCCTTTCAAGTTTGAATGAACCTTTGCCCTAGCTGAGCCTTGTTCTCTTCTCTCTTCTCTACTCAATTTCTCTCCTCTTCCCTTCTAAAATCACAAGCTAGACACCCACTTATTACTTCGTTTTCTATGCCATGTGCTGCAATGTATTTATACTTGTGCCACAGCACGTGGCACATTGATGAAAATTCTCACCGTGCATACATGCTTTTCCACGAGATGTGGTTCTTCCACCTATATCTGTTCATTTAACATCCCAAAGCGTCAAAACATCAAATTGCCATCCAAAATTCTAATAACTCATTACTTACTAATTTATCCTTAATTAGCAACTAGTTTAAAGATTAGAAAACTAGGATGTTACAACTATGACTTCTTTATTTCTTAACCATAATATTTTTAGTATCAAAGAAATTTTATGGAGTGAGCCCATAAGTAGCCAAAGATTCTAGAGTATTCTTTGTTTGTGCCATATGCTTTAGAGTATCAACCATGAAGATTGAATATGTAAAATGAGAGGATTGAAGCTTGATTTTGATGTGGCCTTTAGGTTCAAGAGGGTGAAATGATCAAGTAGACAAAGGGAATTTAGATTCAGATGAGATTTGAGAAAGTTGAGAGAGAGTAGAGTTAGAGTTATTTTGGAAGATGTTTGAGTGGAAGGAAAGATGAACTGAGCACACTCAAGAATAGCCTATTTCATATTAATACCTCTGTGTTGATTTAGGAACTAGCCATTAGGAAATTTAAAAAGTCAGAGTTTGAAACATACCTTACTATTATGGAATAGTGCTAGCTATTTTAGAATAAGTGACTCTGTATCTCAAATTAAGCTTCATTCCAAAGTGATCTGACTTCTTCCCAAGTAGCTTATTATATAACAGGTACCCTTATTCTGGAATAGGTCATTTTGTTCCACTTGGATTGTGCTATTCACAACCAGTTCCTTCATGAGCTTTTCTCTAATAAACTTCCTTATTTCAAAATAGTCACCACTATTCCCAAATTTACAAGTTAATTTGAAATATGCATTTTAATCCTACAAACACTCATAAAACTATTAATCTTAGTATAGCAAAGCTTGTACTGATCTTTATACCTAAATAATTTTGTTTATAAAATAAAATCGTGCAAAAAAATCTTAAACACTCTGAAGCTTAAGTTAGATTATTATTCATTTGAAAGATATAATCATAAATTAGGATAGAAATACTTACAACTCATTATGATTTAACAAACCTAATTCTTTCCTTATATATATAATGTTTGCAAGTTGAAAATCCATATGGATGGACTCTACTATCACATTTTTCTTTTACATGTGATCTTTGATGAAGTGATGCCTAATGTTAATATGCTTGGTTCTAGAATGATGTATTGGATTCTTTGTCAAGCATATTTTACTCGTGTTGTCACACTTGATTGAAATTTCTTTGAGTTTAATCCTAAAGCCTTCAAGTTGCTGCTTCATCCAAAATATTTGTGAACATAGCCCAACAACAATATACTTTGATTTAGTTGATGATAGAGAGATAGTATTTTATTTCTTCCTTATCTAATATACAAGTGAGCTACTAAAGAAGTGACAAATTCTACTTGTGCTATTCCACTCTATTTTATGCCCTTCAAAGTCCGCATTAGAGTATCCAATAAAAACTCATGTCCTCCTTTAGGATATCAAAGTGCCAATATGTTAGTATCCTTGAGATAGCTGAATATTCTCTTTACGATAGTCACACGAAATTCCTTTGGAGCATATTAAAATCTAGCATAGAGATATACATTGAAGGATCTATTAGGATAACTTACAATAAGGCATAGAAGTGATCTTATCATCCCTCTATATGATTTGTAATCATATTCTATTCTAGTTTCATCCTTATCCATTTTAATAAAGAAACTCATGGGAATCTCTATTCCATTTGCTTGATCCATTTCAAACTTTTTGAGCATCTCCTTCAAATATTTTGTTTGATAGATAAAGATACCATCCTTTATTTATTTAATTTGGAGTCCCAAGAAAAATTTTAACTCACCTATTATTAACATTTCAAATTCTCCCTAAATTAACTCAGAAAATTTCTTACACGAGGAATGGTCAATAGCATCAAATATTATATTATCTACATAAATTTCAACAATAAGTAGATGTTCTTTCTTGTTCATAATGAACAAGGTAGTATCTACTTTACCTCAATTGAACCCTTTTTCTAAAAGAAACTAAAAGAAAGGAGCTCAATCAATCATACCACACTCTGGGTGCTTGTTTGAGTCTGTATAATGCTTTATTGAGCTTGAAGACAATAATAGACTTTTGAGGATCTTTAAAATCTAGCAATTGTTCAATATACACTTCTTCGCCATTGAGGAATGCACCTTTCACATCTATTTGGTAGAGCTTGATATCTTTCATAGCTGTATATATAAGGAGAAGACAAATTACTTTTAATCTTGCAATAGAGGCAAATGTCTCTTTATAGTCAATGCCTTCTTCTTGATTGTATCCTTTAGCTACTAATCTTGCTTTATTTTTGACAATGATTCCTCCTTCATCAAGTTTATTATTAAAGGCCCATTTGGTTTTAATAATAGGGTGATCATTAGGTCTTAGTGCTAAATCCCAAACTTAACTTCACTTTAATTGATTGGCCTCTTCTTGCATAGCATCAATCTAGTAGGAGTCGAATAAAGCTTCTTCAATTGTCTTAGGCTCAATCTCTTATATGAAGGTCAAGTGAATAACTACATTTTATAAGTGACTCCTTATACGTACTGGTTCACTTATTTCTCTAATGACATGATCAATTGGATGATTCTTGTTATGCATCTAAGTCATTATCCATAGAGATTCTTCTTCTTCCTTAAGTAGAGCTTATTCTTTTTCAATTGTTTTTTAGAGATTTTAGATATTTTTGAATTTGGAGATTATTCATCATCTTATTTACTTGTCCTCATTAGTATTATCCTTCTTTATTAGATTCTCATTGAAGACAACATGCATAGACTCCTCTATAGTTTTGTTTTGAGATTGAACACTTGAAATGACTTGCTTCTACTTGAGTAGCCTAAACATATTCTCAAGTATGATTTTACATCAGACTTTCTAAGGTTCTCTTTATTGTTGTTCCAAATGTATACCATGCTTCTAAATACATTAAGATGAGAGATGCTCAGCCTCTTTCCTTTATAAAGTTAATATAAAGTCTTGTTGAGCTTTGGTCTAACATAGGCTTTAATGTAATACACTGTGCTCGTAGCATCTACCCAGAAGACTTGAGAGACTCCATTATCATTTAGCATAGCTCTTGGCATCTCGGTGAGGACTCTGGTTTTCCTTTCTATAACATCGTTTTGTTAAAGGGTTCTTAATGCTCACGAATTGTGACTGATTCCATGCTCTTCACAAAAGTCCATAACATCACCATTATCAAATTCTCCTCCATGATCGGACTTGATAGACACAATAGATACACCTTTCTCATTTTAGACCTCTTTGAAAAAAGTACTAAATGTATAAAATATCTTCAATGCTTGCTTCCTGTCCTCTACTAACTTTCCAAATGCCAGCTATGTGACCTTTTTTATTTTCGCCAAAGGTAACATTTCCTTCTTCTTGCTCTATAAGTTCTATAAACTTATCAATATCTCTAGTCATGTGTCTCGAACACCCATTTTTAATACTACTTTTTATTTTTCTTTCTTAAGATAGTGAGGCACACTTGTAATATGAGATCATTTCTCTTTCGGTACCCATTTCTTTTTGCACCCTTTCTTGTTAGTCATACTCCCTGGTACATAAGTACCTTTAGGAACCAATCTCATAGAGTCACTAATGCTATTTTTCCTATAGAGGCAAGACTTGACACAAGGACCTTTCTTGATATAGAATGCATAGGTGATAGAAGGACTAGATGAATGAATAGAAGTCTTAAAATAACTATGATAGTATTTTGCAACCTTCTTTGGCTTCTTTTAAGAAGTATTAGTTTGTAGGATTATACCTAATTCCTAACCTATCAAAGATGCAACATTGAGAGCCAATTCGAATATTTAG
Organism: Prosopis cineraria; assembly: GCF_029017545.1. Lineage (NCBI taxonomy): Eukaryota > Viridiplantae > Streptophyta > Magnoliopsida > Fabales > Fabaceae > Prosopis > Prosopis cineraria. The sequence continues at coordinate 21,505,792 of NW_026555341.1, forward strand.
AATCTTAGTACCCTAAGTAAACATAGCTAAATTCCTTTTCAAGGTGTCATTCTGATTTTGAAATGCAATGCAACTAGCAAATATTTCATTTTTCTCTATCATGAAGTTCTCCTTTTCAAAATCAGTCTATAGTTTATCTTTTACTTTTGAAATAGTCATTTTAGCAAGTAGAAGTTGCCTACATTTCTCTTAAAATAATGAAAAAAATCATTATATTTAACATGAAGTAAGTCAGAGTTTACTTCATCTAATTGTGGCTCAACCAAATTGTCTTCTTCCTCTTCTTGTGCTACAAGACACAGATTGGCTATTTCTTTTTCTTAATCTTCATCTTCTAAAGAGCTATCACCCTAAGCTATAAATGCTTTCTTTTTTTGAGGTTTCTCCTTCTCCTTTTCCTTTTCTTGTTTCTTCTGCTATTAAGGATAGTCTCATTTGATGTGGATAGGCATTTTGCATTCATAAAAAGTGAGAGGTTCATTCTAACCCTTTTTATTGCTAGATGATCCCTCAAAAGTTCCTTTTACCTTTGTTGAACTTTTTAAATCTTTTAACCATCATGGCAAACTCCCTATCTTGAGCAAATTCAATAGCTAATTCCTTTTCTTCAATAGCTTTCAAGGCAATTCTCTTTTTCTTCCTATTCATATCTTCCTTGTATTCTTGAAGTGTAGACTCATGTTCTTCTAAGCTTCCAAAGAGAGCTGCAACATACCTCATAGACATTCCTTGAGCTTATATGATGGTAGTGATCTTTAATTGTCATTCCATCATATCACTATTAAGTATCTTCCTTACCTGCTCTGCTTGAGTGTACATCTTTTTCATATTCATGAGATCATTTATAATGTGAGTGAATCTGAGTTGCTTATCCTTGATAGTCTCACCATCCTTTATTTTGAATGTCTCATAATCATGTATCAAATTGCTCTTTCTCCTTTATTACATAATTCCTTCATGAGCTTGCTTTAAGGTATCCCACATTTCTTTGGCAATCATGCAAAGGGTGATGCGATAATATTAAGCATGATTAAGTGCGTAAAGCTATAGTAAGCTTGGCCTTACCATTAAGATTGATGAGATGCTTATCATCATTACTTCATTCTTCTTTTCTCATTTGTCTCATTAACCTATCATCTCCAATTGTCATTGGAACATAGGCCTTTAGTGACTATGTCAAGCATTCTATTGTTAAGAGCTTTTAAGTACATCATCATCTAGCTTTTTCAAAAGGGATAACCTCACCCTTGAAGGCAAGTGGTCTAATTGTGGACAATCCTTCTTTGAGGTTGTCGTCTACAAATTAAACCATTAGTAAGATCTTTGTGCTTTGATTGTTAAATAAAAAATGAGCAACCAGACTCTGATACCAATTGAAAGTCCACTTAAGAGGGGGTAAATTAGGCTTTATAAAAATTTAGCTAATAATAATAAAATTAAGGAGATGAGTTTAGAATGATATCACTAAACACAATAAAGAGAAAGGAAGAGAAACTTGCACAGATATTTATCCTAGTTCAACTCCAACCACTTGAGCCTATATCCAGCCTTCAAACACCACTTGAGATTTTCTCTACTAACTCTACCAAGATTAATCTAGGCTCTTGGTAACCTCAGTACAATCCCAAACTTATACTAAAGTATGAATCACTTCTCTGTATGAAGGTAATGATATATCCCACTTAAACTCCCTAAGTTTAAGATACTTTCTTCCAATAATGAAAAACAAATACAAATAAAATAAGTTCAAGAATAAACTACTACTATCAAATACTCTCTCTTAGAGTCGATATGTAACCAATGAAGCTTACTCGTAATGAATATAAACTCATAAAGTTGGTAAACAATAAATATAAATCGCTCGAGTTCATTCATACGCATTCACAACTTTCACTATCTTCATAAATGCTTGTCTTTATAGTTAGATTTTATAAATGATCTATTACACTCATGAATATAGTTGCTAGAAATACTGTATTCTTTCTTCTGAGTTGTTTGAGCATTCTCTAAAACAAGGTGATGTAACAGTGCTTTATGTAACATCCTGAATTTTATTTGGCCCTAGATTGTTATTAGGTACTTTAGAGGGTACAGAATTAAGTTTTAGGCCTAAAATAGTTAAAGTATATGTGTATATACAATAAAATAAATATAGACAATAATTAAAGTATTTACATTTAACAAATGTTTGAAACTAACTTTAAAAAAAGTAATTTAAATAATAGTAGTCAAATATTTTTGTTAAGTTTTATCATATATCAGATCATCTTAAAATTATCTTTAAAGATATATGTATTTAAATAATAACAACGATAAAAAAAATTATTGTAAGTTTAAACCTATATATCTCGTTAAAACCATTCCTCTATATTCATTTAGTTTTATTCACTCTTCTCCAGAGGCGGTCATCTACTGTTCCTCAATAGCTCTTGTAAGTGCCCTTCTTTGTCTTTCATGCCATCTCTTTTGGTTTCCTCCTCCTGTGCCTTATACATATACATAGTGAATATATGCTTACACACATAATACATGAAAGGTTTGTCAAGTCATTCCTCATTGTTTGTCCTTTTCTTTACTCTAGCCTTTAAGTTATATACATATATAATAATAGTCCTTCTTCCTCGTTTGTCCTTTTCTTTTGAGTAGCTTTCACCTTATATACATATATAATATAATAATGTTAGCTTCCTTTATGGCATTCCTAGTCATGTGATACTATTCGAGAGGCATCTTATTAGATGTATCAATTAAGGTTGGCCCTTCAAGGGCCAGGGCCTAAACAGGCTGGCCCTTTTAAGCCCAATTATATATTAAGGCTCTATTTTTAGTAGCCTAGCCTTAAGCCTCAAGGCCTCAGCCCTCATTATTTTTTTTAATTTTTCAATTTAAAAATTTTAAAAAATATATTTAAAATGCTAACAAAGTTATTACACATCACATTAAGTGTAGGAAAATAAAATAAAATCAATTCATATAACAAAAGTTTTAAGTTTGATAAAAAAAATAACACCCCAAAATCAACTATGACATTAATTACATGCTGCATGCATCATCAGCTAAATCTTGATGATTTTCATCATCATCAACATCAATATGATTTAGTCTTTCTCCTTGTGGATCCTCATGAATGGAAAATATGTTAAGCTTTTGATATTTTCCTTCTTAATCCTCATTATCTACAATAAATAATTAATCAAAATCATAATTTTAAGGTATTTAAAGTAAGTAAATAATAATAAGTTACCCTTCAACTCAAAACCATGCAACCAATTACAAGTACAAATGATAACCTTAACATTATCTGGAAGAAGAGAACTCCAATACTTTGTCAAAACACGTGAACTAATACTAAAAGCTGATTCACTAGCCATAGTAGTGATTAGGACACTAAGAATATCAGCAACTGTTCTTGAAAGAATTGGAAATTGATGTTGGTTGTTCCTCCACCAATTTAATACGTTTAAATATTTCCAATTATAAGTATTTGTTCATCCATATAATTCTCTAATTCAGACTTGTCTAAAGAAAAATCATCTGTACTTGTATAAATATCTTGATAATCTTGCATTATAATTTCTAAATAATTAAAAAAATATCACTTAAATACTAATAAAGTAAAACAATATTAATTGACAAAGTATTTAAAACTTGCATCAAATGCATCATCAAAGTAGTCACTGATGATGTTGAAACATTTGTAGTATGAGATGCACGAGTTATTATAACAGTTGAAGTTTTAGAACTTGATTCACCTCCAACATTGGTGGATAATGTCCCTATATTTGAATATTCATAAAAAATGAAATTTAACTTGCTCTTGATGTCAACAACCTTCTCATGGCAAGTAATAGGGTCAATCTTTAAGCAGAAATATCGTATCATATTAAATATTCATTGTGGATAAAAAATCACACCAAGTGCAAAGATGATACTATAATCAATCCAATACTTATCAAACTTCTCTTTCATTCTTATGGCCATCTCTTGAATGACAGGATCAGCATTCACCTTATTTACATCAAGCAACATTTGAATTTTTGATATTTGTATAAAATGCATATTTGAAGTGGGATATAATAAACCTAAAATCAATCTTACAATCTTTTCGAATGGCCTAAAAAGTGTGCACATTGCCTTTGCTCTATGCCATTCATCATTTGTCAAGCCATGCTTGTAATTTAAATCATGTAAAGACAATTGTAGAAAAGAACTATGATATTTAACTCCACTCTCAAGCATAGCATAAGTAGAGTTCTATATAGTGGGAATATCTAACCACAAGCGTATTGAGGTGTCTATCCCACTAACTTGTTCAACAATTTTTTTTAAAAAATCAAACTTGCTTGTGATCCTTTCACATATTTAATGCTTTCCCTAATCTTATATAAAGCTAAGCTTATGACTTTTAAGCCCTCCTGAGCAATTAAGCCTTCATAAGTCATAGAAGTCCAACAATCACATGTCAAGTATATCCTGGCAATACTTCTCTTAATCTTTTGTTCAAATTATCCTTTTTATTAAGATAAAATTTCATAACATCTGCCACAGCTATGTTTCTAATAATAAGCTTAACATTAGGATTTAAAGTCATAATCAATTCCTTAATCCATGTATATTCAATAAATGAATAAGGAAAATCATGTACAATTATGGTTATGGTAATTATTTCTCAAATGCACTAAGCATTAACTTTTCGAGACCTAAGGTTTCCATCTTTATCCATAAACATAATGTAACATCCCAGTTTTAATCCCCTAATTAATTAAACCTAATTAGGGTAATTAAGTAAGTTGAAGTGGCATGTGGCCAAGAAAGTTTAATAATCATATGTGATTATATTTTAGCCATAATTGTGGGTTTGATATCAAAGCGGACCACCCGAGCATCAAAAGTTAAAGAAAAATAAAGAGTGATATTGCTGCACCACATGCTGTGGTGCACAGACACTTTTAATGTGAGGGAGGACCTCTCTGTGCCATATGCTGTGGTGCATTGTGCATCTGCCACGACTCATGGCCATTTTCTACAATTTGTCAGATGTGAAAATGAGACAAAAATAGAGAGAAAGAAAAGAGAAATTGGAAGAGGCATGCCAAGCTCTATTAGGGTTTGCTAGTAGATGACATTGGGAGTATTTTGAAGGTTATAAAAACTCAAGGTAAGTATCACACTCATTAATCTCCCCAATTCTTCCACATTTATGAGTTTATGGTTAGGGTTTGATAGTGAAAGTGGAATTTCAGTCTATATAAGTTATGGGTCTAAATTTATTGTCTCAAATGGAGTTAATGGGAGTAAGTTAGAGTATCTAAACCTAGGTATAATGAGTTTTGGTGTCTTGAGTTTTTGGGCACTATTAATATTCAAAAATCTCATTTATTATGAGTGGTTGGAAGATTATGATGCCATTAATGGGGATTTAATGGCTCATTAATGTTATTGGGGATTAAAGGTAATTATTAAACTCAAAGGGTAGGCTCAAATTCTTGTAGAGTGAATGTTGGGCAATTTAAAAGTGGAGATTGAGGGTTTAAATGCTTGAGTTGATAATGTTGATAAAATTCAATTTTGTTGATTATAGTTTTGGCTCTTGATCACCTATTGGATTGGAAATTCAAGCTTGAAAGCTAGTAGATTGAGGGGTAAACCATTAATCTCTAAAAGGTTTAAGGTAACCAGGGGAAACCCTTCTTTAGGTAGTTATATATTAATTGATTGTTAAATGTGAATTGTGAATGTTACATGCATGGGATTGATTTTTTTAATGTAAAACCCTATATTAGTTTCAATAAATGTATGAAAATTTGTATACTCGTAATGCTATTTTTGGTTTAAAAATGCAAAATGTGAAGTCAAGAGGGTTTTTGAACTATGAACATGCTTATGTTTGTGGAAATGAATGTGATAATGTGTAGAGATAATTATATGTTAATAAAAAGTGGATTTTGAAATAAGTGAGAATAATGTTGAGAAAATGATGAGAATACATACTTGGTAGCGTATGGTTGTAAGTCCAACATGATTATTGTATTAATGAGTAAATGAAAATAAAAATGTGAAAATGAGTAAGTATATTATGGCATGATTAGTGGTTGGAGTTCACCTAGGGATTGGGACTAGAGAAAAAAATCTATATGGTATTTAGGCTGCCTTTCAATATATGGGGGTATAGCCTTATCTCACAATTTGTTGAGGGACTATCCCATAGTTTGTTGAGGGACTAAAACCTAGCTATCTCCACCAGTTCAATGAGGAGAATAGCCTAGGTTATGAGATGCCCCAGGGATTTGAGAATAGGGAAAGCTGTGGTTTGAGAGTGAGTTATTGATCTTTGGCCAGGTCACACCTTACGATTGGTGAGCTTAGGTAGTCCAGTCACACGGACGGAGCCCTAATTAGTATTATAGCCTACAGTTTATGTCTGAAGAAATGAAGAGGATATAAGGTTGGTTGATCATTGCCTAAGTGGCACAGAAAGCAACACACCACCGCGCAGTATGCATAAGCCATTGTGCATTGCCCTGTATCACAACACATGTTTTATTTTTCAATCATTTTTAAATTTTTTCACTCCTCTGAGATATCCCATGATTTTGAAACTCATTTTTATTTAGAAAACTTAGGATCACTTGCTTTTAAATTAAACCTTGGTAATCATTTTTTTGAGTTAAGTCTTTGATTACAGATGCTATATTGGTTAATTATGTTTAGTGGAGTGAGAATGTTACATATAACCCGAACATCATGAAATTTTTCTAAAACTTTACATGACTTAACATGATGACTTAGATGTGAAGTTCTATTAGCCCTACCTGAAGCAAATAATCCCTGACAAACATTACACTATGCCTTTACCTTATCATTAAGAATAACTCAAGTAAAATACCTCCACACATAAGAAGTACAAGTTCTACCCTTTTTAGCTTCAACTTAGGACTCCTTGGTGTTTTAAGTAGCATATACCTTTCTTTTTCCAGCACTAGGAGGAGGCAATAATTCTTTATCCTTAGATTGTGTTGCTATTGATCTACTCCCACCACCTCTAGCATTAGCATTACTTTCAAAACCAATATCAATCGCCTAACTCTTTTGTGAGAAAGACATATTGCAGTGTAATGAAAAAAGAAAGAAGTGTTGATAGAAAGAACACAAGCAAAAAGAATTAAACATGATACAAAGCTATCAAATCCCTACACATAACAACAAGAACACTCCCCTAAGAAGATCCATGAATAGAGCACTATAAGGACTACATAAACAAATTCTATTCCAAACTAATTCTGCAAGCATATATGCCCTAAAAATATTTTTGTACATTCATGTTTAACCATATATATCAAAGTTCAAAGAGGATCTGCCACAAAGCCATATTATATTAATTAGTTCATATTGATAGTGATTAGCGTCAACAGATTAAGAAATATATATATATATATATATGTCAATGACTAGTTATTACAAATTCAATATTTAATTTAAACATATTCTATTATATGGTGTGATATCTTCAATGATTGTAATTTAATAATCATGGCGATGGAATACTATATGTCTATGTTTGAAAAAGATTAAAGAAAACAAGTTGGTAAAATCCATAAAGCTTCCTTAATTTCAACAGCTATGCAGAAAGATATATTTTATGGGTATAAGTCATTTTAATAGAGCAAGGCAACAAATAATAATACCACGTTTTCAGAATATTTAAAAAAAGAAAGTTCACATTTTTTGTTTCCTTATCATTTTGGCAAAAAAGTTCACATTTCCTATACATAAACAGACAGTCAGGTATTCTATTTTCTGAGCAGATGAGGAATATATCAAGGAGGCTCTATTTTTTAAGCAGATGAACAGAGCATAGTAGATGAGCTAAAGAGGCAAAGAGCAAATGTTGAAGCTCAAAGTAAGCATGATCAGACTGAGGTAAAGAGCAGAAAGTTGATGAAGCACGATCGAATTGAGTATAAAAGAGAACTCAGAATTAAACTCAGTAGCTAAGCAGATGAAGCACGATCAAATTGAGTTGAGGTGAGGGTGAAGATGAAAGAAACTGATCGAGCCGAGCACGAAGATGTTGATTAAAGGAATGAAATTGAAATGAATGAGAGTAGGGTTTCTTGCTTACTCATTTAGTCATACGTGTCGTGTGTGTCTATTGTCTAGACGAGTGCTGAGCTAAGCATGTGGTGTCTTCTTTTTTTATTTACTTTTTTATGTTGTTTTTTTTCAAAAAAAAATATATTAGGGCTTAAAAGAGCTAGCTGTGACCCTAAAGGGATAGCCTTTTATTTTTAGGCTTAAAAGGGCCCTCGATTTACCTTTTTGAAGACCAAAGTAGCAAATCGGCCCTCAATTTTTTTTGGGCTTAAAAGGACTGGCCCTATAGGCTCAACCCTAATTGACAGCTCTACATCTCATAATATTATATCTACTTTAGATAATAAAATCTAGATTAACACTTAAATATCTAATTTGAAAAACTTCTATAACTAAAGTTTAGCATGAACTTAGTCTAATCTAACAAATTAATTAAATTATAAAGGGACATGGGCCTTAAAAAACGGAGAAATTTTGGAATCCTTTAGGATAGCTTTAAGGTCATAGAGTAATTTTAGAGTCACCTCATAATAGTTTTAGGGTAATATTTAGTAACTTTAAATATTATGTATGTATGTGATTTCTGTAGAATCTCACTAAGAACTCTTTTTTGCTTGGATTTTTACACTGGGACTACTTATTAGCTTAAGAAGAATAGGTAACTTGGAGTCTCTTCATATGTGTGCAACCTCTGTGCTTGATAACAAATGCATATAATTATAAAATTTAATTGTGAGAAATTCATATACTACTTGAATCCTATCAAACCTGCTTGTAGCTTGTCTATATATTATTGTTGGTGTTTCTTTTCAAAAATGCTAGTGAATGCAGATTAATAATGTTTGTTTGAAGGAAATTGTATATTAATTATTTAAGAGTAATTTATTTCTTTCAACATGCTTGTAAATTGAGTTAATCTAATAAGATATTTCTCTTTCTTTTCAAGCATGCTTGTATATAATGTGAATGTTGTATATGTGTGATATACATTGGGGGATAGGTTGATAAGGCGATGATGATGTTGATGTATATAAGATTTAGTGACAATATAGTTTGCCTCCACTATGCGCACAGTGGTTTGCCTTTTTCAAAACGCCATTCCTCAATACTTGCTTGGCCAGATTTGTAAAGGGGCAATATGGGACAATGACATCTCCTAGTTGGGGTTTTTCAAGGAAGGGAGCCATAGTTTGGGCTATAGTTTTGTATCTTTGGTTGGGTATATCTCGAACACTAGATAAGCTTGGCCAGTCTAACATGTAGGCCAAACCACATTTAAGCCTATGGTTCTAATCAAGGGAATAAGGATAGATAGAGTAACCAGGGAGATTATTAATATTGCATATTTACATGTTATGAGCTATATCCTATGAAATTTTTATGTTATAACTAAATAATTATTTTGCACTCACATATATTTGTTATATAATTGTGTGGTTGTAGTTTGTACATATAAGCTTAAACTTTGAATTACTGAGATGTTAGTACTCACCCCTCTTTTTAACGCTTTAAGTAAGCTTAGCAGAGTAAAGGAAAAGTGTTTGGAAGCTTAGGGTTTAGCTTGAGTAAGCTTTAAGTCCCATTTTAGTTGGCAGAATAATCATTTGCCAGTATAGGATTCATTTGTCATTTGGGTTGAGTTTTAAAATTATGTGTTATTTATTGATGACTAGAAAGGATATTGCTAGTTGAGGTCTAAGGCCATAGAAGTTGTTTAATGGATCTATTTAGAGTAAATATTGTAATACAAAATTATAAATATCAAGACATTTATTAAAGTAAACAGTTGAATATTTTTTTGTTGAATGGAATATTTATTTGTTCAGTTCCTTTTCGATCTACCATGGTAGACTCTTTTCTACTATGGTAGAGTGTTATTTACGATTTTAAATAGTAAGTGCAAACTTTTATAGTCTTCATAGCCTTTTTAAACAGTTTAATCATTTTTACCAAGGCTAGATTTTAAATATCTATTTGGTAGATGAAATTTGTGTAACCATGGTAGTTTCTTAAATTATAGATTAACTCTTTTCTATCGTAATCATCTTTTCAAAATAAATATGAGAATTGACTTTAAATTTTTATACCATGATAATTATTTTTATTAGTTTAAATCTTTTTATTACCATGATATTTGATTAAGTTTTTTGTTAGTAAAGTTGGGGTGTTACAATTTGATATCAGAGACTGGTTTTTCTTGACTACGGTTGGGTTGCATCATGCATTAGAATACTAGCAATACATCATTCACAAGCTAGTTCCCCTTATTGTTTGGAGAGTAGACTTTAGATATTTTTTCATAAGACTAAATATTAATGGATAACTTTCATCACTAGAAGGGGAAAAGATGGTGAATATATAAAAATTAAAGTTCTAGATTGTGATTATTATATTTTTTTAGTTCATATCGATATCTAACTTCAATTATCGTGATTATGTGAAGTTCAATAGTATGTGGGCCAATTTAAGAATTTAAACAGAACTACTGCTTAAAAAAAAAAAAAACGGGGAAGTTATATGATCACCATAAGATTTTTTATGTGAACAGCTTAGAGAGACCTCATAAGGGCAAGAAGTTCTAACAAATTGTGTCTTTTAAGGGTGTGGTTAAGAAAATAGTTAAGGAATATAAATGATGAATATAGTGGTAAGAGTGAGGTTGGAAGTCTTTTAATGGGGTAGTGAACAAGGTAGAAGATTCCAAAAAAAAAAAAAGGAAAAAGAATAAGACAATTATTTTTGTATAACTTTATAAGTATATACGAATTGTATAAAATGAATTATGTTTTCTTTCTTCCTAAAACTTTAGTAAATTATATATATATATAGATCATTATAGCATGAGTTATAAGAAAATTATTTCAAATGATACTTGTTTTAACAAAGTAAATAATATATATATATTTATATGGATCAATGATCTTTTCTTAAAAATATAATAAAGTGGGCGATATGAAATTCATTAATGGTTGTGAAATTTTTTTAATCCAAAATATTATTATATACCTTTTTATTTGGAACTGTTATCGAACTTTAAAATAATAATATCTCAAATGCTTTCCTCCAGTTATTGAAAGAAAATTGTTCAGAAAACCTGATGGCATAACTCAACTTCCAACTAAACCTTCTTTGCCAATGGATTCTAAGAACCGAGGAGGAAGGATTTTATAGTAATTTTTTTACTATTTCAATTCCTTCTAAGAAAAGGATTTACTTTAGAATTCCTAGGTTGGAAGACTCATTTATAGTTGAGAACAGAGGGTGCATAATCTGACTCTTCTAAAAGCGAAAAGACTTTTGTTGGTTGCTATCTATGGCTTTTTGGAAACTTTTAAAGTTACTATGATATTATTTAAAAAAAAAAATCATTGTCTTGTGAAAGTGTGCATTGTCACAATAAGAATGATAATGACATACAAGTATCGATATCAAAGTCTAAGAATAATGTCTGGGTATCATGATAGAATAGAAATGTTGTTAGAAACCATAGAGTGCGAGTTGTGATTATGCACTGAAGTTTACCTGAAATTTTTAAAAGAGAATAAGAAATTGACTAAATAGATTGAGATGAAATTATGGATAAGGAGAGAGAAAGAGTTAAATGACGCAGCACATGAATTTTTTATTTTATTTTATTTTTTCGGGGTTGGTGTAAGAGGGGGGAAACTTTTATACAGGAACATGTTTGGTGGCTAACAAGGAATGACAACATTTAGAAGAGTGTATAGATTTATTAATTGATCTAGTAAATATGCTTGTCTCAGGGAATTAAGACGATGAAACTTAGCGAATGACCATATTTAGAATAAAAAAAAATGTATGAAGACAAAACTTGTGTTTTTATTTTTTCTTTGCAAAAATAAATATGAACATAAAGATTTTATGAGGTTCTACTGTTAAATTTGAAATCTATTCCATTTTCAAGTGAAGATTTTTTTTCAAATTTATATTAATTTATTATGTAGGTAAGTACTTTCTCTTGTACATTTAATTTCTCACACATTCTATGAACTTGCGGTGTTATTAGAAATTTATTTCATGATTGGTCAAGTTTGAAAAAAGAAGAAGAGGTAGAAGAAGAAGACGAAGATGGAATATTTCTGTCCGTGAAGTTAAAAAAAAATAAAAAACAAGAAGAAACCTTTTGGTAAAGAACTTTGAGCTATATATGAAAATTTTTGTGCACAAAGGAATTTTCAAAAGTTATGAGATTTACAACTTATATTAGTTTATTTAAGGATGAATGAGAAGATGAATGTATCAGGTAATTAATATTGGTTAGTTATTTTTAGGTACGGTGGTTTATTAAGCATAGAAATTGCAATGCGTATTTGATTAAGTTATGAGTAATGGTTCCTTTGAACTGAGATATTTGTATGCGAAGTCTATGAGTAAAGAATAAGTTGATGTTTAAATTCTGCAGGTTTTGTTTTTTGGAGTAGATGTTTTAATTTTTATAATGGTACAAATTAGTTAAATCCTAGCCGTAGATTTTTTTATGATATCAATTGAAGAATGAGAATATAAACTTAATTATAACCTTTATGAATTCTAAGGTAGAGTGAAATTGTTATAAAAATAGATTACGACACAATAAACTAAATTTATACTACAATATGGTGATAACTGAGTTTTGTGCAAATCTTATAAATTATAAGATGTAAGGAGAGCAGTTTTAGATTTCAATGGTGATAGCATGTGTATAAAAAAAAAACAATTTTGAGATTGTTGGGTGAAAGTATGCAAAATTGTTGGGTGAATATGTCATAGAAAAATAAGTGTGAGAAGTTGGGGGAGGAAGAATTATATAGATTTAGAAGTGTTATAGAAAAATTGAGCTAGTGAAAATACATAGTCCATATATGAAATTATAGTGTAAACCAAGATATGCAATAGGAAATCCTTATAGACGTGATTAATCAGAGTAGCGCGGCGAAACGTTGCAAGTAAATTGCGAGAGTTATTGGTAAAAAAAAATTGAGGATTTGAATGGCACTGGCTTTACAATGTATGTATTTGGTAATGAATTTTACTGCATTAACTTATCGATTATCTTATAATAAATTGAATAGTGACTTGAATGTTAATTTTTATGAAGTGCATTATTTTGCAAAAAACCAATTGGGAAAAGTATAAAATTTTAGGCACTAAAGAAATTATTGAATTTATAAATATTAAATTCCTAAACCAATGATGTGGTCTAGAAACAGGGACAAGTTAACAACTAAGCAAGTGGTGTTAAAATAGTATAAAAGGTTTATAAAGTTGATGTTTCCTTTTCAGGATAGTACATGGGGTAAGTTTGAATTTGATAAGTAGTAGATAGTTCTCATGATTTAGAGGATTTGAGAGGGAGATTTATTCAAATAAGAAAATATTGACCACGATGCTGTCTAAGGATGTTGGAACTTTTGGAATCAGGATAATTTAGAATTTAATATCCATAATATTTAGAACAATATAAATAAGTATCGAGTAAGTACAACCTATAGTAATACAACTAGAACAACTAGAGAGAGAGAGAGAGAGTTTGGGAACTTATAGATTTAAAGGAAATTAATGTATATATATGGAGGTTAAAATTTGATAATATGATGTATCAAATGCTAAATTTTGAGGACAAAATATTTTTTAAAAGATAGGAGAATTGCAACATCTTGAATTTTATTTGACCCTATATTGTTATTAGGCACTTTAGAAGGAATAGAATTAAGTTTTGGGTCTAAAATAGTTAAAGTATATGTGTATATATAATAAAATAAATATAGACAATAATTAAAGTATTTAAGTTTAACAAATGTTTGAAACTAACTTAAAAAAAAGTAATTTAAATAATAGTAGTTAAATAATTTTGTTATGTTTTATCATATATCAGATCATCTTAAAATTATCTTTAATGATATATGTATTTAAATAATAACAATGATAAAAAAATTATTATAAGTTTAAACCTATATATCTAGTGAAAACCTTACCTCTATATTCATTGAGTTTTATTCACTCTTCTCTAGAGGCGGCATGTTCCTTAGGAGCTCTTGCAGGTACCCTTCTTTGTCTTTCCTCCCATCTCTTTCGGTTTCCTCCTCCTGTGCCTTATACATTTATATAGTGAACATATGCTTACGGACACAGTACGCGAAAGGTTCGTCAAGTCATTCCTCATTGTTTGTCCGTTTCTTTACTCTAGTCTTTAAGTTATATACATATATAATAATAGTCCTTCTTCCTTGTTCGTCATTTTCTTTTGAGTAGCTTTCACCTTATATACATATCTAATATAACAATGTTAGCTTCCTTTATGGCATTCCTAGTCACGTGATACTATTCGAGAGGCATCTTATAACATTATTTCTATTTTAGATAATAAAAATCTAGGTTAACACATAAATATCTAATTTGAAAAACTTGTATAACTAAAGTTTAGCATGAACTTAGATTAATCTAACAAATTAATTAAATTATAAAAGGACATGGGTCTTAAAAAAAGGAAAAAATTTGGAATCCTTTAGGATAGATTTAAGGTCCTGGAGTAATTTTAAGTTACTTTAGAATAGTTTTAGGATAATATAAGGTTTTGGAGTAATTTTAGAGTCACCTTAAAATAGTTTTAGGGCAATATTTAGTAACTTTAAATATTACCTTAATATTTTTATATATGTGTGATTTCTGTAGAATTCACTAAGAGCTCTTATTTGCTTGGATTTTTGCTATGGGACTACTTGTTAGCTCAAGAAGAACAAGTAACTTGGAGTTTTTTCATATGTGCGCAAGCTCTGTGTTTGATAACAAATATGTATAATCATAAATTTAATTGTGAGAAATTCATACATTACTTGAATCCTATCAAGCATGCTTGTAACTTGTCTATATATTATTGTTGGTGTTTCTTTTCAAGCATGCTTGTAAATGCAGATTAATAATGTTTGTTTAATAGAAATTGTATATTAATTATTTAAGAGTAGTTTATTTCTTTCAAGCGTGCTTGTAAATTGAGTTGATCTAATGAGACACTTCTCTTTCTTTTCAAGCATGCTTGTATACGATGTGAATGTTGTATATGTGCAGTATGCACTAGGGGATGGGTTGATGAGGAGATGGTGATGTTGATGTATATAAGATTTAGTGATCATGTGGTTTGCCTCTACTTCGCATGTAATATCCTTCTCCCTTTTATCCCATATTTAAATTCAACTCCCAATTAATTAGGAAATGGGATTATAATAATCATTAAAATACAAAATTTTTATTGGTTAATAAAATGGGGACCCCAAGTTTATAAAACTAAAATCATTTTCAAGTCTTGCAATCAGACAAATCAAAGTTCATAATTATGCGAAAGCAAGGGATCATTGCATAAGTGGGTGCATTTATTTAAGAATTTGAAACAAGAGAAATTCTGAAAAATTTTGAGGCATGCGCTGCAGCTCGTTGAACATACACTGTGACGTGTTCGCCTTTATGACACGAGCCGCAGCTTGTGACGCCATGCGCTACAGCGCAATTGCACAAATTTTGACAGTAAATTCCACTGTCAATTTTGACAGCATTAGGGCCAACTTCTGACATGCCCCAAATCTTCGTCCGACGTCTGAATGATGCGAACTAGGTGTCAATAAAAAACTCTTTCCGGGCTTTAAATAATGGCATTAGTCTCTGACTCAAATTATTCTTAAAACAAAAATTGGACACCCTTTTTAAAACTTACACTTTTATAACAAATTTCACAATCTCAAGTGTCCAAACCAAAAACCAAGGACCAATAGCCACCAACACCAATATGACCACATATAAATCATCAAGACCAACTCGTACAATGCATTATTACACAAAAAAATATTTTCAGATCAAATTTCCACTACCTAACCCCTTAAACTCAAAAATATAAAAAAGGAGAGTTTACTACAATTTTTATCAAATGCTTCCAGATCATCTCATAAAATGCTCTACCCTCACTCACATTAGTGTTTTGGCCCTATCACCATAACACACAATCTACAACTCTCTTCCCAGGGCCCAAAATACAATTACAATTTACATTTCACATGATGCAAGTAAATAACAAAAGAGAAATCCTAATTGGCAATTGAAATTGCCATACACATAAGTTTACCCAAAATAAGGAGGCATATTACAAAGGGATTGTGATCCTAAGCCTCTGCGTGTTTTTCTCTATCCACACCTCTTGAATTATTCCCCGTAATATTGAGGATAATGGGGTGAGTACAACTACTTAGTAATCAAGGTCCAACTAACCCATACTAATGCATATCAATTAGTTTAAATGCAAGTGGCCGTTAATATTAATACTTTAACCCATATAAAACAATTGAAATTAGATAGTTGCAATTCTGCTCGCATAATAGCATTTACTTGGGAAACAATACTTTTTAGCAATTTTTAAATAAAGAGAGTTGGTCACGCAGATCATTGACAAAACATATTGGTAAAAAAATAAGACTCAACACAAGATGTCATCATTATGGAGTCAATATAGACAACAAGTGCCTTTACTCACTATATGCATGACCACACCTCCCTTATATACTCCTTATTACTCTAACACAAAACCATAGGCTATAACTGAATGGGATAGTCTATATTCCTTAACTTCCTTAGCCTAAACACTTGTGAGGGGTTTACCTAGCCAAAGCACACCCAACTCACTTATGGATCATGGTTTCCCCCGTTTCTCACAACATAGGGTGTTAAATACCCTAGACTAGCCTCCTCATTGAATTGGCAGATAGCTAGTAGGTTTGAGTCTCACAATATAGATAGAATTAATCCAGGCAAACCATCACACAAATAGGCCTTACCACATGGATTTTATCATCTACTTCACTTCCTAGGTGAACTCCTGCCTCTCAAGATCATGCAATGTACATTCATGCCATAACTTACATATATATAGTTCATAAAAATTCACCTTATCAATTTTCATTGAACTTTATCATTACACAATCATTAGACTTCTCAATCACATTTCATAGAGCTTCAAACCAAACAAGTCGTTGAACTCTAACTTCACAATCATTGCACTTCACACTTTCAAAATCATTAAACTCCACTATTTTAAAGGATCATTGAACTTTTCTTAAACAAAGATTCATGTTACTTCTTAATTTGCAAAATCATTAAACTCCCAACAAACATTAATACGAAAATCCACCACTATTGTTCTCAAGGACATTTTACATCACAAGGTATAAAACTCACAAATTGGATCTAGTAGATTTCCTAACAAATTAAGCCACACTTGCATTTCTTTTTATTTTACACATTTCAATGATAAATCATAAATCAAAAAACTAATAAACACATACAAGTATAAGATAGCATTTCCCCGGTTACCTCAAACTTTTAAGAGGTCAAAGGTTTCACCCCTCAACTACTAACTCCTAAAGCTTCCAAGAAGCTTGAATGGTGCTAATGGTAGTTACGCTATAAGCATTTACTATGCAAAACATCAATATTTATTTTGAGCTATTTTTCACTAACATTTCATCATTTCTTAATACTCAAGATTTATTCCTGACTCATGTAAAAGTACCCATAAGGCTTCTTAGCTTCCTTTAACTCTCATTAATAACATTGAGCTCTTAAATGTCCATTAATGAAACCACATTATTCCCAACCACTAAATTTATGAGAATTTCAGACATTTAATGTACTCCAACTACTAGTCATCATAAAATCATAAATACCAAGTTTAGTTAGCTCAATCTACTCTCATTAACTCAATTTAGGTCAATGGTTCGGGCCTATAACTTCTATAAACAAAAAATCACCATTAACAATCAAACTCTAACCTCTACCATCAAGAATATAGAAGAAGAAAGGAGGATTTAAGCAAGGAAGCTTACCTTTGGTGTTTATGAGCTCCAATTTACTCCCAATAATTAGTTTCTTCAAGCCCTAGTTTAACTCTTTCATCACTCTCTTGGTTCCCTTTATTTTTCTTCTCTTCTACTTCAAGTTTGTGGCTTAATGCTACAAAATTCTTGCTATGCACTATGGCAGACACACAATGCGCCATGGCGCATAGTATAGAGAGCTTCTTCCAGGCATTTTGTTACACATGCACTACGACGGACTAACCACAAGTCGCAGTGCATGGCATAAAATCACTTCCTTTAAAAATTCTTCCTCTTCCATTCCTGGGTGACTCGATTCTCTTTCAGACCTGTGTTTAGAACTAAAATTGAGACCAAACACACCCGTTAAGCCTCTCTGGCCATACACCTCACAATTCCACTTAATTAGTCTATTTAAACTTATTTAATCTTTATTTAAAGTTGAGGATGTTACAGCGCACACAATGGTTGGCATTTTTCAAAGCCACGTTCCTTAATACTTACCTGGGTGGGTTTATAAAGGGGGAATATGGGACAATAACGCCTCCTGGTTGGGGTTTTTATAGAAGAAAGCCATAGTCTAGGCTAGAGTTTTGTACCTTTAGCCGAGTATATCTTGAGTACTTAAGAAGGTTGGTCAGTCCAACATGTGGGCCAAATCGCTTTTAAGCTTATGGTTCCAATCAGTGGAATAAGGATGGATAGAGTAACAAGGGAGATTATTGGTATTATATATTGACATGTTATGAGATATATCCTATGAAATTCTTATGTTATAACTAAATAATTATTTTCCACTTACATGTATATTGGTTGTATAATTATGTGGTTGTAGTTTGTGCATGTAAGGTTAAATTTTTTGTTACTGAGACGTTAGTACTCACCCCTCTCTTTAACACTTTAGGTAAGGTTAGCAGAGAAAAGAGAAAGGGTTTGGAAGCTTGGGCTTAGCTTGAGTAAGCTTTAAGCCCCATTTTAGTTTGTAGAATAATCATTTACCAGTATAGGATTCATTTTTCATTTAGGTTGAGTTTTGAAATTGTTTTGTATTTGTTGATGATTGGAAAGGGTATTGTTAGTTGAGACCTAAGGCCATAGAAGTTTCTTAATAGATCTACTGAGAGTAAATATTTTAATATAAAATTCTAAGTATCGAGACATTCATTGAAGTAAACACTTGAGTATTTTTTTTTGTTGAATGGAATATGTATTTTTTTAATTCCTTTTCTATCTATCATGGTTGTCTACCATAGTAGAATGTTATTTATTATTTTAAATAGTAAGTGCAAACTTTTATAATCTTCGTAGCCTTTTTAACTAGGTTGATCATTTTTACCAAGGCTAGATTTTAAATATCTATTTAGTAGATGAAATTTTTTTAACTATGGATGTTTCCTAAAATATAGATTAACTCTTTTCTACTGTGATCATCTTTCCAAAATAAATATGAGAATTGACTTTAAATCTTTATACTATGGTAATTATTTTTATTAGTATAAATCTTTTTTATTACCATGGTATTTGATTAAGTTTTTGGTTAGTAAAGTTGGGGTGTTACACTTTATAGAGAAACTTTCTCTCACATGATAAGGAAAGTAACGGTGTAATCACTTGATAGAAAATTGTAAGATTTGCTTACTTATACATAGTTAATTATCAAATCTGAGATAATCAAGGGTCTAAACCTAATAAGTATTACCAATTTTTCACAATATTATAAATGGAAGGAACAATTTTAAACAATTACAATGGGATCCCAAGATTTTTAACCTTTAAAATACTCCATATACTTTCAATAGTCTCAAATCAAAGTTTTAAAGCAAATGCAGAAGCATGGGAATCAAGAAAAACTAGAGCATTTGCATAAAACTTCAAGCAAGTAAAAAAAGTACATAAATGGCACATGTGCCGTGGCTAAATGCCAATATGGTGTGGCTTGTAAGCTTTTATACCATGAGTCGTGGCATGAAGCACCATATGCCATGGTGCATTGCACAATTTATGATAGCAAAATTTTGCCATCAATGACAACAGATGGAGCAAATTTCCTATGAATTCTAAATCTCCAGTTGACGTTCAATTAAGGTGAATTCAGTGTCTACAGATAATTTTCTCCTAGTTCTAACTAATGACACAAGTTTCACACCTAAATTCACTTTCTAAAAAGAGTTGGACACCTAAAACCATTTGTTCATTGTTGAGCATTACTGCAAGCGTATGAGTTGTCACAAGTGTAAAATATTCCAGAATTATCATTTCCATGAGGATTTAGGTAAATGAGGGTTAAAATTCACTAGTAAGCTTTAAGAGAGGTTAAGCAAAATCAAGATTAAGTTTGTGTGAAAGTAATGAAAGTTGGATTAAAATTGTTTTAAAGAAATTAAAACTTGCTAAAATCTTGATTTTAAGATATGAGGGTCTAAGATTATCTCTCCCTTATATATTTCATAAAACTTAAATTAATTCCTCTAAAATAGATTTTTAATGAAAATAAGTGTTATTTTAATATTCTAATTCACTTGAAAAAGATTTCTCAAGTCAAAATCAAGTATATTTACAAGCACTAAAATTTCACAATCTCTTAGAAATAACTAGTGAAAACAATTTTTAGGCTCCAATCTTAATAAAACTATGAAGGGTTAATAAAATAGCACTATTTTATCAATAAAACCATTCATTTATCTATGTACATTTCAAGTCCAATACTATTTTATCCAAGTTCTACACCTAAATTAGCTCTCTCTCAAGCACAACTCAAATGACCAAAACAATCTAAATGGTGATCAAGCATTTAGAAGCATTAAGCATAGGATAAAATAAACAGATATATATCCCTAACTACCAAAAGAGATGAATATTCAAGTCTTAATTCATACAAAGGTTCAAAATAATCCTAGAACAAGATAACTAGCTACCCATGTTCTGAAAAGAGCCATAAATGTCACAATACACAAAATCCATATCAAAAACAAAGAGAGAAAAGGGAAGAGAAAAAGAAAGCCCAAAGAAAATCTACTTAAATCTCTTCAGATATTTAATCCTTGGCCAAATCTTCTTCAATAACCCTAAACCTTAGCAGAGCAAGCCTCAAGGAAACTCTAAAAGTCGTAGCTCTTTATCCAGAGGTGTTTTTATGGCTTATCTACCCTAGTTTTTCATTTTGCAACTCAAAACACACAGTAGGATTTAATCCATTCACCAGGCATGTTGTCAATGCACTACGATGCATGTGGTAAAATGTGGAATTGCACTATGACATGTTGGTAGTACACTGCGGTGCTTCTGCATCTCCAAGAACTCTGTCTCTATACCACATGCCATGGTGCACCGTGCATGCACGATGGCATATAACACCGTGCACCGTGTATGTCCAAGAACTCTGTCTCTAATCTTTACTTTTGGCTATAATTTTTCTACTGTTATCTTTTCATTTGTATCTTTAAACGTCATTTGGCTCTCTATCTTTAAAATTACTTAAAATAAATCACCTGAGATAGTAGATACAGCTATGAGGTCTTTCAAAGTTTAAAATCAATGGAAGAGTCTATGCAAAATTCTCAATAAATTATATTTTCTAGGCCAATTTGAATTAAATCTCATTTTCCTACATTTAAACCCAAAATATTCACAATTGATCTAATTCATCAAAGTATAGGAAAATGCACTAAATTGATATTAATTTCAATAGGTTATCACACCCCCAAACTTAAATCTTTACTTGTCCTTAAGTAAAACAATTAAAACAACTAAATGGATAGATTAGACATCTACCATGCACGCATAATTTTGACCTCATTAGTTGCTCAAGCAAGTATTCCAAATAAGAAGAAAGTAGAACATCAATGAATGCATGATTCATAAAATTAAAGCTAGCTTTTCAATAATTTGGAAGTGTGAGTATGTGAATAGAGTTAAAACATATTTATCCTACAATTTTGAAAGTCAACAACATCAATTCAACTTGTATAAAGCAATTTCAATTAATGAAATTTCCACATCTCAACTTCTCCCAATCTTTCCACCCACAAATTATCTCACTAGATTTAAAAATCAAAGGAACTTTATAAGCTTGTAATGTGGCTAGGGGCAAAGGTAATTGAAAGAATAGGATCAAGGAATAAATCAAATAATTTGAGATAAATGCCCTTAAGCTCTTCCTCCTTGAATAAACAACATTTTCTTCAACTACACATGTACCCTTCCTCAAACTTAAACCAAATTGATCTTCTACACTATGCTTTATTGAATTCAAAATGGACAACTTTTTTTTTGGTATATATATTTCTTTTCTTTTCTTTTTTTAATCAATAATAGCTTGAATTACAAAAGCCCTGCAATTTCTTTCATACAATCCATACCCAGCTAAGAATAGTGTAACTTGCTAACTACATCCAATCATAATCACCCATCACAAATATCCATTTATCTCAAAACCAAGGTAACTCATAGTTTTTTAGGCTTATAAGGTTTGGATTTCATATGGATAGCCAACAAAATTTATTAAATTATTTTTTTAGGCTTAAATTATTCAACTTAGTTTAGCTTGAAAGACCCAAACACATTTAAAGATGGCCTTAATCATTTTTCAAAATCAAGATAAACAACTAGAAGGTTTTAAAATCCATTGGTCAAAATAGTATCATACAAACTAACTTGTTGCAATTTCTTTCAACAACAATATTCAAAATAAAATTAACTCTATTGTGCGCAAAAATTTCTTCAAAAATATTGAAATGCAAGATTTAATAATGCAAATCATGCAAACCTCAATATTAACCAAAACTTGTCAAAAATATTTACTAAACAACTTTTCAATCATCGGTCAAACATGCAATTCAATATGTAATCCATCAATTTAGCTCAACAATAATGAAATTAATGAGCAAAAATATAAATTTGCAAAATTCAAATGTTTTCCAAATCAGCTAAAAGGATGCAATAACAAAAATTTATACCACCATGAGCATCCCTCACCCCAAAACTCAAAATAAACAATGTTCTTACTATTTAAAGAAAAATGAGGGCCATTCTCTCAAGCAATCATCAAGCGTAAAAACATCATATATTGATTACAAGAGAGGACAAAAAAGGTTTATATATGACTAGACCTATACAAATATGTTCAAAATAACATGTAATGTATCAACCATAACTTAAAAAAATAGGCTAAGTTAGAGACATTAGAAACAGCAATTATCATATTTAAAATTTGTGCACAAGTTAGACAGATTGTTCAATCAAGCCATCAGTAGCCAGCACAAGTTAAAAATCCTTTAGTGGACTATTTAAAACAGTGAAATATAACAAATAAAAAGAAAGAGAACAAAAAACAATAAAAATGCTGCAAGTAATAGTCCTCTACAACCACTGCACATTAGCTTCGCCTTCAGTGGCAGCTTCATCATCATTGACATCAAAGTCCTCTTCACCCTCCATTCCTTCATTATTGCTACCATCAATTGCCTCCTCTTCATTAGATGAAAGGTTAATCTCCTAGTATCTAACCACTCTGTGCAATATATGATCCATCTTGGATTGGCCAATTTGAAGGCATCTCATATTAATTGTCAGCCTATCTAAATGCTGGCAAACACCCTCAAAGGTGTAACTAGGCCCAGCTTGGTCTACATTGTCACCCTTAACATCTATTTGGACTTCCTCACCATTATCCTCACTGTCTTGTATGATATATTACTTGATGCTCTAAACAAAAGGTTTATCAGGCTTGAAAGTAAGGTCAGATGAAGTTTCCTATTCACCTTTAGATGTACAGAGTTGGGAAATGAAATGAGGAAAGAAAAAACAAGTGGATGAATGGTCCAAAGAAGCACGAATGGAATCGTAAATGGTAGTTACAAGATTTACAAGCTACTCAATCATCAAGAGGTAAATGAGTAAGGCAGTGTCCCTCTGAACATTGGTAAAATGGGTCTTAGGTTGAAGATTGTGGTTAATGAAATGAAGCCAAATTTTAACTTCAACTATCAATATGTTCTATTGAGATAAATCTCATGACCCCTCTTAGCACTCCAATTATTGATTCCCCTCTCGTCTAAAGTTTTAGTAACAAAGTAAGAGGGATTTGATATATGTGAGCTTTGAGGTATTGATGCTACCACTTTTCGATAACTCGCAAGTTAAAGTGTCTTTGGCTTTCCTCATCAGTGATCCTAACTCTAACACCTTTAACCCGATAATCAAGTGTGGAGTAAGTTGCAGTAAAGGAGTAAAATTCCTGAACCAAATTAATGACATCCTCTGACTTAGGTCTTAACAAGCATTCACACTTATGGAAATTTTTGGCTATATTATAAAAGGCATGCTTGTCAGTGAAAAGGAATTCTTTTTCTTGAACTAAATTCCTAAAAAAGGTGAGGGACTTAATTTGAATAGGAGTAGGTTTAGAAGGATGATAGGTTCAAACTCTTTTCTTAGGAACCATTATCCTATAAAAGCACACAATACATAGAAAGAAAACAATTGAGCATGAAAGAAAAGTGAAAGAAAAAGAAGAAAACCCAAGAACAAAGACTACCAAAAAAGATCTCCCTAACTTAAGCAACACCACACCTCAGAAATCCACCATTAAACAATCCCAAATAGCTACCCCACAATCAAAAGATTCCACCTAATAGTATTTAAGCCTTAAGCCACTACTCGTATGAAAATTCACCGAGAACAAAACCATTAAGCAATAGCAACCCCCAAAACTGACAATTCAAAATCCTAAACAAAATTTTGCACACACCACAATACACTCTACAGCCAAAAGAAAAATAAAAGTTTAAATAAACAAAATTAAAATATCTACTAATTCCATTAGATAAAATATTGGATAAAATATACTCTATAATCAAAATTTTTAGCCCAACCTCCTCTATATAGCAACCTTAAGCCAAAAAATTTATCCTTTAATTTAATTCTAATGCTAAGTAAGAAAAATCAGAGCAATACCAGTGAACTCGAATAGAGTAATAGAGCAACCTATATAGGCTGAACCAATTGACTCCAAGAAGTCACATGCAAAGAAAAAAGGGTTCAAGAAGGGAAAAAATATACTAAGAAGCTCGAGCAATAGATGAACACAAGTCAAACCAAGAGAATTGTAGCCATGGTGAGAGGGTGTGAATGCTTTATGAAAAGGAGCTCTATTTGAGGGTGTAAGAGAGAAATGTCATACAGTGGCTGATGGTGTGAATGGTGGCATAGAATGAAAGGGAGATAGATATGGTAGAGGTTGGGGGTGAGCTTTGAAGATTAGAATAGGTAAGGTAAGGGTCATAGTGAGGAAGATGGAGGTTGACGGCATGAATGGTGTGCAGCGATAAGATGAGGAGGGATGTATGTGGTGCAAAATGCGAAGGAAGTTGATGGAGATAGAAAATAAAGGTTAGGGAAATTTGTTTCGGCCAGAATGAAAGTAAGGTTTAGGGTCTTTTCAGGAGGAAAATGATGATGCACAATGGCGTGATGTACATGAGCCGTAGCACTTTACTCAGAATTAGTAGTATGAGCCATGGTGTGAAGACAATGCACCACGACTCTTAGTATAGAGAGCACACTTTTAGGAAAACAATATGTTCTGTAGTGCATGGTATAGAAAGCACATCATCAAGAGCAATATATGCACCACAGAACACTATCCATTTGTCATGGTGTATGGGACAAAGGACATAACGACACCTAGAAAAAATTATATCAGCACTAGAAATTTAACCTTTTTGAACCTAGCTTTTACTAAAACACACTTCTAATTAAGAATAACACTAGATGGCCATCAGTAATCATCACAATCATTCAAAAACAACCAAAGTCCATTAAATTCACAATCAACTAATGAATTATGCTCAGATCAGTCTAAAATCATACAAAAATCACAATTTGATAGCATTAAGAATTCATCCACCCAAGAACCACAATACCATCCAAAAACAAGAAATCATGATATTAAGCAATTTCAACGTCTTTAGCATTCAAGGTAAGTTTAAAGTAGCGTAACAAGCTTAATTCATGTTCAACTTCCCTGAAAATGTCTATTTCCTATCAAAATTCTTGATTTTCCTCCATACACCCTTAACATATGCTTTTCTTCATTCAAGAATCTTTCATCACCTACAAAACATAAGACCAAACATAAATCTACTAAACACACACAAATCTCAAACTAAACACATAAAGCAAGTTTATGAGCTTAGGTTGCCTTGCAAGAGAACTTGATTTATAGTCTTTCAGCATGACTCTTCACTTCCTCAAGTTGCATCAAATAATTGAATGGTGGATTCTTGACGATCTACCTTACTGCCCTAATAGTGCTTCAATCGTTGACCACTCATGTTGAATTTTTCACCATCTTGACCTTCTTCCAATTCAATAGCTCTATTGGTGAATGCTTGAACCACCACAAAGGGACCCAACCACCTAAACTCCAACTTCCTAGGAAATAACCTCAACTTTAAATTAAAGAGTAGAACTTTTTGTCCTACTTTAAATTTCTTTGGAATGATCTTCTTATCATACAACCTCTTAGTTTTCTCCTTGTAGAGCTTCAAGCTCTCATAGGCTTGCATATGGAATTCTTCAAGCTCATTTAATTGTAGAACCCTTTTCTCACCACTAGCTTTGGAATCAAAATTTAGCTTTTTCACAGCTCAATAGGCCTTATGCTCTAATTCCATCAACAAATGACAAGCTTTTCTGAATACCAATCGATAAAGAAACATGCTAATAGAAGTTTTATGTGCTGTGTGATAGGCTCACAAAGCATCATCTAGCTTCAATGACCAATCCCTTATAGTCTCTCCTATAGCCTTCTTTGGAATAAACTTCATTTCTGTATTTGAAATTTCAACTTGGCCATTAGATTGTGGATGATAAGCCAATGCTACTTTATGTTTCACCCCATACTTCTTTAATAGAACTTGAAATTGATTGTTGCATAAATGAGTTCCTCCATCACTCATAATAGCTCTTAATGCTCTAGATCTTGTGAAAATATGTTTCTTCAAGAATTTCAACATGGTTTGGGCATCATTTTTCACACAAGTAGTAGCCTTTACCTACTTGGAGACATAATCAACAGCTACCAAGATATATTCATTATTAAATGATTTAGGAAATGGTCCCATAAACTCTATTCCCCAAACATCAAAGAGTTCTACCTCTAGCATGTTATTGAGAGACATTTCATTCCTTTTAGAGATGTTACCAATTCTTTGATAACCATCACATTGGAGCACAAAAGCTTAAGCATCCTTAAACAAGGTTGGCCAATAAAAACCACTTTAAAGGACCTTATATGCAGTCTTCTCTCCTCTAAAATGTCTACTATACTTAAAAGAGTGGTAGCTATGAAATACATCATGTTGCTCACACTCCAGCACACATCGCCTTATTAACTGATCACAATATTATTAGAATAGATGAGGCTCATCCCACACATAATGCCTCTCTTCAGATAGAAATTTCTTCTTTTGATGTGGTTTAAGGTCATATGGAAAAGCATGGCATACCAAGTAGTTTACAAAATTAGCATACCAAGGTGCCTCATTGCACTTCATAGTAAAAAGTTACTCATCTAGAAATTCTTCATTGATTTCTCCATTAGCATCTTGTTGAGCATGAATGCTCGACCACAACAAGTGATCTGCTACTTGATTTTTTGTTTCCTTATGGTCAACAATTTCTAAGTCAAACTCTTACAGCAATAACACCCATCAAATTAGATGAGCCTTTGAGTCCTTCTTCCTAAAAAGATACTTTCAAGCCGAATGATCTGTGTAAATAGTCACCTTAATGCCCATAATGTAAGCCCAAAATTTCTCACATGCAAAGACCACTACTAGCAACTCCTTTTCAATAGTGGTATAATTGAGCTTAGCACCATTAAGTGTTTGACTAGCATAGTAGATGGGCTATAACACTTTATCCTTCTTTTTCCTAAGGACTACACCAATCACATAGTTACTAGCATCATATATAATGATAAAAGATAGATTTCAATTCAGAGATATAAGAATTGGTGCAGAGATAAGCCTCTTTTTCAAATCTTTAAAGGCTTCTAAGAACTTCTCATCAAACTTGAACTCAACCTCCTTCTCAATGGTTTGGCTATTTTTAAGAAATTCATGAACCAGCGATAGAATCCTACATGTCCAAGAAAAATTTCTAATTTCCTTGACATTTGATAACAGAGATAGTTGCTCAATCATCGATATCTTGGCTTTATCTGCTTCAAGACCCTTCTTTGACACCCGATGATCGAGAACAATGCCTTCTTGCACCATAAATCAGCATTTTTCCCAATTCAAGATCAAATTGGTCTCCTCACATCTTTATAAGACCACTTCTAAATTTTCCAAACACACATCAAATAAAGAACCAAAGATAGAAAAATCATCCATGAATATCTTAATGGTCCTCTCAATCATGTCAGAGAAAATGGACATCATACGACGTTAAAATGTCGTTGGAGCATTGCACAAGCCAAAGGGCATATACTTAAATGCAAAGGTCCCACATAGGCAAGTGAAGGTGGTTTTCTCTTAATCCTCCAAAGCAATAACAATTTGATTATAGCTAGAATATCCATCCAAGAAACAGAAGAATTCTTGACTAGCTAGCTTATCCAACATTTGATCAATGAAAGGTAAAGGAAAATAGTCTTTTCATGTACTTGCATTCAATTTTCGATAATTCATGTACACCCTCCACCCTGTTACAGTGTGTGTAGGGATCAACTTATTATGGGTGTTAGCCATTACAGTCATACCAACCTTTTTAAGGACACATTGGACTTGGTTCACACAAGAACTATCAGAAATTAGATATACGATCCTAACAGAAAGCTACTTTAAAATTTCCCTTTTCACTACTTCTTTCATCACCAAATTCAATCTTCTTTTATGCTTAATTAAAGTCTTATGCTTATCATCTAATAGCTTTTAGCCTTGATGTCAACTATGGTCCACCTAATAGCTTTTTTGTACTCTCTCAAGACTCTTAAAAATTTTTCTTCTTGCAAATTGGTTAGGATAGATGACATAATTACCAGTAATGAATTTTCCTCCCTAAGAAAGACATACTTGAGATGTGGAGGTAGTGGCTTCAATTCGTATTAGAGGCTCCTTAATAGAAGGCTTGAGTGGAGATACTAGAGAAGTCAATACATCAAGAGGCTCCATTGGACTAAATCGTTTGGGTGGAAAAGAATCCACAACCAAATATCCCCATGTAATCTTCTTCCTTTATTTCCACAATATTCTTCTGTCCCAATATTGGAGTTTCTAAAGGTTCTTCAACTAAGCAATAATTGAAGTCTTCATGTATCACCTCATTAAGAATTTCCATGTAACAGCATTGAGGAGATTCATTTAGAAACTTCATTGCCTTGCTCATGTTAAACATTACTTATTCTTTATTTAATCTCAATGTAGTCTCACTCTTTTCAACATCAATGATAGTTCGGCTAGTAGCTAGGAATGGTCTCCCTAAAATGATAGGAATTTACTAATCAACATCACAATTTAGGATAATGAAGTCTGCTAGAAAGATAAACTGATCTACTTTAAATAAAACATATCCAATAATCCCTCTACGATGGGAAATGCTTCAATCAGCGAGAAGGAGCATCACTGTTGTCAGCCTTGCCTCTCCCAAGCTTAACTTGTTAAAAATGACTAAAGGAATGAGATTTACACTTGTGCCTTAGTCAAATAAGGCCTTCCTATCAAAGTATTTCCCAATATTGCATGGGATGTAAAAAATGCCTAGATCTTTTAGCTTGGGTAGAAACTTTCTTTGATAGGAAGGCCTTATGTGAAGCTGCTTAATATGATTAGAAACTTATTGAATTGATCATCTTCCTTCTTTTCCTTGAATCTTTAAGGGAACGGAAGTAGGGGTGTTATAGTAGGAAAAGCAATTGATTTTCTCTTACTTTCTTCTTTCTTCAATTCAACCTCAACATGTTCTTTTCCTTCTTCATCATGGGGAGCTAAAACTCATTCTTTCCCCTTTTCTTCTCATCTCTTTTTTGTTTCTTGTTGTTATCATCTTCACATAGTATTTCTTTATATACCTCCTCACTATTATCAAAATTAGCCCCACTGTGACTAGTCACTCTTGGGTCTATCACATTTGGTAGTGTCATACTGCTTCTCAAGTATATAGCATTACATTCTTCTTTACTTTTCCTCTTTAGATTAGGGATGGTGTCACTTGGTAAGCTTCCTCTATTCAAGGCATTCAACTATGCAACAACTTAGCTCATTTGCACTTTTAGGCCCTTAATGGCTATATCATGTAAGCTAAAGTAGCTTTATTCTTAGCATGATCTGCCTCTTGATTCTTTAAAATTTGAGCTAATATTTGCTCTATTTTAGAATCACCTTTTCTTGATTTTGTAGTGCTTCAAAAATAGGAGGAATAATCAATTTAGGTCTAAAGGATGAGGTTGGATTTAAACTCTGTCTTTGACTTCATGAGAAGTTTGGGTGATTTCTCCACCCTGAATTATAAGTCTGTGAGTAAGGATTGTGTTGAGGAAGTCTCAGCATATTATTCATGTAGCTCACTATTTCAAGAGTATAGGGGCAATGATTTGACACATGTCCTCCACTACATTGCTCACAAGCTTGAGATGAAGCTTACAATGCATTTACCCCAGATGAAATTTCTCTTTTCATTCAAAGCTTAATATTAAATCTTTTATTTATATCCTCTAATTGAGAAGTAAGCTCCTTAGAAGAGCTAGATTCTTGTGAGCCTCCCCTAGCTTGTCTCCTCTTATATGATTGTTGAATTGTGCTAGAAACGATGTCTTTATATAAGTTGTACAACTCATTAACCTTCAACTTGTTCATTCCACCGTTAGAAGCATTGTTTAACATAGTCACCATTGCATCATCCAACCTATTCCAAAAAGCTTCCCTGAGGACATACTTATTATGTTCATGGTCAAGACAACTTTTCACCAACTCCTTGAATCATTCCTAAGCTTCATAGAAAAGTTCTCTCAATTATTGTTCAAAATGGAGAAGCTCACCTTTCAATGTTTCTCTTCTACCTCTTGTAATAAACCTTGCCTTGAACTTAGCTATTAAATTATCCCATATTTTAATTAAGTGCTTAAGAAGAGAATTCAACTAAGCTCTTGCTTTGTTCTTCAAAGATATTAGGAATAAATGCAATCTTAATGCATCTTTAGAAACACCATTTTGCTTGAAATTCTCACACACCTCCATGAATTTTGTGAGATGATCATTAGGGTCTTCATCAATATTACCCCTAAAATGTCCATACATTAGTATCATACGGATCATGACTTGCTTAACTTTAAAATTTCTAGCTTGAATTTCAAATAGCTAGATGTTAGGATGATAAGATTGTGCTTCCCAATCAAGAAAGTTATCTAGAGTGAATATATCATTCTCATCTTGATTAGCCCCCTCCATATCATTTCTTATATGAGGTACATCTTCTCCAAATTGAAGAATGACTTCTCACTTATTTCACCTTCTTCTACCACCGCTCCATTGAAAACAACTTCAAATTCATCGGGAAAGAGTCTTGCATGCATCAAGAAGGCACCTATAAGGTGAAACCAAAGGAACAAGTATCACATTTCAAGTCCAACACTATTTTATCCAAGTTCTACACCTAAATTAGCTCTCTCAAGCATAACTCAAATGAAAAAACAATCTAAATAGTGATCAAGCATTTAGAAGCATTAAGCATAGGATAAAGTAAACACACATATATCATTAACTACCAAAAGAGAGGAATATTCAAGTCTTAATCCATACAAAGGTTTGAAATAATCCTAGAACAAGAGAACTAGCTACCTATGTTCTGAAAAGAGCCAAAAATGTCATAATATACAACATCCATATTAGAAAAAAAGAGAGAAAAGGAAAGAGAAGAAGAAAAACCAAAGGAAATCCACTTGAATCTCTTCAAATCTTCAATCATTGGCCAAATCTCCTTCAATAACCCTAAACCCTAGTAAAGCATGCCTTAAGGAAACTCTAAAAATCACAACTCTCTATCTAGAGGTATTTTTATAGATTATCTGCCTAATTTTTCCATTCTACAACTCAAAACACACAGCAAGATTTAAGTCATGTGCTGTGGTGTGTTGTTAGTGTGCCTTGGTGCATGTTGTAAAATATGGTAAAAGCCTACATCAACTACTTAACTATACTCAATGAACTGTATAAGACTCGTACAACACGCCACAACCATATAAATGCACACATAATACAAATTCATTATGTAACCCCAAATTTCATAAAACACAAGGTGAAGGAAATTCTTGCACAAGTCATTCATTTTCATTCCAAACCATTCAAAATACACATTTTCTTACTTGTACAAGTATTTTGGCCCTATACAAGATTTGCAATCAAAACTCACTAACCTAGGATACAAAATACATAAGTAGTACACAATAATAGTACACGTAGCTTAAAATAATCATATGATCTCTAGTTGGCAAATTAACAACATTAATACACATAAACAACACGATGAGGCATACAAGTAGGATTTACTCTAGAATCTTAAGCCTCAGCACGTTTTTCCCAATCTAGATTTGATGAGCTAGGTAATGAAAATATTAAAGAATGAAGGGTGAGGACAACCACTCAGTAACCAAGTTTCACTTAATCTATATAGTTACATATTAATTAAAAACACATGTAAGTGGCAATAAACTCATATATATAGCACATAAGGCACATATAGCCACAGTCATAACAATAACAACCATGTAACCAGGCATAAAACACATATATCATGTATATATCACTTATGTACATCATAAGATTACAAAACTAAAAACTAGGTGCCCTTAACATAATCATGCCATAATAATACCAACTATATGGCTGGATCTAAATGCATGATCAAATGCCAGCCTTATACTCTCCTATTACCTCTAATGTAAAATCAGTGGCTATTAAGTAGCTACGTCCATAACATAGACTAACCCAATCTTCTACTTGTGAGGAGCTACCAGGCTAGGGTTAACTCACTTGTGTACTGTGATTTCCCTTAATACTAACAACCATGGGGTATCGTACCCCTGAGCTAGCCTTCTCATAAACTGATAGAGACTAGTTAGGTTTGAGTCCCTTAAAGAACAAGTAGGATAGTCCTAAATCAATCATGAGATAAAAGCTATCTCCTAATTCCAACGGTCAGTATAACATCTAAAAAATTTTAACCTTAATTTATTAACTTAATTAGGGTAGTTAGTAAGTTAATAAGATGTGTGGCTAGAGGGGCTTAACTTGGCATTATTGATGTGATTTTAGCCTTAAAAGTGGGTCCAAATCGATGGCGGGCCACCCGAGCAAGGAAAGAGGATGAAAAAGTGAAGAGTTGTGTTATGTACCACACACCACGGTGCACGAACATAATTTAAATGTAACGAGCTCCTCTATGCCATCTGCCATGGTGGAAGGCAGCATGTGTTACAGTGCATGGCCAAAAACCTAATAAGTCTGATTCGTGAGCTGCGCGAAAACAGAAGAGGAAGAGAGGAGGAAAACAAAGAGCTTGGTTTTGGCTCTGCTAGGGCATGATATTTGGCTCCATTATGGATAGATTAAAGCTCCCTAAAACTAAAGGTAAGATTATTGTGCTTCCTTCTTACCTCCCCTCTCTCATTTATGATTGTTTATGGTAGGGTTTGAGTTGGAAGATGGATTTTTGGTCCATAAGAGTATGGGTCCGATTTTATTAGTTTAAATGAGATTAATGGGAGTAATTTAATGCATTGGAATACCACATTGATGTTTTAGAAGTGGTTGGTCCGTAGGAGCATTAAATATGCAAAAATTGGTATTGATGAGGTAGTTAGGAGAGGTTAATGTGCATTAATGATGGTTTAAGGTGGTATTAATGATAATGTACATTAATAAAATCTAATAAGCCCATTGGGTATGAATGGCTGTGGTTATGAGTTGGTAAAATAGTGTCTGAGGATTTTTTATATTGATAAAGCTTAAAGAGCTAGATGATGATAATATCCTTATGATTTGGTTGTAGAGAAGTTTGTCTCGGTACCTTTCGAGCTTGTTGAAGCTTGGGGAAGTTGGTATAGTGAGGGGTAAACCTTTGACCTCTCAAAGGTTTAAGGTAACTGGGGGAAACTTAATTTTTATAGTTAAATATTAATTGTGTTGTAAAATGTAATTTGTGAGTTAATTTGATGATGCATATTGGCAAATGATTGAGTATGAAATGGTTTTGAGAAAGAAAATCTTAATTCTACCACCCTTGATGTTTTATGAAATTAATTGTGATTTATTATTATGGGTGGAGAATTTTAATGAATAATGTGTTAAAATGTGAAGTATACATGTTATGTGAGTCATGTGTTGAGTAACAAATGTTAAAATGCATAAAATGTGTGAAATGTGCATGGCATAATCGTTGGTCGGAGTTTGCCTAGGGAGAGGAGTAGTTTGATTAAAAAATCACGTGGTATTAGTAGTGACCATTGGAATCGGGAACTATAAATGGGAGGTAGCCCTTGTCTCATGGTTGATTCAGGACTGTCCTAGTTGTTCTATGAGGGACTCGAACCTAACTAGTCTCCACCGGTTCATGAGGAGGCTAGATTAGGGATACGACAACTTATAGTTATTAATATTCAGGGAAACTGAATTATATAAGTGAGTGAGTTAACCCTGGCCTGATAGCTCCTCACAAGTGAAAGGCTGGGTTAGTTCATAAAGGATGTAGCCTTATAATAGCCACCAGTTTTGTGTCAGAGGTAATAGGAGGATATAAGGTTGGCATATGATCATGCATATAAGTCTAGCCACATGGTTGTTAGTATTGTGGTCTGGCACGTTTTAAGGGCATATGATTGTTATTTTTACAACCCTAAGTTATGTTTTTGGAAACAACATGATATAGTATCTTGTGGAAAGCCTAGTCACATGGTTGTTAGTTTTATGAACCGTGGCCCAATATTATGTGATATATGTGTTATGTGCCTTTTTGCATCTATTTATAATTAATATGTAACTGTAAGGGTTAAGTAAAACTTGGTTATTAAGTGGTTATATTCACCCCTCAATTCTCAATATTTTTAGGGACTAACTTATCAAATCTAAGTCAGGAAAAACACACAAAGACTTAGGATTTATGGAGTAAATCCTCTTTATATCTCTCTTTAATTGTTTACATGTGTAATTGTTAATGTATTTGCCAACTAGGAGTAATTGTCATGATTGGTGTACTACTTATATGATTTTGTGTTTAACTAGTGTATTTTGTTCCTTGAGATAGTGAGTTTTTGTTGTGAACCCATAGATAGGGCCAAAATACTTGTACAAGTAGAAATAAATGTATTTTTGAGAAATATAAATGAAATGGTTGATTTTGTGCAACTTTTCCTCCCCCTCTATATTTTGTGAAAATTAAGGTTGAGAGGTGATTTTGTGAAACTAGTATTTTTGGTTGTGTGTGGTGTGTTGCACGAGTCCACAAGAGTTTATTGAGTATAGTCGAAGGGTTGGTGTAGCTATTGGCACGTGTGGTTGAGATGGGACACTCCATTTGGGAAATTTTATGAAAATGTATCAAAATAGGTTTTAGTGTCTAACTTTGATGGAAAATAAATTTAAGTGTGAAACTAGTGCCATTAGCTAGAGCTAGGAGAAAGCTCCGTGTAGACACCAAAACTACCTCAATCGGACATCAGACGGAGATTTGGGATGTGTCAGAAGTTCGCTCCCTATGCTGTCAAATGACAGCACTGATCTATCAAATTTCGTGCTATGCACCACAGTGCATGGCACAGAGGACACACGCCGCAACACACGTGTCAAATTCTATGTAAAAATTTGTTTTGAGTTTTAAAATTCATTTTTGGGTCCTAATTGATTGCTAAGCTTTCGCTTTGTTTTCAAAACTCTGATTTAGAGTCCTTAAATTATATTTGAGATTTGAAAGGTTAAAAATTGGGATTCCTTGAAATAGATTTTGAAAAATTTATTCAGAAACCCTACCATTTGGTAATTCTTGTGAGTTAAGCCCTAGATTACCATAATTTGGAGTTAAGTGTGATTTAACCTCAGGGAGGTTACAGTCAGTACCAAGGCAAGCTTCCAATTCTAATAGTAAGCCACCAGTACCGTGTGGGTTTATCAATTTACACCTCTTCTAAGGTGAACTCCCACAAATAATCATGCTATGCACATCATGACACATAATGTCATTTAACACAATATGCACATCTTGACACTTAATGTCATTTTAACAGAATTTCTCACTCCCAACAAACCCCACATCTTATAAATCATATATAGCACATTATCGCAATATAATGTTTTTGATATTTCCACAATGATATGTTATCAATTTGTCATCCTTAAACATATATATGCATCATGCGTAAGGTTCTACATATTCCAAAACCATTTTACATAAATTCATCACATTGCCAAAATATCATGAATAATTGTCTAACATAAAATAAGTTTCAAACCATTCATTTCAATAATTATCTAATTAACATACAACTATACAAATTAGATTTCTCCTAGTTACCTCAAACCTTTAACTTAAAGGTTTGCCCCTCACAATACCAACTTTCAAAGCTTCTTTCCAAGCTTGAATGGTGCCAAATCAATAGTCTACAATCATTTCACAAAGTCATTTATCAATATCCCCTTATAAGTAAATTTCTCAACATTATTCTCACTCTATCAACACCCTAAATTCACTACCCATCATACCCAATAGATTTACTGGGGTTCCTTGACCTACATTATCATTAATGAGTCATTAAACCTCCATTAGTTAATATCAAACACCCTCAACAACCCCAATAAATGAAAATTTTTGGATATTAATGGCTTTCAATTACTAACCACTCACAAAACCATTAATGTGATGTTTAAATACTCTAAACAACACCCATTATATCTATTTTAGTCAATAAGTTCGGACCCATAACTCATATGGATTAAAAATCCCTCTCCCAACTCAAACCTAACTTAATTTTTCACAAAAATGGAAGGAAAGGGGAAGAGATGGGCTTAGTGATCTTATCTTAGGTGTTGTGTAACATCCTAAATTTCTTAATCTTAAGTTTAGAGGTTAATCAAGGGTGAAGTGAAAGTTAGTATGGGATTAGAGATTCGGATGATTAATTAGTATTTTGATTTGTCTGTATGTTATATGAATAGATATGGGTGATAAGAGTACATTTCAGGTCGAACCAAGATCGCGTGGTAAGAATAAATCTCACTGTGCCATGCACCGCAGCTCATGCTACATGCGTTGCAATGCATGGACTAAAAATTTCCTTCATAAGTCATGAAAATTCAGAAATTTTAGAGGAGTGAAAATTGAAAAACACATGAGAGAGGAGATGAGAAGGGCAGAAGAGCTAAGTCAAGCTATTTTGGAGTGGTGGAAGGTGATTTAGATTGGTAACCTACCAGGTAAGTTGCGTATAACTCTTACCTTCCATTCTACACAAATTTCTTTGAAAATGAGTTATAGGGAGATTAAATCGGTAGAATTTAAGGGGTTTGATTCTTTCTTAATAGTAATAAAAAGGTTCTCAAAAGTTAAAATAGAGCTTTATGACTGGTTTAAAGTTGAACGGTAGAGATTTGTCTCCGTAGGCTCAATTTTAGCCTTTAAAGAGAGAAAGTTAGGGCAAAAATTTGATTTGAGTGAAATAAGACCGATTGAAGTAATTTAAAGCAGTAATTGGATAGTTATGGACTTAGAATGGATAAATGAAAAAGAGTTTATGGATTAATATAGCCCTAAGTAATAGAAAAATGAGTTTTTGGTCAAAATAAACTAAATGACTAAAATGTACCAAATATGTTCAGATTGGCATATTAGACGCATGAGTAGAGAAAGGAAGCTTGAGATAAGCTTGTATGATAGTTGAAATCCACAATTAACCTTTCTAGTGATAGAAAGGTTAAGGTAACTAAATAAATTTCTTTGTTTGATTGTTTAGTATGTTATATGCAATGCATGAAACGGTTTTAAATTAAGCATGTTTTATAGCACTGAGTAATTGTTGTGTGTGAAAGAACTTTTGGTTAAAATAAGCATGAAAATGTGTGTTTTGTAATGTAAAGTATTATTTGTATATATTATGTAAGAAAGTGTGAAATGGTAAAAGGGTACCTTAAATGGTTCAAGAAAGGATGATCATAGAGGTAGGAGTTCACCCAAGTATAGGAGATGATAAAGACCATGTGGTAATGTTTTCTTAGTACCTAGTAGGATGTAGTGTTGGAAACAATTCTCCTTAGTACCTTGAATGGTGCAGTGTTGGAGAAGATCTCTTTAGTGCCTATTGAAGTACGATGTTAGAGATGAGAGACTCTTTAGTATCTTTGTGATATGATATTGGAATCAACAACGCCTCATTGTGTGTATTGGGAGAAACTATAGTTCATATTGTGCATTAAAACACCTTTAGCTGGGTGATTACTGCAAGTGAGCTCAAGATTAATGAGAGTGTATATTGGTTTAAGATGAACCTATGGTTTCGTGTCGGGGTGATTTAGAGGTTTGGTTAGTAGAAATCATACTAGTATATTATGTGATATGATGAAATATGTTGAGATAATATGGAAACCTTTGTGATTGAGGCAAAGTTGAGAAAGGAAATGAGATGTGATATAAATTCTATTTTATAAGGTTTTAATGATATAATATGTTTACTTTCATATTGTTGCATGAGATAGTTAATAGGAATGAGTTATTCTGTTACTGAGATTTTTATCTCACCCTCGTGGTTACATATTTACAGGATCAGGAAGTGATTAGGGCAAGGGAAAAGAGTTGAATCGGCTTGAGTATGAAGCCATGTATTCTGAGGTTATGTAATGAATCGAACTGAAAGATTG
The DNA here is from genome assembly GCF_029017545.1 of Prosopis cineraria. Taxonomy (NCBI): domain Eukaryota; kingdom Viridiplantae; phylum Streptophyta; class Magnoliopsida; order Fabales; family Fabaceae; genus Prosopis; species Prosopis cineraria. The sequence goes on from NW_026555341.1 coordinate 21,544,640, forward strand.
TATATATAAGTGTATATGAGTTGCCATAGGGTTGCATGCATGCATTGAATTGAGTTTTTGTGAAAATCAAGTCCGATTATGTGTATATGTGCTGAAATGAAACAAAAGGGCTATGATTTGAATATATTGTGTTGAAATGATTTTTGTGTTGGTGAATCTCAAGCCAAGGGATAGATTATGATGAACTGAGCAATTTGGGGGCTAAAATTATATTATGAATATGATTGTATATGTATGGATTAAGAAATAGCCAAGTGGGTTAAGTTATGCCAAAAAATAGCAAAGTATGTGAAGTTAATGAATTGTGGAAATTGGCTATAAAAGGGTTAAATTTTGATATATGAGTATGATTATGATTAATTGTGGACAATCAGGTGTATTAGATCTTTTTAGATTTAGTTCAAGGCCTAAGATGGTCTAATGAGAAAAAGGGATCAAATTGAGCACTTGGGTGCACAAATTTTTTAAAAAAGTGACTTTTTTAACTTGGGTGTTTGAATTTTGATCAGACCGTTAGATTGTGTCCAAACTTATCTCATTAGTTAGTATACGAGCTAAGCTTTATATAGGCACTTGAATCACTCTGATCGGATATCATATGCAAAAACAGCACACGTTAGGAATTCGTCATTTTTACTGTCAAAATGATAGCAAAAATTCGAACTAGCATGCCGCAGTGCATGATGACACGTGCTGCAGTGCATGATACAGAAAGGGCGAACACACGAACTGCACGCCGCAGTGCACAGACCAAATGTCAGTTTTGTTTTTGTATTGAAATGCATGCAATTAGGATAGGAATGCTAATGAGTTATGTCTACTATGTATTTGATAAGTGTATGATTTACTTTTACTGTGTTTTTCTCTGATTGTATTGTGAATTGATTAATTTTACAAAATAAGTCTTCGACCAAAGCTTTTGAAATGAAATTTGATTATTGTAATTGATGTGAGGTAGTGATAACACCATAATCTTCTCTTATATTAAGTGAATATAAGAGGAGGTTACATGTTGGGTGATAGAAAATAGTCGTTGTTCCTCAAAAGTAAACTAAAGCTAATCCTAATGCAATATAGGGCCAACCCTAGGTCATCTCTCAAGGAATGGTTCTAGATTAATCTAAGGTTACCTAATGAAATAAGTCACCCAAAGTTGGAAATTGATTACCTAATTACTAAACTAGTTACCTAATTGGCAAGTAATTAAAATGCTAGCTAAATTAAGTGAAATGAACTTTCCCTTTTTAAAAAGAGTAGACCCCTAGATATTAGTTAATTTTAGAATCATTATCTTCATGTGATTAGGCTAAATTAAGCTTCCTTTTCCTCATGATCAAAGATGTCTTGACCTAAGAAGATTATCCTAAGCCAATTAACCTAATTAGCTAATTCCCTTAAGTCTTAGATTAAAGTCTCTAGTTCAATTAACCAATTAATCTAAAAATTATCCAAGTGAATCACTTAAATTCTCTTCTCAAATGCCATAGCCAAAGCAATAAAGTAAGCAACCACAAGATTATGTCAAGCTACTCAACAACACAAGCATTAACATCACAAGATTATACAACATCAATACATGTAATTCACTAAATGAAAAACACAAGACTATATGATAAACATGAAGTGGCTAAAATCATCAAGGGAGTAAAAGGAAGAAAATAACCAACACAATCCTCTTCTCTTTATATCAAGATCAAATTCAAATTAGAATTTACAAGTCAAGATGATCAAACTCTAGACTAAGACATCAAGTCATCTAGTAAAAAGAAAAGAGAATAGGAAATAAAAGAAACTTAGCCAATTGAAGCTCTAGATTCATCTTCCATCTTCATCTCTCTATGAATCTACCAAGAAACTTAGCCGAACATATTCATCTTTAAGAAACCTAAGAGAAGTACCTCTTGGCTAAAATTCATAAAAGCTTGGATGAAGAAATTAAGCTTACATCCTTGTGAGAGTGGAAGGGATGGGATGAGCAAGTAGAGATATGAAGAATGGTGTAAGTTTTTTTTTTTAGGTTTGGTGATTGTAAATGGATGTTAGGGTGCTGGAAAAATGAAGAAAGTAGAGAGAAGGTGGAGAAAATAAAGAACAAGATGAACTAGAGAGAGAAAATGGAAGAGATGATGAAATGTGTGTGGTAGATTTGAAAAAATGAGGTGTAGGACATGGAAAATGAGTTGGCTTCAGCTGATCCCTAATTAAAATAAAAGAAAACAAAATAAAAGGAATTTTAGGCCCTTGTCACACTTGCTAGGTAGCGCCCTCCCATTGGCTTGTAGATGATTCCAATGTGTGTACAATTAATCCTATATGTCATCCACAATTTTAGCTGATCTAAACCAAAAAATAGGAGCCCTTACACATCCAAACCATCAACCTTTGACCCCATGGACTTTTGACTCCATTTGCCCAATTGATGCACAAGTTACGTGCCACTTATGTCACATAAATCACATAATTCAATTAAATAATATGTGAAATTATAAAATATAATTAAAGTCCAGAATTAAATTCATAATTAGAAGAGATAATTTATTAAAATAACCAAGTTTTAGGTTGCACAAAATTATATAAAAATTTTCACATAAAGGCAAACCGAAAACTAGGTCAAACTAAGATACTTAAGAAAGTGTTGACTTTTTATTTACTTACTCCCAAACCAAAATGAATTTTAAAAATTTAATTTAACTACTCATCTTCTAGACATGAAATGCACTTTGTCAATTTTTCTTGTACATTTTCTCAAAAGTTCATTTTTGGACCAAAATACCCCTAGTGCACAAAACCTAGATGGTTAAAAAAGTTTCTAATTCTAATGCAATGTGTGCACTTTGAGATGATAAAACCTTAATAAAATAATCCTAATTGACATAGATAAGTGTGTAATAAATGTATTCTATCATTGGGAAGCTCCAAAGCATCACCAATTGTCCCAATATACATGCTCTAACAAAGCCAATTGTGCCTTTCATTTTCTTCCTCTCTTCCCTTCTAAATTTTTGAACAGACGAGCACCGATTTTAGCCAAAATTTTGGCCATACATTGTGACACACTAAGCCCTCCATCACAATGCATGGGACAAAGGTATTCTACCATATTATTCTTCCCCTGTGTGCCATAATGGACCTTACACACATTGCAAATATGGCACAGAGGACCTTCCTTTAGATTTTTCTCCTCTTCCCATACCTGAATGGCTCAACTTCACTTCTGACCTACATTTAGGGTTGAAATCACAACAAAACACGCTAATTAAATCCTTCTGACCACATACCTCATCAATTCACTGATTATTCTCATTAATCTTAATCAATATGGTTTAAAATTACAAGATGTTACAAACAACTCTTTGCATTAAATGTTCTGATAAAGCAGATGACAAGCTCTTTTAGAATAACAACACTATTTTGAAATAAAAAATTTATAAATAAGATCAAAGTAAGCTCAATTTTTCCTAAGAATGTGTCTAGTAAGATTCTAGTAAGATTATGTAATTCGCATATGAGTCAGAAGATGAAAAGAAATGAAATTGAGATAGTTTTGAATAATCTCTATTTTAGATGAGAGAAACAGAGTAACATTAGGATTATTTGGAAATAGGTGGATATATTGTGAAATAATGAATAACATAATATTGAGAGGTAGACTAGGCTTAATTTGAAGTATGACATTTATATCATTGGTCTGAAATTCTTTATTTGGAAATAAGAGGAGCTATTCCCAAATAAGTTATTCCTAAATAAGCTATCCCTAAATAAGAGACTTCGAAATGATACACCATGAAATAGCTTTGAAGAAATGAACACTATTTTTGAATAGAGACAACTATTCCCAAATAAGCTATTCTTGAATAGGAGACTTCCAAGTCATACATCGTGAAATAGCTTTGAAGAAATGAACACTATTCCTAAATAAAGACAGCCATTCCCAAATAAGCTATTCCTAAATAAAATATTGTGGAAGACATAATGAGAATAGCTTTAGAAGAAGATAACCACTATTCTAGAAGAAGGATAGCTATTCCCAAATAAGCTATTTCTAAATAGGCAAGAGAGTTGATACTTGGAAATAAGGAATTCACTCAAGAGTAAGCTATTTCAGAATAAGGACCTCAAAATAGAAAAGTTACAAAGGCTCTCATATTTTGAATTTTTGATTCTAAAATCAATTGAGATACCTTTCAAACAATATCAAAGGTCCTTAAAGAATTAAGATCAAGTCAAATACTTAATCTTTAAAGAGAAACATAACAAGAATAGAAACAAGAATTGATTAAATGTTTCTTGGCTATTTGGGAATAATACACATATTTGGAAATAAGGATATCTATATGGGAATAAGACTCAAGAGTTAGAATTTCAAAGCAAAGATAATCAATTCCCTTACAATCATTAATTCTTAATTTTTAAACCTGGAAAACACAAACATCTCTTATTTTGTAATCATCAAAACCAAAGTTTAACAATATGGTCACTTAGGATATAGTTTCCAACTCCACACCTTACTAGGTACTTAGGAGGTGAAATTCTCCAGCACCACACCCCATTTGGCACTCAAGAGAATATATGCCATATAGATTTTTGCTACTTTCCCCATAGGTGAACTCCCATCTTATCTTGATCATGCTAACATACAAACCACATGTTTGTATTTTTTATCCATTTACATACACTTATTCATATATTTTTATAAATTCATTTCCTTAAAACCAGTTTTCATGCATAAAACTATTTTCACAAACATGCACAACTTTACAACAATTACAAGTAGTAAAATAGTTACTTACAAATAGTTAAGCTAGATAATCCAATAGAGGAAGTTATTTGGTTATCTTGCCTGTGGATTTCCTCTAATTACTTTATGTCACCACACACTTCCTTCTTCTCAAAGTACATGCACAATAAAATAGTCTATACAAATTAGCACTATTAATCAATTGATTAAAGCACTAATTATCATTATTGATTGCACTTAACCATCTATTTCCTTTCACTCAATAAATCTAAGTCCCAGTTACCTCATTTAACTCTATTATCACTTCCACAAGTTCCAACAAATCCCATACCAACTTCTACTCCTTCCTAATCTCCAAATTAGGGGTAATTTAAACTTGTAGACATAAAGCTTTATTGTTGACTTCCAAACTAGTCACAAAACCTCAATTCAATTTTCAAGAATTTTTTTACTACCAAATGGTAAGAAATAAACCCCTTAAAACTTACAATTCAATTTCTCTATTACTTAAAATAAGAGAAATTAGGTAGAATTGGAGCTAAAAACGGTACGAAACTTACCCGACAAGTTATTGGTAGGAAATATCTCCCAAGCTCTCAAAATTGGTTGCCCTAGTAGAGCTCACCTTCCTTCTCCACTCTCTCACATGTTTCCTTCCTTTCTCCTCTATTTTCACAAGCTGCTACAAGTATTTAGTACTAGAGGCATGGCGCATATTGAATATGTCGCGGTGTGTGGCATAGTAACTCTCACTACGCTTGCATGCTTCACTCCGCAATACCATGCTTCCACTCTGTCCTACTCATTCAACATCCCAAAAAGTCAAAACATCAATTTACTATCAAAAATCCTAGTTACACACTAATTTATTAATTTACACCTAATTAGCTATTAGTTTTAGAATTAGAAATTCAGGATATTACATCTACTGTAAATTGTTATCTTCTATTTGTTAAAATATCCAACATAACTTAATCATATTTTAGCCACAATGCATCCCCTTTTCATTTCCTCGTCTAAGATTAGAATTAATCCTTTGTCTAAAGTTGCCTTGAGAAAAAGAGAAGTCGCAGCTAGGTCACTGATAGGTCGAATTTGTTACACACTTTTCTTAAGTATTTAGGAACACATTTCATGATAAAAAACCCTAAAATATTCATTCTTAGTGTTTTATTAGGGTTTTGAACCCTAATGAGAAAGTGTGTATATTAAGGGTATTTTGGTCATTTTGTACTTTGATGGGAATTCAAGGAAAAATTGGGAATTTTGCGTGTGCATTATTTTTAGGACCATTTTTATATGTTATGAGTCTCCATATGCATTGATATCACATTTTTAGTGTAATTTTGCCTTAGCATTCAAATACATGCATTAGGGATAATTTGGTCATAAAATGCACTTTTTCACGAAATTAGGGTTAAGCTTAAGATTTATGCATTTTGATGGGATAATATAATTGGTCTAATTAGTTTTCATTGATTCATCCTAGGTTGAGATTTATTAGGAAAAGACAATATTTTAAGGTTGTCTCCTTAAGGGTTTCTAATTAGCCTTCGATTTTAGTTCAAGTGTGTGCTTGTCTGCACTTGAGTTTTGTGAGGCTTTCATATTCATTTTTTATTAGTCATTTTAATAATTTAGATGAATTAAATATTTCATATCATAGTCTAATTAAATAAATGTCACACTATGGTTATTTGATTATTTGATTTAATTGTGACTTAGGTGAATTAATGTGACAAATAAAGATATAACTCAAGGAAATTGAAGAGAGCTTCCAAGGAGAATTATGTACATGATTCAAACCTGGAATGAGTCCATTTAAGTGTGATATTTAGGGGAAAATAAGGGACACATAAATTTTTCATCCACTTGCACATAAGGGATCAAGTTGACTTGCCAAAACTCAAGCTAATTGTAATGTGTTCAAAAAGCTTGGAGGCAAATTTTCAAATCTGAATTTGTGCTTCATTTGGAGTGAATTCCAAGGAAATTAAGGGAGCATAAGAGCTTATCATATCCATGCATATATAGGATTAGAAGAGCAAGCATTGGAATTATCACCCAAGTGACTTGCAACCTAGACTACTCTTAACCTCACTTGACCTAATGACTTGTAATGTGTGTTGTGGCAACTTGTTTAGCAAGTCATTCACCTTCAATTTCGTCCAAACAGATTTAAATAAGGCTAGGATCAGATTTTCAAATCAAGCAAGCACAATTTCAGATTTTCTTCTTCATGTTCTTCATGTTCTCTCAATTTTCTCTCTACACTTCCACTCTCCTCCATATATCTCAATCTAACCATCCAAATTTAACCAAACCACCACAATTATCATCCTCTCTTTCTCCTCTACAAAACCTAATAGCTTTCATAAGGATCAAACCTTGTTTGCTGTGTCAAAATTCATAGGAAAAAGAATCAGAATTTTAAGCTTCAACTTAGAGATTGCTTGGAGATGCAAGGCTAGATTCTTAAATGAGCTACTATGAGGAGGAGAAAACCTTGAGTTTGTATTATTTTCTAGCTATTTTAAATTTCTCTTTCTACTTTCTCTCTCTAGAATTACAAATTTGTATGATTCTTTGAACTTGTAATCTCAAATGATGATTTATTTGATTGAAAGGAGTTTGTTGCAACTTGAATTTGGTTATGTTTAGTGCATGAATTTTCAGCCTCTTCATAGCTTGTTCATAATCTTGGCTTGTTTGATGAGATTAATATGTTTTCTTGCTTGTCATATCCTTGCCAACTTGAATGCATGTGTATATATTCATGTATCATAATCTTGAGAATATTAATTCTATCAAATGTACTTAACACAATTGATTCAAGTAAGTAGCACTTTGGTTGGGCTTAATGCTGGCTAGGTTTTGGCACATTCTAAGGCCAAATTTATGGATTAGGATTAGTCAAGAGATTAGTTAAGTCTTGGTTAACATAACTAAGTCATTAAAACTAAAGAGAAGAGAGAGGAGACCATACTATCTAGGCCTTAATCAAACAAAGATAGGTGACCAAATTCACATAGGAGTTCCCACTTTTAATAGGCTTTCACACATTCACTTAATTCACTTTAAAATTAGGTTTAAAAGCTCAACTAGTTTTGAGTTTAAATCTATCCCACACACCTTTTAACTTGTAACACACTTCAAACTTAAATTTTCAACTAAGCCTACTCATAGAAGAATGACCTAAGTTCACACTATCACTACATTAGTGTAACTTAGTAATATTTTACTAGGGTAGCAACAACTTTAGTTAATTACTACTTCTTTTGATTCTATTTATAAGTCACTTTTAACATTTTCACTAGAATCAATAAACATTTTAAACTCCATTAATTTTGCTTAAAAATTCAATAGGTTTACAAATTTTATCCCTATTAAATATACATTAAAAAAAATACTTTCACATTTAGTAACCTTTCTAACATTTAATAAGGGTAAAAGAGTAAAGAGAGACAATAATCATTGAGATTCTCTATAAATAGAAACAAAATAAATTCTCTCCCTATCCCAATGATTTGAAAACCAAACTGAACCGGACAGTCCTACCGATGAAATCGCTAGCTAGTCACTCTAATAGCTTGATTTGAACCATCTATCCATTTTAATTATTGGACTAGATTGGATCACTCCTAATAGGCTGTTGAAATGTGAATCGATTAAAAACTATGAACCTGAGTGATAGAAACATATGGCGCAAATTTCATTCTTTCAAGTTATGTAGCAATTTCATTTTTTTCTTATATTTATATTATTATATACATGTATAATTTTTTAATTTAATTATTATATCATTAGTTTGATCATTGATTCAATTGGTTGGACCATGTAAACTATGAACAATTGACATTTTTGGTTTAACGTCTGATTTGAATCTGAAAACATTGTTCCATCAATAATTTGGGGGAGGGGGTGGTTTGGTTGTGTTCTGTAATTCGTCTTGTCTTTGGCATTTCAACTCAAAAGCAAAACCGTGGATGGTGCTATCGGTGGATTTTGGTTGGTGCAATCAAATTGTTCCAATCCGCAAATCATGTGATTACGGCATATATTTATCAGCCCGATACTCGTCCATGGATTTACTAGCATGCAAAATGTTACAATAACAAGTAAAATAAACTATGGGTCTTTTTGGTTTTCTGTTGGTCAAAGTCAGTTTTTAAAAAATTTATTCAACAAAAGTTAATTTAATAAAAATTAATTGTGATAATAAAATTTATATTTGAATATAATTTTTTAAAAGTCAGGTTAATAGACTGAAAGTTATTTGAATTATATATATTATAATATGCTTTTGAATGTATAATTATTGAGTAGACCATTTTTGTTATATAAATATTTTGTATCAGAATAATTTAAATATAATTATATTTTTTTAATAATATTAAATACCTGTCATCTTTTTACAAGGCATTTTTAAGAAGGATATTCAATTCTTATTATGAGTTTAAAAAATTATTTAATTATTTATTACTGCTTTTAATATTACCTTTCTTACTTCTTTTGTTTTTGTTTTATTTGGCTAATTCTTTATTGTAACACCTGTATAAATATGAAATAATTTGATATTTTTTATTTAGTGTTATTGAATTGAACAAACCTTTTAATTTTACCTTGTAATAATATAAAAACAAAGAATATAAGGCAACTAGTATGAAAGTACGATAAATAAGGCTTTTAATTTAATTTGATTGGGATGCTAATGATGGAACAAAGGATGGAGTGTCAGAATGATGAATAGTGTATAAGTTTTTAGGATTGAAAATGTGCTTTTAGTTTGAAAAGCTCTAAGAAATAAGTTTAGCTAAATGTACTTTTGAGCCTAATTTCAATGCTCTTTTAGGAAAGTTAATTTAGGTACGAATTGTTACTCAACCAATTTTTAACATCCTAAAAGTGCAAATGCACTTCCTAAATGTGAAAAGTTAGATTCTCAAACAGACACTATATCGAGAAAAGTTTAGAGTTTGGGAGCTTTATAGACATAATATTTTTTGGGTATTTATGCAGTTTTAGTCGAGCATGCTTCCTCCATATGTTTCTTTTTATTTAAATCCGCCCCAGCATATGTGCACTATATGTCACGATGCTTTCATCTCAAATGAGGTGCCCTTTGCAATGCATGTATCTTCGTGTTTTTGTATATTTAAGCTTTTGATTGCCCGAAAGAAAATTCCGCAGATATTACCTTAGAAGCTCAAAAGTTTGTAGGCCTTGTCTTTCTAGTACACTAGCCGTCCATTTATTTTCTAAAAGAAACCCCAAATAACATTACTGACTAGTTTTATGATTTAATTACATGTCAAACTGATCTTAAAATTACGAACCTAAAATAAAATTACTGACTAGTTTTAGGATTCAATTGCATGTCAAATTGACCTTAAAATTACAACTCCTAGCCTGAGCTAGGTTGCTTTATACTTTAAGATACTATTTGAATTAATGAACTTAGATTTGGACAACATTTTAAATTTCATATTTAAAATTTATGTATTTAAATTTATTTTCTTGTGCAGTTTAAAACATTTAGAATGAAAAATATAAACGAGTTGATATTCAAAATGAAAATAAAAAATTAAAAATAATGATTTTATTTCTATTTTTTAATTGAAAAAAATACTAACATAAGAGATGAGTGAAAATATAAGAATCATAAAAGTATCAATAATAAAAATATAAAAAAAATAAAATGTTTGAAATGATTAAAATTTTAAATTATTAGAGTGTAAAAAACTTAAAATTATAAAAAAATTGTAATAAAAAATAAATTTATATTTAAATCAAATTTATATTCATAAATTTTTATGTATCCAATGAAAAAACTTAGATCAATCTAAATTCAAACTCAAACCTTCATCATTCCAAGCTCACCGTAAAGGTCAAAAGGTCTTAAATACTAATACATAGTCCCTGAAATAAATCGAGATAGTAGTGGTTATCGAAAGAAGTCTTCAGCATCACCAGTAGTTCTGTCAACTGCTTCCTTGGGTGGAGGCATAGCAAAGAAATCTTCATAATGTCTTAGAACAGTATATGATAAATTAGGGAATCGTCTTATCAAAAGATAATGTTGAATGTCGAAGTTTGTCTTGTTTTTATATGTTGTACTGTTAATTCAATTTCCTGTACATTGCACGAAACTGATTTTACGGTCGGAGACATTTCTCGGAACAACAAGCTGACAAGTGGAGGGCCAAACAATGTTGTTTCTCCATAAGAGTCTGCATCGAAGAGCAAAAAGAAGCTTCAAGTGATCCTCTATTGACCTGACTGACCCTTTGCAAAATGTAAATACTAAATACTATTATCTTCTTCTCAACAATTTTTTTACCCCAACTTAGATTCTGATTGAACATGAGATTTGATGGACAAGTGGAAAATCTTTACTTTTCTCAACCATAAAACTTCCTTCTACTTTAAGCCAAATGCACATAATACCTCTTACCTTTAAAACTTGATTAAAAACCTCATTAAGCTTTTATTTTTATGCATAAAAACCTCCTTCCCTTAACAGAGCAGTTAAATCATTTTCAGATTTTGCCACATCATATAAATATTGCCAAATCTTGGTGATATGTCACATGACATGACTTTTGTAAGCATTTACATGTTATTCTATGAATTCAAACGGATTTTTTTTTTTTTTTTGTGAAAAATCAACCACTGCTATATCCTGATTAATGAAATTCCATCACACAGCCTAGGTTAGGTGCATCAACAGATTTTTCACGATAGAGATATAAAAATCAGAATCTTGCATAGTTTTTCATTAAATTGATTCTACATTGCCAAACTCTTCTTTCTAGACCATGACTTCGAAATATTCATCAGTGCCTACGCAGTACCTATAAGCCTCTCAATTATCAAATTTCTCGACTTTTAAAATTTTCATTGCGAATATCCAAAGACTTCTTTTTTTTTTTTTTTGAGGTCTAAAATGTTTGAGGGATCAGAGCAAAATGAGGAAAAAATTGAAGGGAATTTTGTAGTATACATTTATCTTCCTTGAGCCATGTCAGACATCATTTAACTAATTAAATTTGTTGTGGCATATCACAAAAAGCAAAAAAAAAATAATGATGTGGCAACATCCGTTGGTGACTTCATAGTTCTATCAAGATGAGGAGGGTTTATGCATAAAAAATAAAATGTTAGGAAAGTATTCAATCAAGTTTTAAAGGTTAGGGATGCCATATGCAATTCATCTAAAGTTCAAAGAAAGTTTATGTATTTTAACCTTTCTCAAAAAATGCCAACTCATTATTAAAAGAGGAGCCAAAAGGATTACTTGTTGTACATGTGTGTGTGTCTGTGTGGGGGGGGGGGGGGGGGCGCATGTCACACTCCTGAGCAGCATTTGTTAAAGCTATTGCATAGCAACTTTGTCTTAGGAACTCAGAGTACCATCTACTTATTGCTTCTAGGCGATTAGTTTATCCCAATTAGTTTACCCCTTGCTTTTGGCGGTTAAATTCAGAGCATTTGATAACACCAATTCCATGGTTGAATCAGAACATGCATGCAATAATTCTATCTAATTCTTCTTGCTAATGACTCTTGTTGGCGCCACCGAGTGCTTGACTCAATTGACAGGGGATTATACCAACTTTACAAAAGTCTCAAGTTAGAGTCTTAGAAATACAACTACATTAAATACTTGGTGGAAGAGTGTGAACAGTGTATTTGTCCAGATATTTTTTGCATTTAAAAAATAATAATAAACTCAACCAAAAAAAAGTGAAATAGATAAAAAAAATTTAATTAATACGGTTTAATTTTATTTTAGCCTAGATAATCTTTTGTTGTTTAAAATTTTAATTTTTTCTAGTTCATTAAAACAACAAAAAAAATAAAAAATATAAAAATAAAATTTAATTCCTTTTAGGATTATATTTAATTTATTTTCAGATTCAATTTTGAAAATAAAAGAGAAAATATTACTTAAATCCTTTAAAACCTCTTCACCAAATCATCTGGACAATCAGAAAATTCTGAGGATCAACTTCTTGAAAATTAGATCCTTTGAAAATCTTTTAAATCTGGTTGGTTCCTTAAAAATATATATATTTATATATACGTACACCTAAAAAAATTAAAAACATTATAATTAAAAATTAAAAAATATATATAATAAAGGATGGTGAAACGCTGTTTGCTCCAGCATTTCACCCCTATAGCCTTCAATTCATCCGAGCGAAACCAGAGACAGCACGCAAAAGAAAAAAGCAAAAAGAGAAAGGCTCTGAGCAAGAGCAGACACGCAAAGGCAGAGAGGAACCCAGAAAAAAGCGAGAAGAGCAGAAATGCAGCCATGCAGAGAACGCATGCACGAGGAGATGTAGGTAGGGAGAAGAAAAAGTGAGAGACAAAGGAGAAGAGCAGACGCAGAACACACGCACCCACAGCCCAAAAACACTTTTGGACAGAGACGCAAAAGTACTAGAGTGCAAAACAGAAACACGCGCACACGATAACACAGAAGAAGAAAAAAACAGAAAGCAAACTCACATACACACATGAACACAATAGAGGAACAGCAAAGAAAAAGCGAGAAATACAGAGCGAGAAGGGTGAAGCACGTAAACTCTCTCCTCACACGCAAGCTTAAAAAAAAAAACTCTTCCCTGCTTCTACTTTAAAAAGGGATGAAGAACAGAGAGAAGAGGAGGGAGTCTGCACAGGGACCGAGGACGAGAGAGAGAGAAGCGGCAGAAATAGAAGAAGAAAAATAGAGCACAGATGCAGCACTCAGACCGGATGAAAATGGAGAGAAAGGACATGTTATATTTGCTTCTGGAGGCGAGAACAAGAGAGAGATGGAGAGTAAGAGAGCAATAGCAAAGATTTCTGGAGGTTAAAGGAGAGAGAACCGAGAAGAAGGATGAATGAATGAGAGAGAGAGAGAGAGAGAGAGAATAGAAGTTGGAGCGAGAGTGGGAGAGAGATCTGAAAAGGGGATGAACAAACAAGAGATGGAAGAGGAGACCGAGAGAACGCTAGAAAGATTCAAAGAGTCCGAATTTGGAGAAAGCAGCAGCATCCATCGAGTGAAGAGGAAGCTACGATACTGACCTTCATGCTGTCGCGGAGAGAACATCGTTGATGTCACCACCGTTTCTTTTCCTACAGTTTTCACTTGAAGCTGTGAAGTGAGATTCTGTTATCTGTAAAGGTTTGGCTAACGTGCTGTTGTTTTGCTTTTACTTTAGTAATTGAATATGAAAATTGAAAATGACTTCATATTGATTTCATGATCTAATAAACTGTAATTTTATAATTAATTATTTATGATAGTTTAAATAAATAATTTTTAAGTATCATTTTGTTTTGAAGTTTTCAAGTAATAATAAATTTCATGATTTTGGGTCTCAAATTATTATTTTCAACTTCATTATCTTTGCAACTGTTAATTTGTTTTATGTGTTATTGATTGCAGTGAAACAACTAATATAATTTCAGTATAAACTGTCAAAAAATAATTGTAGTGATGATTTTTGCTATGTGTGACCTTGGAATTTCATTTCATTATAGTCATAATTTCCACTGTGATTATTTGCGTTTATCATATTGCAACCTCTCCTTTTACATGCTCTCCATTAACTTGTCTTCATAACTTCTTTTTTGTTACTTGTTATTGGGGTTTAAATCTCTGTCTTAAGATGTGCATCAAAGAGCCTCAAGCCTAATGGCCGAACATAGCTTTTTTTCAAATTATCTCAAGTTTTGTGTCATATTTTCTCATGGAGATATCATAACACTGTGAACACTAAATTTTGTTTGGACATCTTTTTAAATATAATAATAATAATAATAATAATAATAATAATAATAATAATAGTAGGACTAATAATAACAATGAGAGAAAATGTATTTATTTGGGATTTATCTATTGTGTGAAATTTAAAATCTTCATAGACATTTTAAATAATTATCTACTATATAAATCAATAAGATTTCGTAGATAGAAAGATCCAACTTATATATATTAATATGAGTTTCAATGACCTATCATTAAAATTAACTTTTCTTTTTAACTTAAATCAATAAAATATTTAAGTTTTGTGTGAGATTTTAAAGAATCTTTATAAAGATTTAAATTAATTACATCATCGTGTAAGATAATAAATCTTTGTAGATGATGTGATTATCAATTTGTATATAGTAATTAAATAAATAATTTTTGTAAATAGAATAATAAACATTTCTTAATAAAATTAATTAATTAAATTAATGTATTTGTATAATAACCATTAAATCTTTTGGTCATGTAAGATTGTTCAATCTCCATAGACTTCTAGAATAATCACCTTCCCGTGTAAGTGAAAAAGACTTCACAGGTATAGTGATTAAAATTTCTATGTTTAAAAATGTAAATTATATAATTACACATTAAAATATATTTAATATATATTTATATATATTATTTAATCCTTTATTGTGTGAGGAATTTGAATCTTCACAGATATTTAGGATAATCGTATTACCGTATAAGTCAATAAAGCTTTGCACGTATGATGATTAAGAGTCTTTTAAAAAGGTATAAATGTATGAACATACTAAAACATATTATTAATATTTAAAAATTTAATTAAATAAACTAAGGTATTAAACTCTTTTATTGTGATTTTGAAATCTTCCAGAGATATAAAATAATTATATCACTGTATAAGCCAATAAAGCTCTATAGATATAGCGATTAAATTCTCAATTATAAAATATAAAAAAATAATTTTAAACTCTTTTCTTTTCACAACAAAAATAATAATTTTAAACTCTTTACCTTTTTCTTATTTCAAAAATTCAAAAATAATAAAAATATTTAAAATTAAATTATTTTTTCACAATATAAAACACATATATCAAATTTTTAAAAAATTATTTTATTTACAAAATTATAAATTATTTTTAATTAATTTCTCTTCAAAAGATATTTTCATCAACAATTTATAATCCCCAAATGCATAGATTTTAATACCTATTACAAGGTACATAAACCTTAAAATCTGATTCTGAATTAAACCCTCCCTTATAAATAAATATTTTTTATTTTATTATTATCATTTTTTATATCAAATAAGTGAATAAGAAAGAAATAATTAAAATAATTTTAAAACCATATTAATGTAGCATAATAAACATTAAGTAATCGTTTTTATAAATGAGTGTTGTAAAATACTTAACACCTTCCCTTTACTCAATCAATTCACGAACTTATTTTCTAATTTCACAAGCCGTTATTATCTCCTTTAAATGATTTTCCAAAATTTTTCTGACAACTCCTTCAGTCTTCTTTCTATCAGTCAAATTTTCACTCTTGCACACCGTCTTTGTCCCATTTTCAGGTGCGACGAAGAGTTTTGCTATCTTGTGTGGTCCTGCTTAGGTCAATCCAAATTAGTTTCAGCTCGTTAAGTCCTCCAATTGAAAGAGGAACAAGCTCAAGATATCACAAGTGATCCGATCCAAAAGGGATAAAAAAATTGTGCTGGCAAGGTTGTTAACTCAAGTACTCAACTCTCCCAAAAGAAAAAACACAAATCGCATAAAAATCAATTGTCAATTCACAGTGGAGATTTCCTTGCAATAATGATATTTTGTGGTGTTTCCGTGGGAAAATAACTACTGTAGCCGATACTCCAATAACTGGTTAGGATAGTTGGTTACAAGTAACCAATTAGAAGACCAAGCAATGTTCAATATGTGAAATTTGACAGACAAGACAGAGTCTTCACAAGATATTGAGAGAAAAGAGGATGGATGAAAATAATGAGGTGTTTGATGCCATACACAATCACACTCAGATCATAGATGTACTGGATCTAATTCAGACTAAGTTGTTATTTCCGTAATGGAATCAGGAAATGCCTCTTCCTATGCTTCTTTAACAGCTACAAATGAATGTCTCGATCAAAATGAAGCCAACCAAAATCAAAGAAGAAGGAATGTAGACTCCTTTCAAGAGAAATTCAAGAAAACATCTGTGAGGAAAAGAGCCCACTCATGACTCATGAAACACATTGCATAATATCATTCCATTAAAGAACACGAATTGTTATCTTAAATGCAAAAACTTGCCAGGGCATCGAGATCAAAGATTGCTAGGAAAACATGGTACCTTCATCCTAAGTCAAGGTTGCTAGAACTGTGAGCTTTACACCATTAATGCGAGAATACATGCTACATACTTACCTTCGCCCAAGGTAAGTGTTCTCCGTTGAAGTCTTATCCTCCTTGAAGGGTTGGGTAGATGCATCAGATAGGGTAGGCATTCTAGAAACACTACCTTTACCTTTCTTAGCATTTGGTCCCACAACCTCAATCATGTATTTCCATCCATCAATCGGTCTTCGCCGGCTGAAAACATGAGTCTTAATAAAACTAGCAATCTGCATACCAGAGCATGTTAACTCCATGATTAGATATTTCCAAGAATCATATCAATGCTTATATTAGGAGTAGCAAGGCAAGAATTAAACTTATAGTCGAATGCACCTGAAACTTGCAATAAGAAATTCGGCGATCAAATTCTTGGAGAAGAATATCTTCTTCTCTCTGTGACATCTCCCATATATTTCCATCTGGAGCTTTTGCTGTTGTTTCCCAACCATCAGGAGCACTTTTTAACTCAGAAGAACTTGGAACTTTTGCATTGTTTAGATCATTGTTGCCAGAATCGAAAATGCTACAGTTGTTCAAAGCAAACAAGTAAACAGGCATAAGTAGCTTACATGCACATATTGTGATAGACGAAGACTTGAATTAAAAGCATACATAAAAGTTTAACCAATAAAAAATTAGCAGGTGATCACAACCAAAAGTTTCCCTTTGTAACCTGTTACTTAAGCATTTGTTACATTTCTCAGACAGCAAGAACAGTATTGTAGGCATCTTAATTTCTGAAGACACATTCTTCAACCAAGAAAACACATTAGAGGATTAAACGTATGAAAAAGACATTATGGAAACTCATAATTATACAATTTTAACGCTCAAACTTGCTGCAAAAGTAAACCCAGACTTTATATTTTGTTGCATGAGAAACTCTGATTGTTTAGACAAACAGATAAAGCTAATCCACGAGAAACTCAAATTACTTAGAGAAGATACAAAAAATTACCAAAACGTGAAAGATACAATCAAAACTTATAGCAGTTGAGCCATGTTAAGGCACCAATCCATTAAGAAATTAATTTCAACAACAAATCACGACACATAGAGATAAATGATCCAAACATTCATATATAACTGTGTCAGGTATTCTGGCACCTATTTCCAAATCATTGCTTAATAGAAGGGGGGGGGGAGAGAGAAAGGCATACTCAGAGCAGCTATCGAGCAATCTCTGGATATCATCTCCACCACCAACAGTGGAATCCCCCAATTTGGCTTCCTCCATCTTCTCAATCTCCTTCATCCATAGACTCGCATGTATCCTCTGCTTCTTCAACCGATAATCCTTCTTCATATTCTCCATGCTGTAAAGTGCACCATTACCACCCTCACACAGTTTTTCCTGTTGCTGAGCCTGCGACCCTTTTCGCCTCTCATTCCAATTCTCATTCATGTCCTCAACAAAAGCCTTTGTCTCCACATCAACATCTGCCGAAAGAACCGTCATGGGATCCTCTGAAGGGAAATTCACATCAGTCTCCCATGGAGCCTGGGCCTTCGGTGTCAAGTCCTCCGGCAGCCAAGCAGCTTCCCAAGCATCATTCCACTCATCTTCTCCATTCTTGGAGCCACGGCTTGAAGACGACAAGAATCTCACAGAAACTTCCCAAGTTGAATTCAAATGGAGCTTCACACCTAGCTCACTGAACCGTTTCACCATATAACCAGCACTTCCAGTTTGCCGAAAAGCATGCATGTTTCAAATTTGAGTGTGTTTTTTCAACTGCTAATCAAATTACACATAAATTGCACTGCCAGCCGTTCACAACTTAGCAAGATCCTATAGGCAATGTTTTAAAACCCAAATTGGATAGCGAACTAGAAATGGCAGCAGGTCACAAGTCTCATGGTTCAATCGATAACCTAGTAATTAAATAAAATATATATATAACTATATATATACATATATATATAAGAAATAAAATACAGCAATACAACAATGCCACAAGTTCACAAGCACAACAAAACAAAATCCACAAACACAATATTATAACTTCTAAGTTATACTTTCATCACTTGTCAAAGATTGGTGGATCTTGATTAATCCACTTATAGGTAGACAGGAACAGAAAAATAATCAACGCAGAGAATATAGCCTTGGTTTAGCTTTTCATGCCAGCAATATGAGCCTATATTTTGATACATAGCACATAGCACAGACACTACAATGCAAGGCAAAACGTGAAATTATAAAAAGCTTAGCTTTCCATGCCAGCAATATGAGCCTATATTTTGTCCCCCCCCCCTTTTTGGCACAAGCCTAAGCATTGTAATTGTAACTAATATCTAAATGATGTTACACAGGTCGAAAAATCATAATAAATCTGCATTTCATAGCAGCAATAACTTCTACAACCTTCTTCAGAATAATGAAAGTAAGAAGTCCCAGTGGACCAACAAAAACCAGTACAGACAGTAGTCAACCATAATCATAAATGGAAGCAGAACACTATTAAGCAGGCCCTTGGTTCTATGACGCGTACCATTGCAGATTGAAACATCAATGTGTAGCGGACATAATTATATAATTCAAAATAGGAATATGAATTATATAATGCTGGCTTTCATAAGCCACCCATTGTCTGAAATGAAAGATTTCGACATAAATTGTGACATCTGCGTTAGGTCCCCATTCTCTTATCTAGAACACATTACTGACAGTTTTGTACCTATATGAACATTTTAAAAATAGTTAACGCAGAGGATTTCGCCAAATGTCAAAGTCACCTAGTTGTAGGTGCAGATGTAACAATTGAAATAGCCATGGATCCATGAAAAACATATTAACTCCTAAATAAGTTACAACATAACTTAGAACTAACTTTTGCCCATTAAACATCATTACAATTCCTCGGCACAATATTTATCTCCAATTGTAATAAGATGAAGTTTAATAATTTATAAGGAAAGCTATTTCAAGATAAGCTTTATGACTCAAACATAAACAAAGATTACACAGAAGAAGGGAAATTCCTCGTCACCAAGAATAGAAGGGTGTCGTTTCACTTATTAAATGAAACAAAGATTTCAAAAAAAAAAAATACCTAGGAATTAAAGCACCAAAAGCGAAAGAACAACGTCTTCATTGAAGAATCAAAATATTATTCACTCTTAAGACTTTGATAGCTCAGGTAAAGCTGGGATAAACTATTTTTGTTAAGCAGCCATAAGCAGAAACAGAAATAAAGGATGGAGAGGAAAGAGCCTCAATTTTTATATACCAAAGGAAAACGATTGCCTTTAACCTTATAAGAAAATTCTTCCGAAACCAGGGCACCAAAACCAGTATACGTGATACAAGAAACAGAGTATATTTTCTTTTTGGCCTCCTCCTCACTGTACCAAACCAAACAAGTCCATATATGAAGAAAAGCCCCAGAAGTAAGGTCCCATTTGAATATGGGAAGGAGTAGGACAACGGAGATTAGGTTGATTTGGGGAGAGAGATAAATGAGAGTGAAAGAAAATCTCACCGGGCAGGATGAGGCCGATCGACGAAGAAGACGACGAACGAAGAATGAGGCCGAGGCCGATCGACGCCGTCCGACTCCGTTCTGATAGCAGCTTGAGAGTGAGAAGCCAATCAAGACTGAGGAGTGAGACCCGCCCGCGGTGCTCATCAGTACGGGGCTGATCTGGCCCTCCATCTCACCCAAAACATTTGTGCGGTTGATTTTTTATTAATTTTAAAATATTGTAAATATTATATTTATTAAAATAAAAAATAAAAATTAGCTTAATGACATTAAAAAATATAACTTCCATAAATTATGAAAGAGGTTTTTAAATATTTTAAAATATGGCCTATTTATAAAATTAATTGAATGTGTTTTTATTTTTTTATCCTTAGAATAAATTTATTATTAAAACAGAATATATTTGATTTAACTAATATTTACCTAATTGGACAATTCATTTTTATCATCAAAAATCGTATTATACGTGCTCCCTCTTTAATTTATCATCTCTGAATATTTTTTCATTAGGTTTTTGGATCTAGTTTTCTTAAATCATCATATTTATCTCTCGTGGAGTAATTTTCTTCATCAAAATTTTTTATCTAATTTGCCTAAATCACCATCTTCATGGTAGAACTTTTCTTCTCTCTCCATCTCTGTTCTTCCCAAACATTATGAAGAGGATGTTAAACATTGAAAAAAAAAACTCTATTATTGATTTGCAATTATATACGACTATATATCAATGATAAACAAATTGATAAGTTTTCAATGATATGGCTTATATATGAGTGATATATAATAATATATCACTGATATACTATTGTAGATCAATATAACCAGACAATCAAATATAAATTTGTTTATAATTAATATACAGTCGTATACCAATGATGTAGTATCACAAATCAGTAATACGAAAAATGCATAATTATTTTTCCAAAATAGATCAAATAAAATCTCAAGAAACCCTCGCTTGAACTCTGGCTCTTGTAACAGAGTCTGATTGAACTTCTTCACCCTGGATCTACAGCATTAGTGTGGTTTTGTGTAAAAGTTATAATTTTAGACTTCCTCACCTCGCATTCATGATTTTTCAACCTGAATCTATAGTTTCTAATCTGCCTCGCCTCACGTTCTTGTAATCTCCTGACTAAATCTCTAACTCCGTTTATCTATCGTGTGAGTTATTTCATTGTCTACTATCAATTTCTTTGCTGTCGTGATCGAGAGTGCAGTGTCATCTCCACGTTTTCGGGTGGATAAAAGTGAAACCAGTGTGAAAAAGAGGAATCAGAGTATTGTGATGTTTAAGGGTAGTTTTATCTTTTGGATCAAAGGTAAATTAGGAAATGGCCAATATCTTAATTTAGGAAAAGGGTAAATTTGCTAAAGCCCCAAATAAAAATCATAAAAATTTTAATACTAAATATGAACTATTTTTTGTGCTCATTAGAGAATGTACGCCGTGATACCCATCACTCTTGATAAGCATATAGTCTAGATTTAAGTTTTTATTTTTCTATTTTACATTTATTAAAATAAAGATATATAAAAAATATCAAATTTTTAATGAATTTATTCATTACCAATCTTATCAATACATATTTAATTTGAAAAGTTTAATATAATATTTTTTTTATAAATTAATTATCCATATATACTCTGAATAGTATACATATATTATGAATAATTCAATTTAATATTACATTTTTATATGTTTTTTACAAATGGATTATATAAATGTACTTTGGCAATCTAAATTTAATATTAATTTTTTATTTTCATAAATATAATTTTTAAAATATTTAAAAATTAATTTATAATAAATAGAAGTGATCTTTGGAAGTGAAATGGAAGTCTAACATTAGGCTTAGTTGTGGTGCTCATCAATCTTGATAAGTACCCAATGCGTATCTTTGCGAAGAGTAACCAATGAGAAGTGAGAGTGCGAGACGCATTTATTGCCTCAGAAGTCAGGAATGAAAGGTTTACAAATTTCAAAATGCTGATTTTGCCCTTTTTAAAACTCGTTTTAAATCAATGTTATGAGAATCAAATTGGTCATTAAATTAAATTAATATATTTATATATTATAGAAAAGTATAAATTAATTTTATTTCTTTTTTTTTTGAAGATGCTGATCACATATATTTTTAAAGGAAGCAAAAACTAAATATATTTAAAAAGATATGTAAATAAGTATTTGACGAATATAGGTGAATAAGCTGTTTACATATAAATAAATAAATAAGTTCAAAGAATTAATTAAAAAAGAGATAAAAGGGAAGCATGCTTGCTTTTGAGGTTGGTCATTAAGCACTTTTGAGAAGTAAATTATAACTAAATTAAAATGATATCATATAAAATAAAAATATAGATAAATTAAGTCAGAAGAACATAATAAAAGAGATGTTCATACATGCAAAATTAAGTCTAAGGAACTAACACAAAAAATAAATAAAAAGAGAAGTTTTCTAAGGCACTTTTTCTTGAGTCAAGTTTTTTTTTAAATATTTTTATTGCCAGTTTGGTTCAAATTCACAATCTAGTTCACTGGTTTGAGGTTGGCTCTTGTTTTGTTCAATTACTTGTGTTCCATATTTGACAAGGTGTCAATTCCTTGTTAAACCAGTTTGACCAGTTGGTTTGATCTGGTTTTCTTAACAATGATTTAAACCCACAACAACACATTCTATGTTCATTTTTTTTTGTTTTTTTTGTCTTTAATTGCTGCCTGGTTCAGGGTGAGCCAACCCAAGCCAACTACTGAAATGGGCCAATCCAAGTCTAAAAAACATTGACTACAGGACTGGAGTTAGTAGAGACAAAGAAGACGATTACAAAAAGGGTAGTGCATTGTGGGCTCAGTCCATGTATTTCAATTTTGTAGATCATCAATAGACACCCATCTTTTACTTGCGATTGGACCAACCAACCATCAAGGCATTTCTCAGATAAATATATTTTAGTTTAACTATACATGGTTTTTTCTTTTTAATTTATTGCATGGAATTTAAAGGATAAGTTAAATTGTTGATGACTTATAAATCAATAATTTATAACAGAATTTACATTTCACATATTAAATTAAATCAAGAATTAACATGATACAAGTTCTTCCTAGGAATAAATAGATCAATGATGATTTTGTGAAGATGATTAGTTTGGTTATGTGAGTTAAACTATTTTTCACTGGTGCAAGCTATTGGCAATGTTTACATAAGCTCTAATGGATTACTGTATTCTCGAAATGTGCTTGTTTGAATGGGTGTTTACACTCCATCTATAAAATCATCTTTATTATCCCGTCATTTAGCCAAAACCATTATAATAATAATGGGACAAACCCAAATGAATTACCATACCTTATTTATAAACTAATTAACTGTAGTTAAAATAAACACTAAAAGAGATAAAAGTGGAATCCCAAGTTTTTGAACAACTAAACAATGTAAAACTAAGTGAGAACTAAAATAAATCAAAGTATAAACAATTCCAAAAGCATGAGATATCAGTTGATACTTAAAACCATTAAAAATTGATTGAAAATAACAAAAAAAAAACAAGAAATATAGGAACGTGCTACGGCATGTCCTCTCTATGCCATGTATTGCAACATGTTGCATAGTTTGTGACAGCGCGATACTATCATTTAATAGCTTTTGGGCCAAACTTTCTATGTGCTCCATTTTCAACATTCAATTGAGGTAATCTAGATGTCTACATCAAGCTCTTTTCATGAACTACCAAAATATTTCACATTGAAAAGATGGACACCCAAACGCAAATACACACTTTTCATACTAAACAACAATCAAAGTTTCTGAAACTCAACCAATATGCCAAAAGCTAAACCTGACACCTAGAACACACTCAATAAATTTAAGATAACCTATACAACATGCCATAACAATCACATAATTCTTAAAACTCATTTTTAACCCTCAACCCCTTGATCTCAAAGATAATAGAGGGAGGCATTTTTTAAAAATCATAAATATATCATTCACATGCATTAACAATCATCTAGAGTTTTACTATTATACTTGCACCAATATTTTAGCCATGAACAAATAACTCATTCATAACACATGAGACTTGTAAGGTTACACTTACTAATCCACACTTAATAAAAAACCAAGGTAATCGCACGACTAATCCAATTAGATTAATAAGTTTGTAAAATTTATATAAATGGGATCCCATGTTTTTAAAACTTAAACTACTATAAAAATCATTTCATAACCCAAAATTAGGGGAAAACGTGTTTAAAAAAGCATGGGATACTGGTTTGTACCAAAGAATTTGCATAAAGGGTTGAAAAATAATAAATTAGTGCAGTAGGGTCGAGGTGCATCACGGCATGTCATATGTATTCTGTGCCATGTGTTGTGGCGCATTACACAATTTTGACAACTTAAATGCTATCAAATGACAACTCATGGGGTGAACTTAGAGCATTAGCTAATGACATTAGTATCAGTCACATATCATTTCTTATTAACTAGTGGGATACCTATTTGCAGACTTATTCCTTTTACAGTCAAAACACAACTAGGGTGTCTAATTTTATTTCCAAGTTCCTAAAGCTCACATAGGCCCTAAATTACACTTAGTAGATGTAACATCCTAATTTTATAATCCAATAATTAGTTATTTATTTAGGATGGATTAGTAATATGTAAAAGATTAGAGATTTGGATGATTAGCTGATAATTGATGTCTTTGGGATGTTAAATGAATAGATACGGGTGGAAGAATTGCAACATCCAAAAACTTCAAATCTGAAAAAATTGATTAATTAAGAGATAAATTATTTAAAAATATGATTAATTTATTTAATTATGTTTTTGGGTTGCTAATTGAATTTTTGGGTCATATTTGGCTCTAAATTGAGTTAGGATGAAAGTCAGATCAAGTTGAGAGGCATTGGGGGGGAGCAAAATGAACTTGTTGTTTACTATGTCATGAGCCACGGCTTGCGTGGCATGCACTACGGTGCATGGCATAGCAAACAACTTGAAATTTTGAAAATGATCAGAAAAAATTAGATTTTATGATGGAAACCTAAAGCACAAAGGGGGCAACTTTGGACACTGCTAGTGCATCATTTTAGGAGGATTTTAAAGATAAATTGAGCTTTTAAACTCTTGAGTAAGTTTTTGACTCTTCTCCTCTACCTTTTCATCTTATTTTCCATGGGATTTGGAAGAGGGAGAATTTGGTCTAATTGGATTAAGCCATGAGTCAATGTTTTGAAGGTTTTTATTAATTCTAAAGGTTTGATTTAGGTTGATTGATCTTGGATATGTGGTAATATGAAGCTACTTTATTGTTTGGTGAATTTTGGATCAAGCCCTAACTTGATCATGAGATTTTGAGGTGTGATAAGTTGAGATATTGAGTTTTATATTGTGAGAGAGTTAGAGGGAGGCTTAAAGGGATTGTATGAACAAATTTTAATCTTAGCAAGCCTCTTTGTTGAGAATATGAGTGAGATTTGGGAGAATTGGGAGCTTATTGATAGCTAATAGTG
Source organism: Prosopis cineraria (assembly GCF_029017545.1). NCBI lineage: Eukaryota > Viridiplantae > Streptophyta > Magnoliopsida > Fabales > Fabaceae > Prosopis > Prosopis cineraria. Next base: position 21,570,555 of record NW_026555341.1, read on the forward strand.
CTTGTGTTAATTGAAAATTAACATATAGTACTTGTTGGTGTAGATTGTGGTGTGGGAAGACTTACCTTAACAAAAAAAAGAAATTTAATACCACGGGTAACCCTTTTAGTAACAAAAGAGTTGAGGTAACTAGATAATTTGCATTATTTATTATCTTGTATAAGTTATTCTCAAGTTGTTTTTCTATGATTTGTTGAGTATCTATGTATAAATTCTTTAAAAGTTAATTATTTTAGAAAATGAGTGGAGTATTAGTTGTGAAAATTTATATTTTTAAAGTAAATGGTAAGATTTGTTATATTTGTTTAGAAAGTTATTTATGCATGGTCAGGTAAAGATATATAGTGAATTGTGGCATATTAGATGGTAGGAGGTCACCCTAGTGGAGATAATAAAGATTAAGTTCATATGACACTACTGGTACCTCAAGATGCTAGGTGTAGCATTTACTCTCCTTAGTTTCTGAAAATGGGTGCGGTGTTGGAGACTTACTCTTCTTAGTACCCAAAAGGGTGTGGAGTTGGAGATTATGCTCCTTATCATCTATGGGATGCGGTGTTAGAGTAACGACACCCCAATTACTTGTAATAGGGGGAACCAGTAGTCCAGAAGTGGTTTAGGACACCTTAGCCGAGTAGTCCTACTATGGATGGTGAGCTTGGGGACCATACATGTGGTTTGATTATGTGAAATAGCCTACCAGTTCAGTTGGGAGTATTGGATGAATGGATGGTTAGGGATCATGCATGCAAATTTATGGTGATCTTATATGATGTGAATATGTTACTTATTTTAATGCTTGTTTATAACTTGACTTGTTAATCAATAATATAGATTATCTTAGTTACTGAGATTTTTATCTCACCCTGTGGATTATCATTTTATAGGTTCTACTAGTAAGACTGAGCCAAGGAGGGAATTGGGCAAGGGCTAGCATACTTGCTACATTCTCATTGTAAAGCCCAATTTCATTTTGAGTCATGTACATAAACTTATATAGACGAGATTATATGTTGCCAATTAAGAATGCATATCATTTTAATTGGTTGCACTTGTTTCATACTATATTATTTTGTATTTTAGTCCAATATTGTATATGATGTGAATATGTGGGAATTTTTATGGTGATGGGCTAAAATACTAATACAAGTACAAGAAATGTTTTATCTATGTGGTGACAATGTATTTGTAATGTATTATGTGACAATAAAGGCCAAATAGTTCTTGAAGTGTTAATTTTGTATTCTGGCTATTTTGGGCAAAAAGGCCATTGAGTGGTCAAGTTTTGTGTTTAGTATGTCTTTTTGTGTTTGATTGGTCACTCAAGTGTATTTTCGTCCATTTGACTTGGTTCAAGCCTTACTATAGGTTAATGGTATAAGTTATGAGTTTTGGGTACCTGGATGCTTGAAAATCTCTTTAAAAACTGACTTTTACATTCAAGTATCTAAAATTCTCATATAGTGTCGGATTGTAACAAAACTTGTATCATTTGTTAGCTTATTGAATATGCTTTGTGTGGGAGCTTGAATCACTCCAATCAGACATCAGATGTGAAAATGGCACGTGTTTAAAGTTTGTCCAGAAAAGTTATCATAGACATGTGCGCCACGGCGCATTTCGTGCAATCCGCGACGCACGGTACAACAAGAAAACTTGGCTTTTTGTGCTATATGCCGTGGCGCATGAACCATGAACTGCAGCGCATGGACCAAAACACTCAAAAATGACATTTTTGGCCCTATTTTTAAGTGTTTTGCTTCCCAAAACTTTTCCATGCTTCCAATACCTATATAAATCATTAAGTTTGAACTCAAATTATCAATTTAAAGGGTTTTTATAGGATCCTAATTATTCCATAATTATTTTTAAAAGATTATTAGTTTTAACCCTTATATGGATAATGTGAGCTTAGGAGCAATACTTGCTTCTAATTATGATTGTTTGCTGTAATTGTGTGGTGAATTTTGGTAATGTCAAGGTAGACATTACAAGAATTGCATTTTAGAGCAAAGCCTATGTGCATGGTCAGAATTCTCCTCATTGTGCCATGCACTGTAACTAACAATTCCTATGCCATGGTGCATATACCAGAAAATGACCTTAAAAGTCATGGATCAGTTGGTGAGGGCAGAGAGGAAAGAGGAGGAAAACATGAAAGGAGAAGAAAAGAAGGGTTTGGCAGCTAGGGCACGCATTTTCAGAGCGTTGGAAGGCACTTTCAATCAATAACTTATTGGACAAGCTTTGTATAACCCTTACCTCTAATTTTACTATAATTTCTCTTTGTATGAGTTATAGAGGAATTGAATCGAGACACTTTAAAAAGTTTGTTTCTTACCCTATAGTAATAAAAAGTTTTTTAGAAGTTAAATTAGAGCTTTGTAACTAGTTTGGAGTTGAACGATTTTGCCCTAATTCAATAGAAATTTAGGGTAAAAGTTGCATGTAAGTAAAAATGGAATTGTTAGAAGTGATTAGAAGTGGTAAACGAGTGGTAACTAACTTAAAATGGATAAATGAAAGTGAATATGGCTAATTGTAGCATTAATTAGTAAATAAGTGTTATTGGTCAATTGAATCAATTGACTTATAATGTCAATTATGTGTAGATTGGCATATTTCAAGTGTAAAGTAGAAAGAGAACTTGGTAGAGACAAGTAACGATTGAGAAAGTACCACAAGTAATATTTCCTGTGATAGAAGGGTTGAGGTAATTAAATAACTTTCTCTGTTTGACTATTTATTATAACTGTATGTAAGTATGCTATCTATTACATGAAACTATTTTAAATTGAGCATGTTTTTGTGTTAATGCATGATTATGACATAAAAATAAACTTTGGATAAGTAAACAAGTGAAGCTGTGTAGTTTTATATATGTGTGTATATATATATGGACATGTGTGTATAGTGGTGATTCGGAACATATGATTGGTTTAGAAAGTATGATTATAGGGGTGGTAGTTCACCCATATGGAGAGTAGAGAAAGACTATATGACGTCATTCTCCCTACTGTCCAACAGGGTGCAATGTTGAAAAATTGTATCTCCTTAGTGCCTTTCAAGGTGTGATATTGGATAGTATCTCTTTAGTGCTTATCGAGGTATAGTGTTGGAGATTTTGACTTCTTACTATCAATTTGATATGGTGTTGGAGTCAACAATACCCCATTATGTATATTGGGGGAAACCATAGTCCAGAAGTAAGATAAAGTAAGATAAAACACCTTTGGTTAGGAGATTTTATCATTGAAGGTGAGTTCACGGTCAATGAGAGTGTGTATTGGTCTAAGGCGAGCTTATAGTTTTAAGTCGAGGTGATTTGGAGGTTTAGTATGTAGTGATCATGCTATATGTGTTAGATATGTGGTATCTCCTTAGTGCCTTTCAAGGTGCGATATTGGATAGTATCTCCTTAGTGCTTATTGAGGCGTAGTGTTGGAGATTTGGACTTCTTATTATCAATGTGATGTGGTGTTAGAGTCAACGACACCCCATTGTGTATATTGGGGGAAACCATAGTCCAGAAGTAAGATAAAGTAAGATAAAACACCTTTAGCCGGGAGATTTTATTATTGAAGGTGAGTTCAGGGCCAATGAGAGTGTATATTGGTCTAAGGCGAGCTTATGGCTTTAAGTTGAGGTGATTTGGAGGTTCGGTATGTAGTGATCATACTATATATGTTAGATATGTGGTAAAAAGTGGTGAATTAAGGTGAATATAGTGGTAAAAGAGGTGAAATGATATATGTTATTGTGATTTGAAATGAAACGTATATTATATGCTATATTCGATTGTATATTATACTTTACTTGCTTATGGTTGCATGTGGTAGTCGATAGTAGAGAGTTATTATATTATTAAAATTATTATCTCACCCTATGGTTACATTTTTATAAGCTAGAATGGTGCCGTGATTGTGACATCTTCGAGTTTTGTGTAATGAACTAATTTAATGTGATATTGCATATATAAGTTGCCATAGAAAATTGCATGCATTTTTAAAGTTGTAATTTGTTAAGAATTGTGGTGATTTTGTGAATATTAGCCCTTATGTGTGAACATGTGGTGAAAAGAGTAATTGGAGCTAAGATTTAATTGTGAACATGTCGTAAATATGTTAGTGGTGATTATGAAGTAAATTTGTGGTGAAAATAGCCTAGCGGGCCAATTTATGCCAAATTGGGGAAAGTCTATGTTTGTGGAAATGGGCTGTTAAATAGCCAAATTGTGATATATGTGTGTATATGATATAGAATGTGATTAATCAGGTGTAATAGGTCCTTTTGAACTTGGTTTAAGGCCTAAAATGATCTAATGAGACTATAGGATTGATTTGAGCGCTTGGGTGTATTAATTTCTTTGAAAAAGTGACTTTTTGCACCAAAGTGTCTAAATTTTGATCGAATTGTTAGTTCGTGTTTAAACCTATCTCATTAGTTAGCTTATAAGTTTGTGTGAGCGTTGGATTACTCTAAAAGTTTGCCTTGTGAACTGGTTTTTGATAGTAGCAATTTTTATTATGTGCACCACAACACATGGTGTATCACGTTGTGGTGCGTGGTGTATGGTGCGTGGTGTGGAGAAGGTTAAGGCATGTGGCTTTATACCACATGCCACGATACATGTGTTGCACGCCGCAGTGCATGGCCCCTAATTTGATCTTATTTCTTTGTTTTAAAAGTATGTAATGATTGATATGAGTGCAACTGTTTGCTTTCCATTGTATATTACTCTGATATGCTAAGATATTGATGGTTTTGTGAAATAAGTCTTGGACTTAAGCTTTTCAAACAAAGTATTTGATTGTTGTTTGGTTTTGTTTGTGGTGGTGATTAAGTTAATCAAGTTAATCATTTCTTATATTCAATGGATATAGGGGAGGGTTACAGTAGATTAGTAAGGACATGTGTAACACACCACGACACCTCCACAATGCATAATTTACAATTTCAATACTCAAACCCTTAATCACAAAAATAGAAGGGCGAGACTAATTCTTATAAATCAATATGTAGTCATGCAACATTACATAATTCCTTACTTGCACTAATATTTTAGCACTATTTAGACTTTGCAAACATGTCATATACAAGCCAGTACATAAAATACACATTTAAATCAACTCTAATATTAGTGCAAGTAGTCAGAAAATTATTATGATAACCTAGTTGGCAAATTATCAACACAATAAACACAATTAAATCTGCAAGAGGTCTACAGTTAGGTTTAAACAAATCCTAAGCCTTTAGTTCTTTCCCTCTGTCTTGACTTGAGCTAGGACCTATAAATATTAAAGAGAGAGGAATGCATACAACAACTCAATAATCAAAGTTAATCTAACCTATATAGATGCATGCCAATCAATTATAATGATAAAAGTAGCATTAACAGATTATCACTTATTCACATATTTATCGTGACCATATTTCACATCAATCATAGTCACAGTACAAACAACTATGTAACCTGATAATAATAATATGAGAGGATCACAATACTAACAATCATGTGCCCTCCATAAAAGATGCAAGGCCACAATAATACCAACCATGTAATGCCCTTTTAGGCATTACGGTTTAAAACTCAAGCACTCTAATTTAATACTCTAAAAGGGTTAAGATCCCAACTTAAATCATTTGAAAACTATTTCTAAAATGTTCAAATTATAAAGTAATATACAGTAGAAGCATTAAAATCATACATGTGAAAACCTCAAAGAAAACAGAATCAAAATGACGCATTTTAGGCAAAACAAGCCCATGTGCCACGGCATGTAGTACAGGAGCATGGGCTCTGTGCTATATGCTGTAGCTTGTGACACATACACCATAGCGCACATATCAATTTATGCTATCAAAATAGCAGCTCTAGTATAAATTTCAAATGTATGCTGTTTTCACATTTGACGTTCGATTAAGGTGATCTAAGTGCCCATGCGCTAAAATTTCAAAATCTAACCAGTGATATTAGTTTCATTATAATCTGATATCTTGTTTGAAAATTGGATACCTGAGTGTGATTTGACCATTTTAAGTCAAAATCTCTTACCCGTGCATGACAATTCCAAACTACATGTCGTTGGCTGCTTTTAAGGCCTTGACTACATTCAATGAGATAGTTAACACCTGATAAACCATTCACATCCACAAAATGACGTATATATAAAAGTTTGGCTTGTAAATTGCCCATTTCACACATACTTGTGCAAAATTATACATTTCTATATAAATTCACATCTTTAGCCAAATTTTCACATTCATCACATGTCAATTCTATTCACAATCATTTGTAATCAATCCCTAGCCCATAATATCACATCCACTTCAAACACACATATATACACATGATATGGCTAGGATACAAAAATCAAACACATATATGCATTCCTAAGTTCATGCATATTTATACTTCCTATGGCAACTTATATACAGGTTCACTAATCTACATCAAACATATTCATTACACCAACCTTTTAATGGGCTAGAAAGAGATATCCTCTAGTTTCGACCCATGTCTTTCCTATATCTTTTGCTTTTGCACCACTCGTGTCAGAACCTCTAAAAATATAAATAACTACGTGTGAGATCATTATCTTAGTAATTAAAATAGCTCATCAAATATTCATTGTAATGTCCACCTTACCATTATTAGGACAATACTTTAACACACTGTTGTGATAACTAAATTAATTAAAATCCCAAGTAAAAGTTATCACAACCTAAGAGTTTAAAAGTAATTAATTTAAAACATATGGATCTCAAGAAAACCCTTTTGAAAATTTGTTTAACCTTAAACTATAGTTTAAAGAAAATAAAAGCATAACAAAAGCATAAAAATACAAATTAGTACTTAAAAACATAAAAGGAGAAATTTAGAAAATTCCAGAATTTACACTATCTGCCACAGTGCAGGCCACACTTGACGCTTCAGATGTCATAGAGGGATGAGTCCCTCAGCATGAATTGTGTTGCGGCACAACAACATTCACTGCGGTGCACGCATATTGTCATGATAGCAAATTGCTATTATGACAGCACTCTGAAATTTTGAAACATGCCATTTTGCCATTGGAGGTTCGATTTGAGCAGTTCAAATATTCACATGAAGCTCTTCGAGCCCTCTAACTAATGGCACTAGTCTCACCCCTACATTCTCAACCATCAAAAAGATGGATACTTGAACCTAAAATGATCCGTTTTCATTTCAAAACACACCGAAGGGTGTCCAAAACCTATAACCTAGTGCCATTAGCTACAAAACTACTTTGACAAACTCAAATGGACCACAACAACACATAAGACCAATCAAATCACACAAATAATCTTTCACACACAAAATGACTACTAAACCCCCAATTCTTAACAATGCAAAAAGGTGGATCAAGTTTAACATAGTAATCATTTTAACATTTTCAATGCATAAACATCTCAATCCTATTACTTGTATTAGTATCTTGGCCTTTCATACACATTTAATCACAATTACTACAAGCTTAAGCCAAGATACGCAAATATTCCATAAATTTATACAAATGATTACTAAAATAATGAAATGTTCTTAAGTTGACATAATATTTGAAATATCTATTGCAAAAACCAAAATGACAAGGGGAAAGAGCTATATAAATGAGCTCTTATTGTTCAGTCGCCCCTTCCTTCCCCTTACCCCTATCAAAGCCCTCACCTATAAAATATAACCACAGGGTGAGATAAATGTCTCAGTAATAGAATAATTCATTACTGTTAATTAACATGCACAACCATAAGGGAGTAAAGTTAATATACGCAGAAACATGCATTTAGCATAGTTCAACATAATCTTTTTTGGAATCAATATCCATTTCTACTCTAGCATGATCATTCTACCATCCAAGCTTTTATATCACCCTAACTAAAACCATAGGCTCTTGAACCAAGTGCACATTCATAATAGCCTAAGCTCACCTTCAGTGGTAGGACCACTAGGCTAAAAGTATCCTATCCCACTTCCAAACTATGGTCTCCCCTTCTTGCACATAAATCAGAATGTTGTTACTCTAACACCACAACATTGATGCTAAGGAGTATCACTCTCCAATGCCATATCTTGTATGGATACTAAGGAGATAATCTCCAACACACCGCATCACTGATGTTAAGGAACGTCACTCTCTAACACTGTATTGTACATGGATATTAAGGAGATAATATCTAACATTGTGCCTTACTAGGCACTAAGGCAATAGATGCTATATAGACTTCCACTACTCCTTTCTACAGGTGAACTCCCACCTCCTATTATAATCATGCTCACACAACTCATATAACACATATTCCTTTCCAATTCTCGTTAATTTCATATAGGACTTTCACAATCTCATAGTTTGGAAATCATTTCACACTCACAAAATCATAGTTTGTAATATGCAATATTTTTAAATCATAAGTAGAAAATTTACATATCTACTCAAAAACAGTTAAGCAATATAATCAAATGGTGTAAAGTATTACATTACCTCAACCCTTTTGTCACAAAAGGATTACCGTGGTTTAACATTAGCTCTACACATTTTCTACGCATAATAAGGCTCGAGCAACACACAATGTACATAATTTAGTGATAATTCAATAGGTTTCACATATCTATAACTCTCAAATTCCTTATCTAACCATACCAACCCTTCCAAAACACTCCAACAATCCTATTTAGCATCTAAATATACCAAAATAATTGACCAACTATCTACATTATTGTAAAATTAATTTCTAACATAAGGTTCATCCAAACCCTAATAAAAATTCCAAATCATCATAAAACCCATAAACTTACCAAAATCATCAACCAACTATCCACATTGTCGTAAAACCTTTAGTTTCTAACATAAGGTTCATCCAAACCCTAATCAAAAATCCCAAATCACCAATCATCTTCCGTTGCCTCCTCACAATTTCACTTATCCCACTTTTGATTTCAGATTTATTTTGTGATTGATAAAATGCAAAATCATGTATGTACACTGCGACACACTAACGCATCTGCTGAGGCATATGGCACAGAGAATCCCCTTAACAATTTAAACCTCCGTCTATGCCACGACCTTTATAAATACTTAAATCCCTAAACTAAAAACTCAGGATGTTACATTCATTAACACAAATAACCATATATTAGTAACCAATATTAAAAAAATAGTTATATTATTGAATGTAAACATAATTTTTCTTTTATTGAATATTTTCACAAAATCACAACTACTAGCATGATCACCTATCTACCATACCTCCAATCTCCTCAACTAAAACTACAGATTCTAATGAATCAATCGTGTATTGACCCAAGCACACTTTTAGTTATAGAAACATCCAATTAAAGGTATTCTATCCTACTTTCCAACTATAGTTTCCCCCTTCACACACATATATGATAGGGATGTCATTGACTCCTAACTGTACCCTTACGGGTACAAGAAAGTTACCAGACTGCAGCACTAAATGTCCTATGGTGCTAGCTTGACCATATGGATTTGTTTATATACACATCTCCATACACACACCCATAAACACATAAGGTAAACTTATGTGTACTATGATCTTGTCCTTATCTCATTCAAATCACTGCTTGCACACATGTCACATATACATATATACATACATACATATATATATATATATATAACAATTTTATTTAAAGGCCAATAACAATCAAACAAGAAATTTCAAACATCTTTAATGCTAAAACCATACACATTATAAAACATTTCAATTCAAACTCCCAAAATCATTAAAATCACATTTTTAAGTTTACTTCTACATAATTATACTAGTTAATAAATATGACAAACTATATGATTTTCTTAACCCTTTTTTCTTAAGAAAGGTTACCCATGATACACTTCCTTACTTGTACTTCTTTCACTTAACTCACGCGTTACATGCAACAATCTACACAGTATTAACACCTAGAGTCAATTACCATATTGACTAAAGTACTAATTGAATTGCTTAAACATCTAAATGTTACCAACTACCCTTGTTAAGTCCATTTCTACCTTCTAAACACATTCTATTACTTATTATAACCTTATTGTATTTCCTTCTAAATTTCCACTCATTTTCTGTTTTAATTCTAACCAATTCAAGCTTATAATTTTAAAGCTTTATCATTAACTCCCAAATTAGTTACAAATTCTTAGTTTAACTCCAAGGAGTCTTTTTATTACTATAAGGTAAGAAATCAACCCCTTAAAGCTTCTGGATTCAATTTTCCAATAGCTTAAACTAAGAGAAATTGGTGTAAAATCAAAGGTTAAGGTTGCATGAGACTTACCCGATAAGTAATAGGTTAGAAATATCTCTCGAGGCCTGAAGAACTGATGCCCTAGTAGAGCTTCCCTCTCTTCTCCACTCTTCTATATTCTTTTCCTTTGTTTCCTTTACCTTCTATGAGTTGATTATGTCCTTATCTACCAACTTTTTGTGCTATGTATCATTATGCATATAGCTTATGCTATGACGTATGGCAAAGTGAGGGAAATCCTCACTGCGCTCACACGTTTCACTTCACAATGTGATCTTTTAACTTGAAACTACTCATTCATCATCTCAAAGTGTCAAAACAATGTCTCACAATCTAATTAGTAATTAATTTAATAATTAACTCTTAATTAGTAATAAATTCTAGAATTAGGAATTATAAGGAATTCAAGATGTTGCAATTCTCCCCTCCTTTTAAGAATTTTGTCTTGAAAATTAAAATAACTACATATACATACATACCTAAGGAAACAGATATGGGTACTGATGCCTCATCTTGTCTTCTATTTCCTAATTTGCATTATTAGGAGTCATACAATTCCAAAACACCTTCAGGTCAAATAGTTTAGTTCCTCAATTGCTTATCCTTCATATCTACTATTTATTCTAATTTAGCCTTGTAGGTCATATTCTCTTGCAACTCTACCTTCTTAAGCTCAATTACATGAGAAAGATCTAATTAGTACTTCTTGAGTTAGGATATGTGAAACACATTATGAATCCCAAACAATTATAGTGGTAGAGCAACATGATAGGCGACTGGCCCATTCCTCTCTAAAACTTCAAACAAACCTATGAATCTAGGAGTCAACTTCTTAGCTCTAATTGATCTCTCGATTCTAGTTACTGGTTTAACTTTCAAGAATACATGATCACCCACTAGAAATTCTAACAGTCTTCTATGCCAATCCATGTAGTTGTTCTGTCTACTTTGAGGTGTCAAAAGCTTATGCCTTATCATTTCAATCTTTTGTGTAGTCTAGTCAATAATGTCAGGTCCTACTATACTTCTCTCACTCAATTCAGTCTAACATAACAGCAATCTATGCTTCCTTCTATATAGAGCCCTATATGGTGCCTTTTGAATGATGGAGTGATAGCTATTGTTATATGTGAATTAGCCAATAAAAAATGGCTATCCTAACTACCATGAAACTCTAGCACACAAGCTCATAGCATGTCTTCTAGAGTCTATATAATCCGCTCAGTCTATTAGTCAGTCTGAGGATGGTAAGGGTACTAAGTTTCAAAGTAGGACCCATTACTTTTTGCAAATCTCTTAAAATCTAGATGTAAATCTAGGATCACGGTCAGACTCTATATCCTTTGGCACCCCATGCTATAGTACAATCTCTTTGATATAAGTCTCTACTAGCTTCTTTTGAGAATCATTGATCTGGATGGCTAGAAAGTGAGCTAACTTTGTCAATTGATCTATAATAGCATCATGCCCTGATTGGGTTCTTAGCAATCTAGAGATAAAATTCATAAAAATATTATCCTATTTTCATTTAGGTATCACTAAAGGTTGTAGTGTTTCAACTAGCCTTTGATGTAACATCCTCAATTTTAAATCCAGATTAATTAAGCTTAAATAGATTAGTAAAGTGAATCTTTGAGGTATGTGGCCAGAGAGGCCTAACGAGCGTGTTTGATTTCAATTTCAATACCAAACGCAGGTTTGAAGAAGAATCGAGTCACTTGAGGATAGAAGAGGAAGAATTTCTAAAGGGAGTGACTCTGTGCCACGTGCCGCGTCGTGGGTTAGTCCACCACAGTGCATGCATGACAACACACTTGGAAGAAGCTCTCTGTGCTATGCACCACGGTGCATTGTGCATTCGCCATGACGTATGGCCAAAATTTTATAGTATTAAGTCATGAATCTGAAGTGAAAATGAAGAGGAAACAAAAGAGAACGAGAGAGTAGCAAAAAAACTGAGCTAAGGCTTGCAGAAACTGATTATTGGGAGTAATTTGGAGCTCCTAAACACCCAACATAAGCTTCCTTGCTTAAATCTTCCTCTCTTCTTTCATTTTCTTAATGGTTGAGGTTAGGGTTTGATTGCTAACGGTGATTTTCAGTCCTTAAAAGTTATGGGCCCAAGCCTATTGACTTAAATAGAGTTAATGGGGGTAGATTGAGCTAGGTAAACTTGATATTTATGGTTTTATGATGATTGGTGGTTAGAGGACATTAAGTGTCCGAAATTTCCATAAATTTAGTGGTTGAGAATAATGTGGCTTCATTAATGCCCATTTAAGAGCTCAATATCATAAATGAGAGTTATAGGAAGCTAAGAAACCTTATGGTTATTTCTACATTAGCTTAGAGTAAAACTTGAGTATTAAGAAATAATGAAAATGTTAGTGAAAAATAGCTTAGAATGGATATTGATGTTTTGCATAGTAAATGCTTGTAGTGTAATTACCATTAACACCATTCAAGCTTCCTGAAAGCTTTAAGAGTGAATAGTTGAGGGGTGAAACCTTTGACTTCTCAAAGGTATGAGGTAATCGGGAGAAATTCTATCTTATACTTATGTGTGACTATTAGTTTATTGATTTATGAGTTATCATTGGAATGTATAAAATTAAAGAAATACAAGTGTGGCTTAATTTGTAAAAAAATCCACTAGATCAAATTTGTGAGTTTTATGCCTTATGATGCAAAATTTCCCTTAAGAACAATAGCCGTGGATTTTCGTATTAATGTTCATTGGGAATGAAATGATAAATTGAGAAGCAAAATGAATCTTTGTTTAGAAAGAGTTCAATGATATTTGAAAATAGAGAAGTTTAATGATTTTAAAAGTGTGAGGTATAATGAAAATAGGAAAATTCAATGATTTTGAAAGTGTGAGGTACAATGATTATGAATTGAGAGTTCAACAACTTGTTTGGTTTTAAAGTTCCATGAAATATGATAATGTGAAGTTCTATGAATTGTATATGTGTGAATTATTGCATGAATGTCCATTGCATGATCTAAAGAGGCGGGAGTTCGCTTAGGAGGCAGAGTAGATGATAAATCCATGTGGTAAGGCCCCATCCATGTGATGGATTACTTAGATTGATTCTATACATATTGTCCACTAGTTCAATAAGGATTGTCCCACTAGTTCAACAAGAGACTCGAACCTAGCTAGCTATCCACCTGTTCAATGAGGAAGCTAGTTTAAGGTGTATGACACCCCATGGTCAGAGAAATGGGGGAAACCATGATCTATAAGTTAGATAGGTATGCCTTGGCCAGGTAATCACCTCACGAGTATTTAGGCTAGGGAAGTCAAGAAACATAGACTATCCCATTGAGTTCTAGCCCACGGTTTCATGTCAGAGGAATAAGGAGGATATAAGAGAAGTGTGATCATACATATAGTGAGAAAAGGCACTTGTTGTCTATATTGAGTCTATAACGTGGATATGTTGAGTTAACTAATAATTTTTGCCATTAGGCTTGTTAATGAATTGTGTGAGCAATTTTATTTATATGAAAGATGCTAAAAGTATTGTTTTTCCAAGTGAATGCCATTATGTGAGCTAAGTTGTGAATTCTTATTTCAAATATTTCTCATGGGTCAAAGTAATAATATTTACTGCCACTTGCATTTAAACTAATAGATATGTATTAGTATGGGCTAGTCAGACCTTAGTTACTGGATAATTGTACTCACCCTGTTATCTTCAATATTTTAAGGAATAGCTCAAGAAGTGAGACAGAGGAAAATAACCTGAGGCTTAGGATCATGATCCATTTGTAATAGGCCTATTTATTTTGGGTAATTTATGTGTATGATAATTTCAATTGTCAACTAGGATTTCTCCTTTTGTTACTTACTTGCATTAAGTGAAATGTAAATTGAAATGGTATTTTAGGCCCTAGGGAGAGAGCTTATTATTATGTGCTATGACGATAAGGCCAAAATACTAATACAAATGAGGGTAGTGAATATTATATGATGATTTAAAAATTCTTGATGAAAATTGTGATAAACTCACCCTTTCTATGATTTTGAGTTAAGGGGATGAGTAGTGAAAATTTAATCTGGGAACGTTCCCTGTGTTATGGTGTATTGCACGAGTTAGTTTTGATGATGTGTTTGTGGTCATATGGTTGTTGGTGACTTATGGTCCTTGGTATATGTTTTGAACATCTGAGATTGTGAAATTGGTTATAATAATGTAAGTTTTGAAAAGGGTGTTCAATTTTTATTTTAAAAATAATTTGAGATTGAGACTAATGCCATTAGTTAGAGTCTAAAAGGAGCTTTCCGTAAACTCCTAGTTCACATCATTCGGATGTTGGACGGAGATTTGGGGCACGTCGGATGTTAGCCCTAAAGCTGTCAAATTGACAACAGAACTCACTGTCAAAATTCATGTATTTATGCCACGGTGCATGGCATCACAAGCCGCGGTGCGTGTCATAGAGGCGAACATGCTGTGTTGCATGTTCAACAAGCTGTGGTGCATGCCTTAAAAATTTTTAAAATTTTTCTTTTTTAGATTTCTACACCAATACACTCACTTATGTGATAATCCATTGCTTTTGCATATTTGCAAACTTTGATTTGCCTCTTTACAAGACTTCATTTAACTTTAGATTTAAATTCTTAGGGTCTCCATTTTGTTAACTAATGAGAATTATGTATTTCATGATTACTAGTCTCATTTTCCTAATTATTTAGGATTTAGGTTTTAATTATTTAGGATAATTGGAGGAGGATACTGCAACATGGTATCAGTTTCTCTAGTTATGAGTACTAGTTTGTGGATTATGTTGTGTAATCATGCTTATTTGTACATTTGCATATAGAGTTGGCAATTGTCATTGTACACATATTGCTAGCACTGATCCTTTCCTTTTGTGGGGTAACTTTCATCCTTAGGAGGGGAGAATGGTGCAAACAAGACACACAGTCAGAAATATTCCAGTAAACCTATTGAGACAAAAGCAAGAAGTCTTAGTAGAAGTGGAGAATGAAGTAGTCCCAATTGAAGAAGAACAAGCAAAAATAGGATGAAACCAAGAACAACCCGTATGCTCCACGGGTGGGGATAACGTGTTGCTTGAGTTAAGAGCAATGATGGAGAGAATTGAGAAAAGATTGGATGACCATGATAAGATTCTTGAGAAGAAGCCTGAAGAAGGGTGTAGTGGTACAGTTGAGAAAACAAGGGGTAACCCTGAGAAGAAGAAAAGAGTTGAGATGTTAGAATAGGTACAAGGGCATGAAGATGAGGAGTATTATGAGGAGAGTGCACCAAAGAGGCTAATGTGTTTTATGAGGCTGACTAAAAAGGAATATGAAGGTTTCATTGACTGCGTACTCAAAAGATTCATGAGGTTGAATCCTTCTCACTTTAACAATTCCATAGAGGATAGAGTCAGTGAGAAGTGGATAGATTGGTTGGAGACCATATTCTCCATGATGACTTGCACCACAGAGCAGCGGGTACTCTTAGCTACTTTCATGCTAGAGAATGCCGCCAAACAATGGTGGGAGAATGCACGGCCATGGCTCTTTACATACATGGAAGGAATTCAAGAGGAGATTTTTTACTTATTATTTTCCATCTACCTTCCGAGTAGAGAAGGAATCTGAGTTTCACCGCTTACAGCAAGGTAATATGAATGAGGAGGAATTCATTGCCAAGTTTAATGAATTGTCAAAGTATTCTACCTATTTAAGACATCATGATAATAAGGAGTGGAAGGCCGAGCAGTTCTTAGACAAGATGTGACCTAAGTATAGTAGGCAATTGGTAGCCTTTAAGATCACTTCCTTTGAAGTGATGTGTAATAAGTTTTAGGCCATTACTAGAAGAAGCAAATTAGTAGATGATAAGAAGAGGGACGGTCAGGGTCATTTTTCTTCATTTATAGGTCCCACTAGCAATTTGAGCAAGAAGACTAGTTTCGGTTCAGGATCATTTCGAGGGTTTAGTATCGGGGGTGCTAGGAATCATTTTTAAAAGGGGCCTCGATCTAAAGGATCCTAGTCTAAGAATAATGCACTTAGAGGTATGAGAGGTCAGAACTAGACTTCGAGATAGGACTCTGCCCCTACTATCACTGGACCTATGAGAGCTTCACAATGCAACAAGTATGGGGAGTATCACAAGGGGGAGTGCTGGACATGCTTCAAATGTAATAAGGTGGGCACATAGTGCGATACTACCTTGAGCACACTAGTGCACATGACCAGAGGTCTGCTATTCCTAGTTGTGTCTTTGCCTTGTCCAAGGAAGAAGTTGAAGCTTCTCCGAAGCTTATTAGAAGTACTATTTCTCTATGTGATACTGAGATCCCTGCTTTATTTGATTCGGATGCTATTCACTCTTTTATTTCAAATGAGTGTGTAGAAAACTTAAAGTTGCTTGTGATTGAACTGCCTATGTTGATGAATGTTTCTACGCTGGCAGGAGCTTTTGTGAAAACCAGTCATACATGTTTGAAAGTTGAAATGAGATTTGGTAATAGAATTATACTTATTGATTGGTTTGTTTGGCCATGTTGGGGATTGATGTGATTGTTAGGATGGATTCGTTGTCAGCTAATTGAGCGATACTAGACTATGAAAAGAAGATAGTTTCTCTACCAGTGTGTAATGCGACTCTTGCAGTCTCTGAGGATACTACCTTCATAGTAAGCCTCGAGATACCTACATTTTTGTCTGCCATGCAAATTAAGAGGTCGGACCATGAAGGGTGTCAGATGTTTTTAGTATTCTTTTCAACCTTTGGAGAGTACGATGGTACTCGTGATGAGATTGGAGTTATAAGTGAATTTCTAGAAGTGTTTTTCGATAAGATGTCTGGCTTACCACCATAAAGGGAGATCAAATTCTCTATTGACCTGGTGCCAGGAATTGAACCCATCTCTAAGGCTCCATATAGTATGGCTCCATCTACACTAAAAGAATTGAAGAAGCAATTAGAGGAACTCCTAGAGAAAGGATTCATTAGGCCAAGTGTATCCCCCTGGGGTTCGCCTATACTGTTTGTGAAGAAAAAGGATGGAAGCTTAAGGTTGTGTATTGATTACCGACAGTTGAATAAGGTAACGATCAAAAATAAATACCCACTGCCCTGGATAGATGATTTGCTTGACCAGCTTGTCAAAGCAACTGTGTTTTCCAAGATTGACTTAAGATTTGGTTACCATCAACTGAGAGTGAAGTCTAAGGACGTACCCAAAACTGCCTTCAGGATGAGATACGAGCATTATAAATTCTTAGTGATGCCTTTTGGGTTGATAAATGCACCAGTGATCTTCATGGATTATATGAACAGGATTTTTAGTCCATACTTAGATAAATTTATAGTTGTGTTCATTGATGATATCCTGGTCTACTCCAAGGATAAAGAAGAACATCTAATCATTTAAGAATCATGTTGCAAGTGTTGAAAGAGCATAAGCTATATGTGAAATTAAGCAAGTGTGAATTTTGGCTTTGGGAAGTGAAATTTCTCGGTCATATGATATCTGCAGACGATATATCTGTGGATCCTTATAAGGTCGATATGGTACTGAAATGGGAGAGACCTACCTCAATAACGGAGATAAGGAGTTTCTTGGGGTTAGCTAATTACTATCGAAGGTTCATTCAGGGTTTTTGCAAATAGCCTTTGTTTTAACTAAAATATTTGATTGACCAGAAAGAGTTAAACATGAGACAATGGAGATGGATAGAATTTTTGAAAGATTACAATTTTGAGCTGAAATACCATCCAGGTAAGGCCAATATAGTTGTCAATGCATTGAGTAGGAAGACAATACACATGACTTGTATGATGATACATGTACAGAAATTACTAGAGGATTTCCCTAGTATACGTCAGAATGTGCTTGTTTTTGCTGTACTTAATTTGAATACCATGGTAATTACTAATGAGCTTTGGAAGGAATTGCAAGAAGCACAATTGAAAGACCCATACCTACTAGAAATCTAGAAGAATATTGAAGTGAAATAGACTTCAGAGTTTAGTTTCAATGATGATGGTTTCATGGCGTATCATGATCGTGTTTGTGTTCCTGACATTAATGAGATCAAAGACACTATACTATTATAAGCTCACTAGAGTAATTTTACCATTCACCCTGGTGTTATCAAGATGTACCAAGATATGAGAAAATATTGGTGGTGGCATGGTATGAAGTGTGATGTGACTGATTCTATATTAAAGTGCTTAATTTGTCAGGAAGTCAAAATCAAACATCAGAAAGCACTTGGTATGTTACAACCATTAGAAATTCCAGAGTGGAAGTGGGATAGCATTTCGATGGATTTCATCATGGGTTTACCCTATACCTAAGCGGGTTATGATGCTATCTGGGTCATTATGGATAGACTGACCAAGTCAACCTACTTTCTGGCTATTAGAGTGGATTATCCTATGGAGAAGTTTCATATTGAACTTTTGGAAATCTTTAAATCAAGCTATGGGGACAAAATTGAAATTTAGTACTGCTTACCATCCCCAAACGGACGGTTAAACTGAGAGAACGAATAAGACACTAGAGGATATGCTCAGAGCTTGTGCTATTGAGTGGATTGGTAGTCGGGATAAACACTTGTCATTAGTAGAATTTTCTTATAACAACAGTTTTCACTTGAGGATCTAGATGGCTCCTTATAAAGCTTTATATGGGAGAAAGTATTGATCATTTTGGGTCCTGATTTGGTGGATTAGACTAAGTTGAGTGAGAGGAGCATTTTGGGTCCTGATTTGGTGGATTAGACTACTCAAAAAATAGAGATGATTTGCCAGAAGCTTTTAACAGCTTAAAGTCGATAGAAAAGTTATGTTGACAAACAGAGAAAACCGTTAGAATTTGAGGTAGGCGACCATGTTTTCTTGAAGGTTACACCAATGATAGGTATTAGGAGATCAATTCAAGCTAAGAAGTTGACTCCATATTTCATTGGTCCTTTTGAAATCCTAGAATAGATTGGGACACTTGCTTACCGAATTGTGTTGCCACCTCATCTCGTGAGTGTGCACGATGTGTTTCATGTCTCTCAATTAAAGAAGTATCAGCCCAACCCGTCTCACATAATTGAACTTGAAGATGTTGAGTTATGGGAGAACTTAACTTATCAAACCGAGCCTGAGAGAATAGATGATGTAGAAGAGAAGTAGTTGAGGAATAAGATCATTCATCTAGTTAAAGTGATATGGAAGGGAATGACTCCCGGAGATGCTACATGGGAGATTGAGGAGAGAATGAGACAACTATACCCTCATTTGTTCCCTTGAGTTATATTTTGAGCTATTGCATGAATTTTGGGGACAAAATTCTTGAAAGAAGGGGAGAAATGTAACATCTTCAATTTCAAATCTAGATTAATTAAGCTTAAATATATTAGTAAAGTGAATCTTTGAGGTGTGTGGCCAGAGAGGCCTAATGGGCGTGTTTGATCTCGATTTCAATGCCAAACGTAGGTCCGAAGGAGAATCGAGTCACGCAAGGATAAAAGAGGAAGAATTTCTGAAGGGAGTGATTCTGTGCCACACACCGCAGCATGGAGTTGGTCCATTGCGGCACATGTGTAATAACACGCCTAGAAGAAGCTCTCTGTGCCATGCACCGTAGCGCATTGTGCGTCCGCCATGGCACATGGCCAAAATTTTACAGTATTAAATTGTGAATAAAATGAAGAGGAAACAAAAGAGAATGAGAGAGTGGTGTAACACTTATCCCGAGTGTTATCTAAAAATCACACAATTCAAATAAACTAAGTATCGTTAAGGAGTTAATCCTAAAACCAACTTAGGAAACAAACCATTTAAATCACTAAGCAGATACACGGTTACAAAGTAAACATTTAAAACCTTTTTTAAATAAAAATTTATAGGTTTTACCTATAGTGCACAGAAGCAAGCTAGGCAAAAGCGAGGTAAAAAGATGCTGTCATGACAGCATTAAATTGCTATCATGACAGCCCTCCTGGGGTAACTTTCGGGAGGCACCGTTCTATCATCCGATCCTCGATCAAAGAAATTTTAAAGCTCACATATCACATTCAAAGGGTAATATAAGTGTACTAAATTTTAAAAATATTCAATGGCCGGATTAAAAATTAAACATGTTAAAAGTTTGGTCATTTTTACTGTCATAACAGCTAAAAAGCAGTCATGATAGCACCTCCGAACTAACTTTCGGAGTGCACCATTTCATCATCCGACCTCCAATCAAAGCAATTCTAAATTCCACATGTCACTTTTAAATAGTACTATTACCATACCAAATTTTGGAAAGATTCAATGGACGGATTGAATTTCGTGTATGTTGCAATATCATCACTATTGCTGTCATGACAACTCCTCTGGACCAAATTTCAAAGTGCGCTGTTTCTCCATCCGATATCCGATTGATGTGATTCCAAATCCCACACGAAGCTTATAAAAGGTTTTACTTATTATTCAAATTTTAGAGAAATCCAACGGTTGTATTAAGATTTGGACACCCAAATACAAAAGTGCAGTTTTTTAGTAAAAACCATTTTCAAAATTGTCCAAATCTCATCCTAATGGTCACAAACCCATGGGGACACTTTGGACATGTCATATAGGACTAAAAACACCTGGTAGAACATTTAAATGATAGAAAAACCCTTTATACTAAAATTTGACCACCTGGGTGCCATTTTTTCAAAATGGACCCTAAACCCCCAAAATGCACAAATCACACAAGAGTGGCCAAAAACTATTCCAAATATCATATACACATAGGAATACACATGCTAAACATTTTCACTTGGCTTAGAGATCACTGTAGGGCCCACGCACCCACTCTCTCTATCCAAGGTGTATGTTTGCCCATAGCACACCATTTGCAATGCAATCACTTTGCATTTGCTTATAGAATCACATATATACCAAAATAAATATTTTCTTATAGTGAAAACTTGGTCTACTAAATAAATCTATTAAAACCACACAACATAACCAAGCTCCCTTGCCACAAGTTTACAAGAAAATAAAAATTCATACACAAGCCATACAATCCACATGTACTTATACACATATACATAATCACATCCTACTGGCACCCTAATCATAAATACATTATAATGTACTTGCTCAAAAGAAAGGGGTTGCAGTTCTTTACAAATCACAAGTAAACCCCTAGCTTAGCTCTTTTCCCCATCCACTAATGGATCCTTCGCCTGGACCTGTAAATATTGTAAAGAAAGGGGTGAGATAACCACAGTCTCAGTAATAGAGAAATCGATATTCCTTATTACAAGGAAAGCCATAGTCAAGTAAATAAATAATAGATTTAAAATAATATATAATTAACTAATTAAAATGCTTGAATGCATGAAATAGGCCGATATATCCTTTCCTGACCAATAGAATGCCCCTTAGTACTCTTTAACTTGTAGGTAAACCTTGTACCTACTGTACCTCCACAAGCACAACATATAAACTAAGGCATGATCTGATTCATTGAACTGCTTGTGCCCCTTCAATGTGAATACCGAGCAGTCAAAGCTAACTCCCTCCCAGAGCCAGCCTGACTTACTCTTTATGTGAGGGCTATCTTGGCCTAGACACTCAATCTCACACTTCATATGCCGGATTCCCTCTCCCACTGAGAGGTGTCAAACACTCAATCTACTAACCGCTTTAGTGTATTGAGCCCACAATACAAAAGGCAATACTGAGTACTGATAGTGAGCCATAGAATATCACAAGAACACATCTCCCAGGTGAACTCCCATTGAGATCATGCCTCCTACCTTTTTCTACCTTTCCCAAGTATCGACCACTTCAACACTTAAGGTAGTATAACATTCATAATTCATCCCTTAAGCGATTCCTTAGCCTATCTAAGGTACCAAACCTAGTTGCACTTCCTTAAGTAGAACTCCTTATTTTTTATGATCACAATGCATGCTAATAATCTTATTTCCATAAGTAACATCAATATTAAATAGATAGTAAACATAGATGCATTATTATTAAAGCAATACCCCATAAACCCTTCTAAAACACATTTTATTTGCATTCAATTGTTTAAAACATGTGATGCATGCTAGATAATATTATCTACTCAAAAATAGCTAAACAAAGCAATAAGAAATATAAATTCCCCTATTACCTCAACCCTTTTGGTACCAAAAGGGTTCCTCTTGTATAAAATAAGACTTGGCTATTCCTAAACTTCCGAACAAATTCCACCAACAATCCCTACAACATATAAGTGATCCACATCACTTATCATGACAAATAGCATTAATGAAGACTATAACTCATACCACACAATTTGAGTTAATGAGTCATAATCCATCCTAATGGTCCATATATTAAACCAACCATTCACATAATACTACTTAACTATCAAAACCATTTATTAGCCATCACTAGGCTAATTTTTAATTTGTATAATTTTTTAATCAATTAAAAACCTTCACTTAGTGTCACCAACTTTCACCATTAGCCCTTATAATGAAAACCAAATCTTAATTTAAATCTTATTGGGCTCAAATAGCAAAATTATAACTAAATCAATAGGCTTAAACCATTAAGGAGCAAAACCCAATCTCTCAGGGTTTAATTTATGCCCAAAGCACCTCTTTTCATCCAATTATCCACTCAAAATATTAGATCACTATATAAAAACTCAAAACATCCTCTATAGGATCCAAAGAAATCAAAGCTTACAAAAATAAAGCTTTTGGGATAAAAATTTAAAATTCCCTCTTCTAAAAATTGAAGAAGATCAAGAGGGAAGGAAGAGAATATAAGTAGGAGTTTACCTATTGTGTAGCCGAGCTTACAACGATCGTAAATCCTCCTAAATTCAAGTCTAACTCCCTCTCTTTCTCCTCTCTTCTTCCTCTCACTCTCTCATCCATTCATACATTTCTTTCCTTCTTTCTTTTTTTTATTTCTGCGTGTTATTTTCCTCTTAAAATTGATGTTAAAACATTTTAGGGAAAATTACAAGAAATGGCCTAACACTTTTTATTATAGCACAAAAACTCGGGTCAACTTTAGTAATTTTTTTCCATAGTTAAAAAAAATAAAACCCAACTTTTGCTTAGTAAAATTCAAAATCTGAACCTCTATCAAATTATTCTAAATTTTAATTTAATTATAGATATTTTTTTTAATAAATCCAAGTTTTAAAATTTTGGGACATTATAAGTGGCGAAAAAGCTAAGCTAGGACTTGAAGAAACTGACTAGTGGGAGTAATTTGGAGCCCCTAAGCACCTAAGGTAAGCTTCCTTGCTTAAATCTTCCTCTCTTCTTTCATTGTCTTAATGGTAGAGGTTAGGGTTTGGTGGCTAATGGTGATTTTCGGTCCCTAAAAGTTATAGGCCTGAACCCATTGACTTAAATAGAGTTAATGGGGGTAGATTAAGCTAGGTAAACTTGATACTTATGGTTTTATAACGATTAGTAGTTGGAGGACATTAAGTGGCTGAGATTTCTATAAATTTGGTGGTTGGGAATAATGTGGCTTCATTAATACCCATTTAAGAGCTCAATGTCATAAATGAGAGTTATAAGAAGTTAAGAAACCTTATGGGTACTTCTACATGAGCTTAGAGTAAAACTTGAGTATTAAGAAATGATGAAAATGCTAGTGAAAAATAGCTCATAATGGATATTGATATTTTGCATGGTAAATGCTTGTAGTGTAATTAATATTGGCACTATTCAAGCTTCTTGGAAGCTTCGAGAGCGAATAGTTCAGGGGTGAAACCTTTAATCTCTCAAATATTTGAGGTAATCAAGAGAATTCTATCTTATACTTGTGTGTGACTATTAGTTTATTGATTTATGAGTTATCATTGGAATGTATAAAAGTAAAGAAATGCAAATGTGGCTTAATTTGTGAAGAAATCCACTAGATCAAATTTGTGAGTTTTATGCCTTATGATGTAAAATTTCACTTGAGAATAATAGTGGTGGATTTTCGTATTAATGTTCATTAAGAGTGCAATGATTTCTATAAATTGAGAAGCAAAATGAATCTTTGTTTAGAAGGAGTTTAATGATGTTTGAAAATAGAAAAGTTCAATGATTTTAAGAGTGTGAGGTACAATGATTGTAAATTGGGAGTTCAGCGACTTGTTTAGTTTTTAAGTTCTATGAAATGTGATAATGTGAAGTTCTATGAATTGTATAGTGAATTATCGCATGAATGTCTATTGCATGATCTAGAGAGGCAGGAGTTCGCCTAGGAAGTAGAGTAGATGATATAAAAAATTATTTTATTATAATTTATTTAATTAATATTAATTATTAATATATATTATTATTTAATTAAAAAGCAGAGAAGTGGCTTTTCTTAAGCTTAGATATGCCACCTCTCTATCCTGTTATTTATTTAGTATTTTTTTATCCTAGATAATTGTTAAAAATTAAAGAGATGGAATTTCTTCATGCTGTGATTTTTTAATTATTTTTTAAAAATTGAATATAGCTTTTAACTCTTTTTGAAATTTCCAAATCCTAATCTCCTTGTCTTGGTTGTTTTCTTTGTCCAGTTGCTTGCTCTTCTCTCTTACAACTCACAATTTATCTATTCTCTAATTTTTGAAGTTGCTCTTGTCGTATTTTTTAGCTAAGATCACTTGTATGAGTACACTATGACAAGTTTATTTTTTTTATTTTTCTTACCTCTTATCTACCTATTCATACATATATATGGATCTTCATGATTTTGTTTTTGTTTCTCTTTAGTTGATAATTTTTCCTTTCCATGATCTTGAACAGCTTATTCTTTTATAGGCATATCTATTGGTGAAACAATTCTTTGAATATAAAGCTTCATTGAGATCTAAGGAATGGATAATGAGATTTTCAATCTTCATGCTTTTAGTAATCAACGGCTTGGCTTTATCAAGTTTTGGACTTTTAAGAAGGTAATGATGATAACCTCTATTAATCATTTAGGAATAAACTTGTTTCTAATTTATAATCTACGTACTTTTTCTTATATGTATCTGTTCAATGTTGAAGGATAGCAAAAACTTGTGTAGCCAAATAATAGCTTGTCTTTTCTTCCTAGTTTGTATAAATTGCTTTAGTTATTCTATATTTAATCATTGTTAAACATTAGTCATTTTTTTTAAATTTATTGCTTATTTATTTTTGTTGTAGGTATTTTTTTTTACAACTATATTGCAAAAATTATTGATAAACCTTATTATATCTCATAGCTAATATTTAATTTATGTTTTTTTATCCTTAATTTTTATGACCTTGCTAATTTATTGTAGTTTTGTGTAGTATAAAATTGATTATTTATTTTTGTTAATTGTATGAATAAAGTTCATCATATAAATTAATTGCATATTTACTAAACAAATTATGTATATAAATTGATGGATATATAAGATATTATATATATATATATATATATTAAAAAGTGATGCTTTCTAATTTAAAAAAAATAATAAAAGGACATAGGTGGTGTTTCCTAAGAGATAGGTGGCATTTCTCATAGGAAACACTATCTATCTTCTTTTATTTTTAAAAAAAGTAAGTAGAGAAGTAGCGTTTCTTGTATAAAACATTACCTCTCTTCCCTTTTATTTTTATAAAAGTAAGTAAAGGTGGCCTTTCCTCAAGAAAAGGCCACCTTTGTTGCTAGCTTTTTGTGGCATTTCATTAATTAATAAAATGTCACCTAAGATCTCAAATAACATTGAATCTTATAGAGTTTTATAAATGTCTCAAAACTAAAATTTTAAACACCACCAAAGCCCATTTATGTAGTAGTGCTAGAATTAGGTTTAATTACTTAATTAGTTTTGAACCTAAATATATCCCAAACTGCATTTAACTTGTAACAAACTTCAAACTAAATTGTCCAACTAAGCCTCCTTGTAGAGAATGACCTAGGTTCATGCTACTACTTCATTAATGTAACTTAGTACTATTTTTCTAGGGTAGTGACACCCTTGATCAAAAGTTGGTGCTGTTGTTAGGGAGGCAAAGCAAGGCAAGGACTAGTTTAGGATTGATTTGTGTCTAATTTTTCATTTTTTGGTTTTTAAAATTTTGGTGATTTTCATGATTTTTGTGTGATTTTTGGTATTTTTGTGAAGTTTAGGCCACTAGGGGTGTAACTCTATCAAAACTATTTTCCTAACTTTCCTAGGAGAATTTCAAAAGTTCACTGGGAACTGTTCTATTAGGGGAAAATTTTAAAAATTTTTCCATAAAAAGATTTGTATCTTATATTTTTAACAAAATTAGTTTGGCATCATTTGGATTCATATACTATTTTGCGTGATATTTTGAAGCACGTAAGGTAAAATATACTATTCTGGAGAAATTTAGTACTCTATATCAAATTTATGTGTGCATAACATTTTCCATACTTATCCAAGTTTTCCAATACAAAGCTCAAATTTCTCCACAATTCCTTAGCTTCATTTTTTATGTTTTGACTTTTTTGTAATTCAACCACTAACTTGGTTGAAACAAGTGAAAAAATTCACAGGGTTAGTTTGAAAGAAATTGTATTTCTAGATTGCTATATCCCAAACTGCAATACAATTTAGGAAGTATTGGCTCATTGAAAAATTCTAAAATTTTTATATATTTGTTTTCATTATCTTCCCTAACTACCTTCCAATTTTCAAGCATTTAGACGTTGGAATTGTTCTATAGAAATTTCACAAGAGGATTGGGTAGAAAGAAAAATTTTCAAAACATCCAATTATGGAAGAAGACTCTACTTGAGCATTTCTACACCTTTTCCTTGCTTGTATTTGTGCTAAATTCACTTTGTTATTTTATTTAATTTTGTGTTTGATTGATTTTAGTGTTTTTCTTTAATTTTAGAAAACAAAATATTACTTTTCATTTTTACTTTGCTTGTGAGTCATTTGCTTGCTTGCATTATAAGTCTTTGTTTGTCTTTGCATTTTTGAGTCTTTTCTTTATAGATCTTGCTTTAGGTGTTTTTGTTTTTATTTTTTATGAGTTTTTCTTATTGACTATGGTTCTTGTTTTTCATTCATTCTTACATTCATTAGATGACTCAAGGGAGACCTGGTGAGCAAGTGTCTATTGATCAAGAAATAGAGAGAACCTTCACGAGGATAAGAAGAGAGAAAAATCTCATTGATAACCATCTTGTCTTAAAATCATTCATGGCTGCTCCTAATCATAATCATGATCTAGCTCCTCTAGGGATGATTAGGGACTTCAACAATGACCCTAATCCTAACCTTAATGTTAATCCTATGATCCAAAATATTTAAAACTAAATTTTTGGGATTGTCAACCAAGGGAATAGGATAAACCTTGAGGGTTCAGCACTAATTCCAACTTTGAACAATGCACAAATCCATCTATAAAACCGAGGGAATAATAGCAATTTCATGCATAATCATAATCATGCATTTAGGGAAGACATTGGCATGCATCATCCTCAAAATGATGATTATATGTATGAGCTTAAGCATTCTCTCACTCAATCAATGCCTAAGTTTCATGGTTTTCTCAGCAAAGATTGTCATATATTTTTGCATTCATTGTATCTTGTTTGCAATACCATAAAACTGGTTGGTACTCATATAGATGATGTTCAAGTTAAAACGCTTTTCTTTTAAGTCTCAAGTCTCATACTAAAGAGTGGTACATGAACTTTCCACCACATGTCAAGGTTCATACTTGGGACGAGTTTAGGAACAAATTTTTGAATAAATTCTTTCCATCATCTAAGTTAGCAAGTTTGAGAAAATAAATCATTAGCATGGTTTAAAATTTTGATGAAAGTCTTTATGAGTTTTCGAATAGATTTCAATATATGCTAGCTATATGTCCACATCACCAAATCCTAAGTGAGCACCTTGTTCAATATTTTTATGATGGACTTATGCCTAAAGATAAAATGAGCCTTGATACCGTCTCTAATAGCTCCCTTAGTGATTTATCTCCCAATAGGGCTTGGGAATTGATTGATAAAATAGCACAAAGTGGAGCACAATATGGAGGTGAGAGAACCAAAAGTAGCTTTAGTTACTAATGGTTTGAGTAGCTCACAATTAGATGACCTTGCATATAGGATTGGGAAGATCATTTCACCATAAGTCAATGCTAATTCTAACTTGAGGAATGTGTCTAATGTTGGTGTTCCACATAATGCATTGGTTCCTATGTCTTGCTCTTTTTGTAACTCTTCCATGCATAATGAAGCTAATTGTCCTTTGCAATATGAATATTCTTATGAATTGAATGCTATGCATAGGACAAACAACCAAGGAGGAGGCCAACAAGGCATGTATGGGAACACATACAATCTAACTTGGAGGAATCATCCTATCTTATCATGTGCCAATCCAAGTAGAGCTTTAAATCAAGAACACTAAGGGGGAGGATACTAAAGGCACCAAGATCATGAGTGTTTAATGCCATATGACAAGGTAATACTTTAAATTTTTACCAATGTAAAGGTAATTGTTCCTTCTCTCAACCTTCTAGTTCTTCTAGGCTAATTATACCTATTAAGGGACCATCTTCTTCATCTTCTAATGCCACTTCAATGCTGTCCAAGAAATTTTAATTGTTGTTAAATGAGGTCAAGAGTGATAGAGAGGCTTAACAAGCTCAAAATAAAGCCACTAATGATGAGATGTCTAGCATGAAAAATGCTATAGATGCTTTGCGCGAACAAATTAGTGTTTTGACTAACCATATTTCTTCTTTTAATGCTCAACAACCTACTTTACCTAGCAACATGGTTATTAATCCAAAAGGTCCCATCAATGCTATTGAGCTTAAAAGTGGAAAAATAGTTAGTCAAAATGATGAAAAATGAGCTTGTTCATGAGATTTTTGATTCTGGAATTTTTGTTCCAACATCTATTTCTTGTGACTTCAATGCTAATTCTTGCTCTAATAATGTTATTTCTTGTAGTGATAAGATGAGAAAGGAGTGGAACAAGTCTATATTGATTTTGTACCTCAAAAGGAGCCAAAAGAGCAAGAAAATCAAAGAAAGCATGCCTCAAACCCTACTGTACAACAAGCAACCGAATCTGTCCAGCATTCATGTGAGGAAAAGAAGCGTCAAGGAGCTGTCGAAAAGCAAGAAATTATGAAGAAAGTACCCTTCCCTCAAGCTCAAGCCTCTAGGTTACTAGCCCATACACCCGCAAGATCAAAAGATGAATTTCTTTTCCAAGATTACAAGTTAACATACCTCTCCTTGATTTGATTAAGAACATTCCTAAATATGCTAAATTTCTTAAGGAGTGTTGTGCAAATAAGAGGAAATTCAAACTAAATGCTAGAGTTCAATTGCCATCGTCTATTAGTGCGACTATAAAGCCTTAACTTCCTATCAAACATGCGATCAACTAAGATACCATCCACCAAAACCACATAAATCTAACTTCTCTCAACCAAATCTCACACTTTTGAGGTAAGCACACAACTTGTTCTCTCTCAAAATTTGAAGTACAATCCTGAGATGCTTGGCACGTTGTCCCTTGTCTTTAAAATATACCAAAATATCATTGATGAAAACCATAACCAACTAATACAAATATGGCATGAAAATATGGTTCATGTAGTTTATGAATACTATAGGTGCATTGGTTAGACCAAGTAGCATGATAAGAAACTCATAATGCCCATAATATGTCTTGAAAGTTGTCTTGGGTATGTCCTCTACACAAACTCTCAACTAATGATACCTTGACCTCAAGTTAGTCTTAGAAAAGACTAATGCTCCAGCCAATTGATCTAATAGATCATCGATCCTAGGCAAAGGGTACTTGTTCTTCATGGTCACTTTATTCAACTATTCAATAATTGATACACAAATGTAAAGTATCATCTTTCTTTCTTACAAACAACACTGACGATCTTTAAGGTGACACACTCAGTCTGATAAACTTCTTGTCAAACAAATCTTTAATTTTCTTCTTCAACTAAGTCAATTTTGATGGTGATATCTAATACCGAGCTTTAGAAATAGGTTTAGTTTTAGGAATCGAGTCTATTGAGAACTCAACTTCCTTTTCAGGAGGTAATCCAAACATTTCCTTCAAAAATACCTTAGGGAATTCACTTTCAACTCCAATCTTCTTAATACCCCTGTCATATATATTATTGGCTGTAAAAATGACCATGTAAGTACAACACCCTTGCTTGATGAACTTCTCAGCTTGTACAACTAATAAAAATCTAGTCTATTATGAAAAACTAGATCTTGTAGTCAATACTAGCAAAGAAACTAGTTTCTTAGCACAATCTAGCACAACATTATTAGCTGCTAGCTAATTCGTCCAAACTATCACATTAATCCCTTTTATAGGAATACAAATCAAATCTATCATAGAAAATTGGTCTTCAAACTCAATTTCTACTTTCTAGCAAACTTTACTAGTAATACTTGAGGATCCTAAAGGGATAGCCACTTTAATTAACACAAGAAATTCTTTTAACACTAATTTTATCCTATCTACACATTTGTTTGAAATAAAACAAAAGAATGTGTAGTCTCAAAGTTAAATAATGCTTCAATCTTACTATCATAGACAAAAACTATACCTTTGGTCAAGTTCGGATATGCTTTCACTTCTTCTTGTGTCACAGCAAAAAATCATCCTGGAATGGTCAACCATTGCTTCATCACTACTACTCCATCCTCTGGACAATATTTGGCAATATGGCCTAGTTTACTATACTTGAAGCAGGACTAGCACTTGCCTACATGGAATAGACCACACAAGTTGCATTGTGGTGATCTACCAGTACTTAAAGTTGGAACAGGTGTGTTAGAGGCTTGCCTTGAGGGTTATGAAGGCCCAATTCTCACTTTAGTATATTACTGCACTAAACCCCTTTAAACTGACTGGGTTGAGAACCTATAGTAAAACTCCTATTCCTTTAAGGTTTAGAACTACTTGAGCTGAAACTAAGCTTCTTCAAAACACTGCTTGTTGGACCCAAAGAAGACGAAAACCTTCCCATACTATCTTCTTTCTTTTAGCCTTAACCCTTTACCTCTTCTAGCACGTTCTCAACTTGTGACATGTAACATCTTAGATTTCAATTTTAGGAAATTTTTAGTGTTTGGGAGGTTATTTTGGTCAAATTAGGTGAATTATTAATTAATGATATTTTTGGAGAATTAATATGGTCATTGGATTATTGGACAGTCTTAAAAGAGGACTAGATCAAAGTTCAAGCAAGCCATGGCATAGAGAGAGATCTAACATATGTGTGGGAATCTCTGTACTAATGCACTGCGGTACATGTGCAAAATCTGTAGATATCAAACTCACAAAAC
Source organism: Prosopis cineraria (assembly GCF_029017545.1). Classification (NCBI taxonomy): domain Eukaryota; kingdom Viridiplantae; phylum Streptophyta; class Magnoliopsida; order Fabales; family Fabaceae; genus Prosopis; species Prosopis cineraria. The sequence goes on from NW_026555341.1 coordinate 21,602,142, forward strand.
TAGACCATAAATCGAAAGTGGGAGAACAAAAAATAGCGAGAAGGCAATGAACAATGATTGGTAGTTGTTAGGGCTCAACCTTATGATCAATTTGGAAGCATTTAGAACAAGATTCACTTTTAGGTAAGCTTCCTACACCTCTTTCTCTCCCTTTATGTGAATTTTTATAGTTTTGGGATAATGGGGTATTTGATTTCAATTTTTCTTAGGATATAACTAAACCTATTGACTTAGTTAAGGTCTTAGGGAGTTAAATCAAGCCTCTAAACTTAAGTTAATTATATAGTGACTTGAAGTTTTTGGGTAAGGTTTAGACAAACCTTAAGTAGAAATTGAGAGATTAAGAGCAATGTAGGTAATAAAGTGGTGTTATTTAAGTGTTTGGATGTTGAATAGAATTAATGGAGTATGTTAGGAGGATTGATGGGGTTAAGTTAAGGTTTTGGGTATAATTGATACCCAAAATTGTGTTAAAAATAGGATAATTAGTGTGTGGATTGATGATTAAAAGTGTAATTGTGTAGATTAATTATTGATCAAGCATGGTGGTGCTAGTGGACATGTATGAAGCCATTGTTTGACCACAATAATCCTTTTAGTGACAAAAGGGTTGAGGTAACTAGATTGTCTAAACTCTCTTTTTATGTGCTTGGATGGTCGTGTGGTAGATGTTAAGGTTAATACCTTGGTTTTGAATTAGTATAGTATTTATATGAAGTAATTATAATTTAGAAACTATATGAAGTGGAATGGAAAGTTATGTTTTAATGTTGTGATCTTGAAGGCTAAATTCTATTTTCAAGTATAAGTATTTGAGAAACTCAATGGTTTAAGTGAAAGTGATCTTTTTGTGAAAATTATATGTTATGGCTATGTATTAAATCATTGAGCATATGTTTGGCATGATCATTGTGAGAGGATGGGAGTTCACCTTAGTGTGGTGTTGGAAGTATTGTTTGAAAATTCATATGGTATACTGGCACTGTGGAGGCCTTAATGCACAGTTTATATTGTTTGGAAGTCCCAGCACTATATGAGTAAATTAGGCATTAGTACCCCTAGCATATGCGGACAGGAGGGATCTATAGTCCATAGTTAGTGAAGGCACTCTTAGCCTAGGCTACCTCTTACTAATAGTGAGTTAGGGCCAATCTAGTTACATAGAATTGGTCTTATTGAGTTGTTAGCCCATAGATTCAGTCAAAAGATATAAGGAGGTATAAGACGGTGTGTTGATCATGCATATCATTCTATAACCATATGTATGTTTGTGTAATTTATTATGTGTTTTAAATGCCCCTTCATATACGCACTATCTATTCTCAACATAAGTAGTTTGATTAGACTATTTGGTTACTAAGTCCTTAACTCACCTCATGGTTATATTTTACAAGTGAAGGCTTTGATCAAGGCTAAGGGAAGGAAGGTGCGACCATGCATCGAGGGGACTCGCTAGTGTTCATACAGTCCTTTCCCTTTATCTTGGTTTTTGTAACAAATTATGTATGCATATGCTAACTTAGGAAACATATGTCATTTTGAGAGCACTTGCATGAATTCTATTGTAAAGTGGTGTATCTTGACTTGGATTGTTGTATTGTTGTGTTGATAATGAAAATGTTATAAGAGGTTGAGATACTAGTGCAAGTATTATTTTTTGTTGATTTGTGTATTGTTGTGTCTTATGAATTATGCCATTATTGTTGTAGCCATTTGAATTTGTGCTAAATTGGGGTTTGGATGGCCAAATTTTGTTTGGAATGTTGTTGTTGTGGTTTGATTGTATGAATAGGTTTTTTGTGGTCTATTTGAGTTTCTTTAAGTAGTTCCATGGTTATTGGCACTTGGTATGTGAGTTTAGATACCTTGGTTGTTGTTCTGAAAAAAAAAAGTTACCATTTTGGATTTAATTATCCAACTTTCAATTGGTTTAGAGCTTATGTGTGAAACTAGTGCCAATAGCTAGACGGCACAAAGAGCGAATCAGATGTCAGATAGAAAATTGGTGCACTCTAGAAGTTAGCCTAGAGTGTTGTCATGACATTAAGCGCAGGCTGCGATGCATTGACAAGTTTGCCATAGCGTAAGTCATAGAAAAGGACGTTATCTTCCTATGCAGTTTGCCATGGTGAGATAATGCCTACGTTGTGGTGCACTGTGCCAAATCTAAAATTTTCTAAATTGTTTAAATTGTTTTTCTTAGGACTATTTTAAGTTATTTCCATTACCCTATTTAATTTTTTTAAACTATAGTTTGAGCTTAAACGACTTTTGAAAGAGGGTTTTCTTGGGATTTTGATTTCTTACTCTTCTTTTAACCTTTATGTTATGATAACCATTTTTTAGGAATTTAATAAGTTCTAATTATCATAATGGTGTTTTATGTTTGGTACCCTATATGCTTGGTAATGTTAGAGTTGACGTTACATGACACATCTCTTCATAAGTAGTTATATCAAGTAGAGCAATCTATTGCTAATACTCTAGATGAATCTTTTCTAACAATATCTTGGCCTTCCACCTTGTGTCATTATGATGTTGTAAATAATTGATTAGGCTAACAAATCATTGAATTTTCTAATAAATTCCTCCTCATCAAGATCCCCTTGCCTAAATGAGGAATTATTCTTCCTTCTTAGTATGAAAAATGACTGGGAAGTAATAGTCAAATAACACCTTCTAGAAGTCTTCCTAGGACAATTTCACACCACCAGACGATCTCATAGAATCCCACTATCTCTTAGTTGCTCTAACCAGTTGTACAGTAGCTAGGGTTACCTTCTATTTTAATGTACACGTTACTACCTCAAAGGTCTTGAGGCGCTCTATCCATTGCTTAGCCTCACCCTCCTTCATACTCCCTAGCCCATAATATCACATTCACTTTAAACACACATATATACATATAATATGGCTAGGATATAAAAATCACACACATATATGCATTCCTAAGTTCATGTACATTTATACTTCCTATGGCAACTCATATACAAGTTCACCAATCTACATCACCCATATTTATTACACCAACCCTTTAATGGGCTAGAAAGAGATATCCTCTAGCCTCGGCTCATATCTTTCTCTTTTGCATTACTAGTGTCAGAACCTATAAAAATATAAGTAACCACGGTTAAATCATAATCTCAGTAACTAAAATAGCTTATTAAATGTTCATTAATACAAATAACTACATATTAGTAAACAATACTAAAATAATAGTTATATTATTGAATGCAAACATACCTTTCCTTTTAATGAATATTTTCACAAAACCATAACTACTAGCATGATCACCTACCCACTAAACCTCCAATATCCCCGACTAAAACCATAAACTCTAATGAATCAATTGCATATTGACTCAAGCACACCTTCAGTGATAGAAATACATGGTTAAAGGTATTCTATCTCACTTTTAAACTATGGTTCTCCCCTCCATACACATATATGATAGGGGTGTCGTTGACTCCAAACTACACCCTCATAAGCACTAGAAAGTTGCCAAATTGCTTGGATGTCTCATACAAATAGTCTCAATAAAATGCTACATCAGATGTTCTATGGTGCCAGGCCGATTAATGTGTTGCACCGGATGTCCTATGGTGCCAGCTCGACTATATGGATTTGTTTACACACATATCTCCACACCCGTACCTACATGCTCATAAGGTGAGCTCATAAGGTGAACTCTTACCCACTATGATCATGCTCTTATCTCATTCAAATCATTGCTTCCACACATGTCACATACATGTATACATATATACATAATATATGCATATATAACAATTTTCTTTAAAGGCCAATAGCAATCAAACATGCATTTTCAAACATCTTTAATGCCAAAATCATGCACATTATAAAACATTTAAATTTAAACTCCCAAAATAATTCAAATCACATTTTTACATTTACTTTTATGCAGTTATACTAGTTAATAAACACAACAAATTATATGATTACCTTAACCCTTTTATTCTTAAGAAAGATTACATGTGGTACATTTACCTTACTTGTACTTCTTTCACTTAACTCACACATTACACACAACAATCTACATAGTATTTAACACCCAAAGTCAATTGCTATATTGACTAAAATTACTAATTGCATTACTTTAACATCTAAACATTACCAACTACCCTTCCTAAGTCCATTTCCACCTTCTAAACCCATTCCATCACTTATTATAACCGTATTGTATTTCTTTCTAAATTTCCACCCACTTTCTCTTTTTAATTCTAACCAATTTAAGCTTATAACTTGAAAGCTTTATCACTAACTCCCAAACCAATTACGAAGTCTTAGTTTACCTTTGAAGATCTTTTATTACTCTAAGGTAAGAAATCAACCCCTTGAATCTTTCGAATTTAATTTTCCACTAGCTTAAGCTAAGAGAAATTAGTATAGAATTATAGGTTAAGAAGGTACAAGACTTGCTTGATAAGTAACATGTCAAAAATGTCTCTAGAGGCTCCAAGAACTAATGCCATAGCAGAGTTTCCCTTTCTTCTCCACTCTCCCACATTCTTTTTCTTTGTTTCCTTTGCCTTCCACAAGTTGATCACATCCTTATCTACCAACTCTCTATGCTATTTGCCATGGCACATGCAGCTTGTGTCGTGACGCATGGCATAGTAAGGAAAATCCTCACTGTGCTCACATGTTTTACTTCACTATATGACCCTTCAACTTGAATTTGCTCATTCACCACCCTAAAGGGTCAAAACAATGTGTTACCATCCAAAATGCTAATCACATATTAATTTACTAATTAATCCTTACTTAGTAATAAATTCTAGAATTAGGAATTTAAGATGTTATAAACCATATGGCAAAAACATGATATGTATGATTAATGCCATCCTTATAGTCTGTTGATACCTCCAACTTGAAACAGTCGGCTATTTAGTGAATTTTGTTGTTATACTTAGACTATCCAAACCTTCCACTTGTAAAAAGCTACCTAGCCTAGGCTACTACACTCACCTGTATGTCATAGTTTTCCCCAATATTAACAATCATAAGGTGTCATGCCCCCAAGCTAGCCTCCTCATAAACTGGTATAGACTACTCAAGTTCAAATCCCTTGAAGAATAAAGTGGGACAGTCTTTAATCTTCAAATTTGTAAGCCCTAACAGAGCAAACTCCTAACTCTTTATTTACCCTTTATTTCTTTCTTCTTGTTTGAATTTTGGTGCAGTCTTATAGTTCCAAAATTTTGACATGTGGTACAAAGAGCTCTACTTTTCTCTTTAGTGACTTGTGCATTATGGCATGTGGCACAAAGGCACTTTCCCTTATTTTTCTCCCTTCTTGAGGTCTAAGTGTCCCAACTTTGCTCCGAACATAATCTTAAGGTTAAAATCACAATCCAAAACATTCATTAAAACCCTTTGGCCACACACCACATTAATTTACTAAATTACCCTAATTTAGCTTAGTTAATTAGGATTAAATTTTTGGAATGTTATAAGACTTAGGGCCTAAAATACAATTGTTCAATTTAACAAGTTAATAGTGCAAGTACATGCATAAATCAAAATATATAATCCTAGTTGGTAGTGTCAAATGTTAAATTACATATGATAAGTAAAATAAAGAAGTCTACAACTAAGAACAAGGTTCCTATGCCTTTGATTTCCCTCTGTCCGAGTTAGTACTTATAAAATATTTAGAAGAAAGATGAGTATAACTATTTAGTAACCAAAGTACATTCAGCATGTCAATTAATTATAGAAAATGCAAAGTGACTAATATTCCTTTAGCAAATTAAAGCCACCACAAACCACAATTTCACAAACCAAACTCATAATCACATTCTCACATTACACCATAACATCCTGTCACAAATTTATCAATAATGTGACATAACTAAGGATATGTATGATCAACATCTACCTTATAACCTTCAACTAAAATTATAAGCTTTTGGGCTTCGTCGGTATGAATAGATTGCACAAACTCACTAATTGTAAGGAGCAACCTAGCCAAAAAGCCATTACACTCATTCTCAAACGATGGTTTCACTCATTCTTAGATCTCTAGGTTGTTTTTATTGATAGGGATTTAGTCATTTATCCTCAAAATTAAAACTAAAGCTAACCCTAATGCAATATAGGGTCAACCCTAGGTTATCTCCTAAGGAATGGTCTTAGTCTAATTTAAAGTTATCTAGTGAAATAAATCACTAAAAGTTGAAGGAGTTTAGTTACCTAACTAATTATCTAGTGAATTAAACTAGTAAACTAAACCTTATTAGGAATGGAATAGACTTCTCTTTTACTGTAGGAACCCTAGGGTATTACTAATGGAAGAATCCTAGACTTTAATTAATTATGGCAGCTCACAACTTCTCTTCCTTAGCTAAAAAATGTATTTACTTAAGACAACTATCTCAAATAACCTAGCTTCACTAAGTCAATTCCCTAAGTACCATTACAAGCCCCTTAGGTAACCTTACTAGCTTAGCTTAAGAATTAACCAAGTGTTTAGTTAAAATTCATTCCCAATTGCCACTAGCCAAAGCTGTACCTAAGCTCAAAACTATGAAAACTCAAACAACTCATCAAGTATTCACCACACAATTACATGCTAGGCTAATACAAGACATTCAATAAATGAAATCACATATTACAATGCAAAATCACTAAGTGGTAGAAATTTTCAGCAACAAAAGGAAGTGAATTTCAAGTCAACAATCTTGTTTCAACACTAACAATTACAACTAACCATTCAACTAAAGTTAAATTAAACTACAATTAACCATAGTCATAATATTCTAGTGAAATTGAAACAAGATGAAGAAATAATTGAGCTTAGCCAAATGAAGACTTTAAAACTCCTCTTCCATCAAATCCTCCCTAGGATTCCATGGATAATTTAGCTAGAAAATATCAATACCATCTTATTTCTCTAAGGACTAGACATAGCCAAGTAAAGCTCCATAGAAATGGTGGAATCAAGCTTTAAATATCCTTGCAAATGGTAGGGATAGGTTCATCCAAGTAAGAGGAATGGAATGGTGATAGTTTTGTGGAGGTTTGATGGCTGAATGTGGAGTTATGGATGCTAAAAAATGAAGAAAATAGAGAGAAGGTGGAGAAAATGAAGAACAAGATGAACTAGAGAGAGAAATTATGGAAGATGAGTAAATGGGTGAATGAATCTCATTTGGGACTCAAAATGGAGTGCTCCTAGTATTTCTCTTCAGCTGAATACTAAATTAAAAAATAAAAAAAAATAAAAAAAAATGGGAGCCTTGTCACACTTGCAAGGTGGCACCCTCCTATTGGTTTGTAGATGATTCCAATGTGTGCCTAATTTTTCATGTGTCATCCATATTTCAAGCTGATTTAATCTCATAAAATATCATAAATCAAGTGCAAATGCTCAGCCATTGACCTCAAGAAGTGTTAACCTCAATTGTCCAATTGATGCACAAGTCACATGCCACCTATGTCACATAAATCACATAATTCAATTAAATAGCATGTGACATAATAAAATCTAATTAATATCAAGAATTAAATTCATAATTATAAGGGAGAATTTATTAAAATATCCAAGTTCTAGGCTGTATAAAATTATGTAAAAATTTTCACACAAAGATAACCCGAAAACTAGGTCAAACTAAGACACTTAAGAAAGTATTGACTTTTTTATTTAATTACTCTAAAAATAAAATGAATTTTAAAAGTATAGTTTCACCACTCATCAAATGGACATAAAATTTACTTTGTCAATTTTTCTTATACATTTTCTCAAAATTTTATTTTTTAGACTAAAATGCCCTTAATGCACTAAATCTAAAAACTTAGGCAAAATTCCAAATCTAATGCAATATGTGCATTTGAAGGTGATAAATAATTAATAAAAGGGTCTTAATTGATAAATAAAAGTGGGTAACAAATGTGTTCTATCAGCTATCACTAAGCTAGTCTCTTCAATGAACAAGTGGAGACAAGCCAAGTTCAAGTTCCTCGACAAACAATGGGACAAAGGCTAGCCTTTGATTACTAAAATGTGACCATACTACATGAATTTACACCACTCATCTCCTTAAGGTGAACTCTCACCAATATGATCATGTAATGCACTATGCTAACGCTATAGCATGCCATAATCCTATCACCATGCTTAAATAGCAAGTAATATTTATTATGTCATAAACAACCATCCATAGTTATGTTGTAACATCTTTCTTACAATTTCTTAATTGCATACACAAATCTCAAGTCCAAGCAATCATATTAATTCACATACAGTCTCCTAAATGTTAGATGCCATTATCAACTTTAAAGCCATTTAACTTATCAATTCTTTAAGTCACATTCAATCATCAACCTTAAGCCATAATTGAAATTTCCATATTTTTAAGGCACAACTCATCGCATAGAAACTATAAAAAGTAACTTTAAGTACAAAACACAATATTTTAATATGTTCAATAAAACATACAAATGCACAAACTAGGTTCCCTCCATTACCTCAACCTTTGAGAGATCAAAGGTTTACCTCTTAAGCATAACTCACTTCCAAAGCTACTTCCAAGTTTGAATGGCGCACAAAACAATTAATCTATGATTAATCCTACCAAATATCATTGATATCATCATTATCATGCTTCAAGTTTCCAATTTCAACATTTTAACAACTCAACCAATCACATTTAGACATATCCATTAGGTATATTAATTTTTGACAACTCCAAGAAACTTTATTAAACTTATTACTCCACATTAATGGCTACCAACCTCTCAACCATCACATTTATGGAATTCAACAACCCAAATTCATTCATATTTATGAGTCCAAGCTTAAGAACTCTCACAATCATCAAACTTATGTTTAGATAATTTAAACAACTCCCATTAACTAATATTTAAGTTAATGGGTTTGAACCCATTACCCTATAAGCTTGAAAATCCACTTCCAACAACAAACTCTAACTTAAAAATTACTTAGAGAGGAAAGGGAAGGAAGGGAGAAGTATAGGAAGCTTACCCTTATTTTTTGTGTTGATTTTCTAATCTTGTGATTAGCTACTAATCAGGGATAAATTAGTAATTAATAAATGATTAGAGGTTTAGATGATTGCTTGGTAATTCAACTCATTGGGATGTTAAATGAATAGATGCGGGTGTAAGAATCACGTTTTAGGGTGGAGCGTGTGAGTGTGGTGAGGATTTTCCTTACTGTGCCATGTGCTGTGGTATAAGGTTACCTGCGCTTTGACATATGGCATAGAAAATGACTTAATAAGTTATGAATTAGAGTGAGAGTTTAGAAGGGAAGGGAGGAGAAACATGAAAGAGAGAGGAGAGAAAGGCTTTAGCTACAAGGGCAAGGGATGTCAAAGCAATAGAAGGCACTTTTGACCAGTAACTTATTGAGTAAGCTTCATACTATAATTTCTCTTAGTATTAGTTATAGAGAAATTGAATGAAGGAAATTTCAGGGATTAGTTTCTTACCCTATAATAATGAAAAGGTCCTCAAGAGTTAAATTAGAGCTTTGTAACTAGTTTTGAGTTAAACGATAGAGCTTCAAACTTATAAGATTAAATTTAGCCTAATTCAATAGAAATAGGGGTGGAAATGGTGTTAGGGTCAAATAGGATTGTTAGAAGTGATGTAAAGTGATGATTGAATGATAATTAACTTAGATTGGCTAAGCGAAAATAAATGGATGGCTAAATATAGCCTTAATTGATAATTAAGTGTTTTTGGTCAATTAAATCAATTGACTAATAATGTCAATTGCATGTAGATTGGCGTATTCTACGAGTAAGTTGTAGGAAGAAGCTTGTGAGGAGCTATAGTGATAATTGAGAAAGTACCACGGGTAACCTTTCTTATGATAGAAGAATTGAGGTAATCGAATAATTTCCTTTGTTTGGCTATTTTTTGTGACTGTGTGAAAGTATGCTATTTAAGGCGTGAAACTATTTTAAACTAAGCATGTTTTGTGTTATTGTATGGTTATTACATGAAAATTAACTTTAACCTAAACAAACAAGTGAAATTATGTGATTGTATTATATATGTATATATGTGTATGGTGATGATTGGAAACCTATAATTGGTTCAAAAAGCATGATCATAAGGGTGGGGTTCACTTGTAGAGAGAAGTGGAGAAAGACCATATAGCTTATTCTCCCTAGTCCCTAACAGAATATGGTGTTGGAGAATTATATCTCCTTAGTGCCTTTCGAGGTGCAGTGTTGGAGATTATCTCCTTAGTGTCTATTGAGGTGCAGTGTTGGAGATTCAGACTCCTTAGTATTGATGTGATGCGGTGTTAAAGTCAATGATACCCTATTATGTGTATTAGGGAAAACCATAATTTGAAAGTGAGATAGAACACCTTTGGCTGGGTGATTCTACCACTAAACATGAGCTTAAGGCCAATGAGATTGTATATTAGTCTAAGGCGAGCCTATGGTTTCAAGTCAGGGTAATTTGGAGGTTCAGTCAATAGTGATCACGCTATATGTTAGAAAAGTGATGAAAAAATGATAAATTGTGGTGAATATAGTTTTCAAAATGGTGAAATGATAAATGTTAATTATTGGAACATATGTTTTGATGATTATAAAACTAAGAGAAGATGTATTTATTATGTGTGAAGATATAAAGAACTATGGATAAAGATAAAACCTCAAGAGCATGAAAAATCAAGAGAAGATGAAGAAGTTTAGGATAAGTAATTTAAATTCTCTTATATTTAATGTGCAAACTTAGAGAGTTTAATCACTTTTCTTAATCACTAAATGAATGCATCATGTCTCTTTTATATGCATTAAGACTCATCTAAGTATGCTGAAGCTTGCAAACAATGGCCTTTTTACGTATGGTTCTTCATAAAAAAAGTTTGCATAGTGAAGAGCCAGAATTATGCATGATTCTGGAGGTCACTCACAAGTTTTTACATGTTAAGCACACTGATAGCTAAATCACGCGAGTGCGAATAAGTGCTTCACGTGTGATTAAGCATTTGTGTTGTATGCTGCCTTATGCTTTATCTCTACATGCAAAACCACCCGTGAAAGGCTTCATTGTCCATACAAGTTTTAGCACCTGTGCTTCATTGTATTATGATAAAGTGTAAAACCATACATGAGACTGATGGTAGCCACGTGTGATTTATTACTTGTTAAACAATCATACTTTATTTTGTTAAGTCTTAAAACTTTTGAAGTCAAGCTAAAATTGTTCACATGTATGATTATTGATTCAAAAATTCATATATCTTGATCATGCAAAATCTTGCTTTAGTTATTCTTTACTCCACACGTAAATATGCATCAGACAAGTGTATGCATTAGTGCTTGCAATTTCACACGTGATATGTTTTTGGTTCCACACAAAGTTTTAATCACATTGAATGGCTTTGGCATTTTGCTAGCCATTTCATGTGTGAGAGAGTAGGGGTTCTACATATGATTTGTCATACAAAACTAATGGTAGTTCATTATGTACAAAACCATGCATGAGAGCAAGTTGTCACGGATGATATCTCCGTGACCGTGTAAAGACCAATGTAATGAACGATCCGCTAGTTAGCCTCGCACAATATGGGTAAAGGGGGCGACATTGGCATTAGGGGTGTTCTGCCTCAGTCTTCGGACTGAGTGCACAACTGGTCGGAGGCTAGTGCCGCCTCCCTGATGAGCCCATGGCAGGGCGAAACCAGTGTGATCCGTATGTAGTAAGGCTTGTCATGAGGATTATGGGGTCCTCCAGGACGCCGCACGAGCACCGTGTGCTGCGCCAGACTCTCAGCCCGTGACAAAGTGGTATCAGAGCAGGACATACTTTACTGTCGTGTGCCTGTGGGGTCCCACGTTGGGACTGATCGACCTTGGCACCGCTCCAGAAAGGCCTCCGAGCAGGTGGGTCCAAAAGTGGGGACTCGGGTGGGAAGGTTAGCTGTTGTCGACTCTACTCCTATTGGCTCGCGGGTGCGAGTGGGTCCGAAGAGTGCAAGACTCAGGTGGCCACTCAGCAGTAAGCTGATGTGTTTGTGGCAGTACTGTACGTACGATCCTTGGGCGGAGTCTTTCTCCCCTAGCACGAGGGCGTGCTAGATTGGGTGTGGGAGAATGTCACGGATGATATCTCCGTGACCATGTAAAGACCAATGTAATGAACGATCCGCTGGTTAGCCTCGCACAATATGGGTAAAGGGGGTGACATTGGCATTGGGGGTGTTCTGCCTCAGTCTTCGGACTGAGTGCACAAGTGGTCGGGGGCTAATGCCGCCTCCCTAATGAGCCCATGGCAGGGCGAAACTAGTGTGATCCGTATGTGGTAAGGCTTGTCCTGAGGATTATGGGGTCCTCCAGGACGCCGCATGGGCGCCGTGTGCTGCGCCAGACTCTCAGCCCGTGACAAAGTGGTGCACTTGCAAGTTTTAACACTTTGATATGTTAGTATATTCAAAAGTGTAAAACACCAAAAGAGAGTAATATGGTACCATGAGAGTTTTAGCATCCAAAACTAAATGCAAATTTATGAGTGCTAAACCACGTGAGAGAACAATGAGGTACCATGCATGATTAAGCACACAGAAATGAATGGTTACTCAAAAGTGCAAAACCATGCATGAGAAGATAAGGTGTTCACACGTGATCTATCACATTTAATTCTGTGAAACTTTCTTAATGCAAAATCACACATGATTATACCAGTCACTCATAAGAAAATGCACTAACAGATAGAATCACTATTCTAACGGTCTGTCAACTTTTAAAAATTATGTAAGTGATTCATTTTAAACCAAAAAAGAGACTAATGATCCTTGAGCAAATAAATTATCATTTGTGCATTTAAAGAGCTTTTAAATTATGATTAAATGCATTGTATTCATTCATTATTCTTAGAAAGAATTGTGAAAAGCTCTCAAAGGTTTATAAGCTTTCATTTTTATTCTCATCTACTCTTTAAGAGAGTTTTTTGTAAAAAGCTTTTGTTATCATCTCAAAAATCTTGAAAAGGAATTTTCAAGTGTTGTAACAACTTGCTGACTTATAGCAAGGTGTGTTAAGTAAATCAAGACAAGGTTAGTCTTGAAAGTTATACTGTGGTGGCAAGCACCCATTGAAACTTATGTTTTTAGTTGAAAATCTCAATTACAATCTTAAAGACTAGACGTAGGTCAAATTTGTGGCTGAAATAATATGAATCTCATATGTGTCATCTTCTTCCTTTACTCTTTAGCACTTCACTCTTTTCAAGTTTTCAAAATTTTTAAGTGTCACCCAATTCACCTCCTCTTAGGTCCCAACCTATCCTAACATTAATGAGATTTGAAGTACAACACCTATTATATGTTATGTTCAATTGTATATTATATTATACTTGCTTATAGTTACATGTGATAGTTGATAGTAGAGAGTTATTCTGTTATTGAGATTATTATCTCAACCCATGGTTATATTTTTACAAGTCAGACTAGTGATCAGAGCAAACAAAAAGATTCCAGGCCGACTTAGTATTGATAACGCCATACATCTTAAAGTTTGTGTAATGAACCAATACCTTGTGAATGTTGTAAATATAAGTTATAGTAGGAAATTACATACATGTTTAGAAAATATAAGTTGTAACATGATTAATTGTCACGGTGTTGTGAATCATAGCCCATATATGAAAATGTGTAGTAAAATGATTAATAAAGGCTAAGATTCAGTTATAAAATGTTGTGAATATGTAAAGAAATGATTTTGTAGTGAACTTACAGTGATTATGGTTTATGGTGTAATATCCTCCTCCTTTTAATCCCATAATTAAACCCAAGTCCCAAGTAATTAGGAAATGGGACATTAATAATCATCAAAATACAGAATTCTCATTGATTAACAAAATAGGGACCCTAAGTTTATAAAACTAAAATTATTTTCAAGTCTTGTAATCAGACAAATCAAAGTTCACAATTACACAGAAGTAAGGGATCATTGCATAAGTGAGTGCATTTGTTTAAGAATTTAAAACAAGAGAAATTCTGAAAAATTTTGAGGTGTGCACCACAGCTCATTGAATATGTGCCGTGGTGTATTTGCCTCTATGACACATGCTGCAGCTCGTGACACCAAGCGCTAAGGTGCAATTGCGCGAATTTTAATAGTGAATTCTACTATCAATTTTGATAGCATTAAGGCCAACTTCTAACGCACCCCAAATCTCTGTCCAATGTTCAAATAATGCGAACAAGATATCTGCAAAAAGCTCTTCCCGGGCTCTAACTAATGGCATTAGTCTTAGACTCAATTTCTTCTTAAAACAAAAATTGGATACCCTTTTCAAAACTTACACTTTTGCAACATATTTCACAATTTCAAGTGTCCAAATCAAATCCTAAGGACCAATAGCCACCAATACCAATATGACCACATACAAATCATCAAAACCAACTTGTGCAATATACCATAACACAAGGAATATTTTTGGATTAAATTTTTACTACTCAACCCCTTAAACTCAAAAACATCAAAAGGGAAAGTTTACTAAAATTTTTATCAAGTTCTCCCTAATCATCATATAATATTCTCAACCCTCACTTGCATTAGTATTTTGGCCCTATCACCATGACACATAATCATCAACTCCCTCTCTAGGGCCCAAAATACCATTACAATTTACATCTCACATAATACAAGTAAGTAACAAAAAAGAAATCCTCATTAGCAATTGAAATTGTCATACACATAAGTTTACTTAAAATAAGGAGGCCTACTACAAGGGATCTTGATCCTAAGCCTCTAGGTGTTTTTTTCTATCCACACCTATTTAGCTATTCCTTGTAATATTGAAGATGACAGGGTGAGTACAACTACTCAGTAACCAAAGTCTGACTAACCCATACTAATACATGTCAATTAGTTTAAATGCAAGTGGTGGTTAATGTTAATACTTTAACCCATGTGAAACAATTGAAATTAGATATTCACAATTCAGCTCACATAATAGCATTTACTTGGGAAACAGTGCTTTTAGTACTTTTTATATAAGAGAGTTAATCACAAAAATCATTGACAAACGTAATGGCAAAAATTAAGACTCAACTCAAGATGTCATCATTATGGACTCAATATAGACAACAAGTGACTTTACTTACTATATGCATGATCACACCTCCCTTATATCCTCCTTATTCCTCTGACACAAAACTGTGGGTTATAATTCAATAGGATAGTCTTTATTCCTTGACTTCCTTAGCCTAAACACTTGTGAAGGGATTATCCGGTCAAGGCGCACCTAACTCACTTATGGATTATGGTTTCCCCCATTTCTCACACTATAGGGTGTCATACATCCTAAACTAGCCTCCTCATTGAACCGGTGAATAGCTAGCTAGGTTCAAGTCCCGCGTTGAACTAGTGGGACAGTCCCTCATTGAACAAGTAAGACAATACAAATAGAATCAATCTAAGCAAACTATCACACTGATGGGCCTTACCACGTGGATTTTATCATACTACTCCATTTCCTAGGCGAATTCTCGCCTCTCAAGATCATGCCATGCGCATTCATGCCACAACTCACACATAAATAGTTCATAGAATTTTACATATCAATTTTCATTGAACTTTGTCATTACATAATCGTTGAAATTCTCAATCACATTTCATAAAACTTCAAAACAAATAAGTCATTAAACTCCAACTTCATAATCATTGTACTTTACACTTTCAAAATCATTGAACTTCACTATTTTAAAACATCATTGAACTTCTCTTAATAAAGATTTATGTACTTCTCAATTTACAAAATCATTAAACTCCCAATAAATATTAATATGAAAATCCACCACTATTATTCTCAAGAAAATTTTACACCATAAAGCATAAACTCACAAATTGGATCTAGTGAATTTCCTAACAAATTAAGCCATATTTGCATTTCTTTTTATTTTACACATTTCAATGATAAATCATAAATCAATAAACTAATAAACACACACAAGCATAAGATAGAATTTCCTTAGTTACCTCAAACTTTTGAGAGGTCAAAGGTTTCAACAACCCTCAACTATTCACTCCCAAAGCTTCCAAGAAGCTTGAATGGTTCTAATGGTAGTTATACTACAAGCATTTACTATGCAAAATATCAATATCCATTTTTGAGCTATTTTCCACTAACATTTCATCATTTTTTAATACTCAAGATTTATTCTTGACTCATATAAGAGTACCCATAAGGCTTTTTAGCTTCCTTTGACTCTTATTAATAACATTAAGCTCTTAAATAGGCATTAATGAAACAACATTATTCCCACCAACCACCAATTTATGAGAATTTCACAACATTCAATAATGTCCTCCAACCATCCAATCATCATAAAACTATAAATACCAAATTTACTTAGCTCAATCTACTCCCATTAACTCTATTTAAGTCAATGGGTTCGGACCCATAAGTTTTATGGACAGAAAATCACCATTAACAATTAAATCCTAACCTCTACCATCAAGAAAATGGAAGAAGAGAGGAAGATTTAAGCAAGAAAGTTTACCTTTGATGTTTATGAGATCTAATTTACTCCTAAAAATCAGTTTCTTCAAGCCCTAGCTGAGTTTTTCATCACTCTCTTAGTTCCCTTTGTTTCTCTTCTCTTCTACTTCAAGTTCGTGACTTATACTGTAAAATTTTGACCATGCACTGCGTCGCATGGCATAGAGAGTCTCTCTTCCAGGTGTGTTGTCATGCATGCGCTGCAGTGAACCAACCATAAGCCGCGGCAGCGTGGCACAGAATTACTTCCTTCAGAAATTCTTCCTCTTCCATTCTCGAATGACCCAATTCTCCTTTGAACTCGCGTTAGAACTAAAATCAAGACCAAACATGCCCGTTGGCCTCTCTGGCCACACACATTA